>NC_044324.1:32974554-33285954 GCF_007399415.2 Gopherus evgoodei
CATTAACATGGCTTTAAATTCTGCTGAGATTTCTGTCCCAAATCTAGGGTATTCAACATATCATTAACCTTATGCCACAAACATCAAGGGAGTAGACACTGCAAAAGGTATCTGGTGAGTCTCCAAAGGTAGAAAGCAGTTATTTCTCTATGGCAGAGGTGGGCAAACTATGGCCCACGAGCCACATCCAGCCCGCAGGATCGTCCTGCCTGGCCACTGAGCTCCTGGTCCAGGAGGCTAGCCCCTGGCCCTTCCCCTTCTCTTCCCCCTCCCCGGCAGCCTCAGCTCGCTCACTCCACTGCTGGAACAATGCTCTGGGCAGTGGGGCTGTGAGCTCCTTGGGCAGTGCAGCTGCAGAGCCAGGCCTGACCTGGTCTCTGTGCTGCGTGGTGGTAGCAGTGGCGGCGGCATGGCCCGGCTCCAGCCAGGCAGCACAGCTGTAGCGCCACCAGCCACCGGCACTCTAGGCAGCGCGATAAGGGGGCAGGGAGCGGGGGAGGGAGGGTTGGTTAGAGGGCAAGGGAGTTTGGGGTCGTGGTTGGGGGTGTGGCTAGGGGTCAGAGCAGGAACAGGGGGTTGAATGGGGGCAGGGGTCCCAGGAGGCAGTGAGGAGGGAGGGGGGGTGGATAGGGCAGCAGAGGGCAGTCAGGGGACAGGGAGAAGGGGTGGTTGGATGATGCAGAGGTCCCAGGGGGGCATCAGGAATGAGAGGAGTGGTTGGATAGGGCGGCAGGGGTCCAGGGGCAGTTAGGAGACAGGGAGTGGGTGTGTGTGTGGATGAGGCAGGGGTCCCAGAGAGGTCATCAGGGGACAGGGTGGGTTGGCTGGAGCAGGAGTCCCGGGGGGGGGGGGGGGGGACAGATAGGAGGTGGGGGCCAGGCCATGACCCCGTCCCCTAACCGGCCCTCCATACAATTCACGTAACCTGATATGGCCCTCAGGCCAAAAAGTTTGCCCGCCCCTGCTCTATAGCATCACTTGACATATTTACTGCTCTGGAAACACTGGAGGTGAAGTACCAAAGTATGAGGTGAGGTACCACAACTGCTGCAAAGGACAGCAGACTGGGAAATAAGAGGGGGATATGACATACATGAAGGAAGAGGTCTCAATCCTAATCAGACTGACAGTAACACTTCTTTAAGGAATAAGTGGACAAAACTCATTCAGAATGAGCTGTGAGGGGAAGGGAGTAGAAATACATTGCTGCACCTTCTTAATGATGAACATTAGGTCTGGGAGACACTCTCCCTAGCCCTTTAGCACCTCAGATGAAAAGTTATATATACCGTGCATTTTGCATATGGTAGCGTGAGGGGGATAAGCATAGCCTGATATACCTTATAGGTAGGCTTGGTAGATTTTGATTATTATTTTGCTTATAATTTTGATGGGTCATATAAATGGTTATTTTAATCTTTTTTCTTTTCATTGTTTAGCAAATTTAAATTTTCACAGTTGTAGGAAATTATGAGGGTATCAGACAACCAACAACGTCCAACAATAGTTATTTATTGACAGTAAATGTGGAGATTCAAAAAGTTAAAGCTTTGTAACCGTTTAACCATCAACATCACATACCAAAATATACAAAATAGATATCCTTAAATCAAACTCTAAGAAGTTCTCAAACAGTATTTTTCTTACTTTGCCTAACTGTAAATGTCTCTTATTTTTTATCAAAATATTTTTCATTGGGTTTTCTGTAGAGTGAAATCAATGTTTACCAATAGCTACAGATAAAAACTAGTCCTTCCAAGCCTACTAATAGGTGAATGGACTTTGTAGAAAGTTGATGGCAAGACCCACACAGGATTTCAGAGCAACCTCTGACTCTATTTTGTGGACTGTCTTATTTAACACTGTTAGATTTAAATAATCCCAAATAGATTTTGTTGTTAACTCCTCTCCAAGGTAAATAGGGAAATGTTGGATTACAGCTCTGCTTCTCAAGTATCAGAGGGGTAGCCGTGTTAGTCTAGATCTGTAAAAGCAGGAAAGAATCCTGTGGCACTTTATAGACTAACAGACGTTTTGGAGCATGAGCTTTCGTGGGTGAATACCCACTTCCTCAGATGCATGCTCTGCTTCTGCTTCTCTGGATTAGAGAGAGGTTTTATGAAAGGCTGTACATTCACTTATGATGGGAGTGCTATCTCTGCAACCAACAGGCCTGGGAAATCCTTGGGTAGTGTAGATTTCATACAAACCACTCCTGAAAACAAAGCAAGATCTGGCATTTTTCACTAATCCTTTCAAATATCAGCATATATTTCTCTACACTGAATTTTCTTGCTTTTATCACTTTATCTTCCAACCTGCATGTTTTCTTTAGTGTTGTTTTGTTGTGCTTGAATATACAATTAACAGAGGAAACTCTCATGCTAAGTCAGTCATCTCAACTCTGCAAATAATAGCATTGTTGGTGAAAACAGGCAATTCAGGTGATCTTAATTAAACATGAAAAGAGGGGAATTTACTCTCGTTGAGTAAAAATAAGGTTGATATCCCAAGGTGCTGGGACTGTTCAAGCTATGTTTAGTAGAAACCTGATTTGAATCTCAACTACAGCCTACATAATAATAAAAGACATCTAAACTGATGCCTAATCCAGCACCTGACTATTGTAGTATGCCACAGAGCTTCCTAAAGAGGCATAACTATTCATTATTAACCTATCAACCCACAAGAACGCCTATCACAGTGATATATGGGTACTGCAGAAAAAAAGAACAAAGCCACTGCATATCTCCTGTTTATTCTCCCCTCCCCCTCCTCTCTGAAATGCTCTTCTCTCTCCCTCATCCTTCCCACACTTGTTGCAGGTTTTATTCTGGGGGAAAGCTAACTCAAAGAGCTGTGTTTTGGAATTCACACTGAAAGTGTTGAGATTTGTGGTTATTACAATATTCTCCAGCAAGCGAATTCCACAACCTAGGACATGTTGGTGAGAAAGCCCTGCCTCCAGCTCTTACTATTATTACTCTTGGGGTTGTAGTTTCATCATGTTCAAGAAATGCAGCTCTCAGAGGAGGCCATCGCGACAAAGAGAAAGGCACTTCTGGAGGTATTAAAGACCAGTTCCATGGAGGGTCTTAAAGATCTGAGACCTTGAATCTGATCAAGTATTCTACTGAGAGCCAGCACAGTGAGCAGAGCACCAGGATGATGTATCCCTGGTGCTTAGTGTTGGTGACAGGCAGGCTGCTGTATTCTGGACTATCTGAATCCTTTTAATGTTGGATTGCTCAGACACAGGTATAGGGAGTTGCAATAGTCTCTCCTGGAGAACATGAAGGCGGGGATCGCTATCAACATTTGGTTTCCTAACATGCTACTGAGTCCAGTACAATATCTGGGGCCAATTCAGCCCTAGGATCCGTGGAATTGTGCTGTTTACAGCAGGGCTCAGTATGGAACTCAAGAGTTCTCAGGTGCACCTTCCGTAACATGAAGACTGTTTGTTCAGCCTGAGTTATGTCTACAAAACAGATATTGAAAATAGACACATGGCACCACAGAAAAACATTCCTATATTTTGAAACAAAATTCCTTGTCTCTCACAATACAAGTTTACTCCAGTATCAAGATAAAATGTCTTCTACTTCCCTTAGTTTCAGAGACTTCTTCACAAACCTTGTAGTGCTGAACAGTTTTTAATATTTTAAACAAGTAGAAAAGCGGATTGTAAAAAATGTGTCACATTAAACTTACTAAAAGACAGCAGTTCACTATCTGGATTGGAACTTGGGAGATCTGATTTCAGTTCCCTGCTCAGTCACAAACTTCCAGTGTGGTCTTGGGCAAGTCATTTAATCTCTGCATGCTTGAGTTCCCCATCTGTAAATCGGAGACTATAATACTTCTTTTCTCCCACCCTTGGTCTGTCTTGGTTATTTAGAGTGTTAGCTCTTTCAGGAATGGTTTGTCTCTTACTATGAGTATGTTGAGTATCTACCACATGGGTTCTCCACATGGCATTTACGACTCCTATGAACAGGTTTCTTTATGGGTAGATGGCGGCAGGGTAGGGTGAGTGGGGGTGGGTCCTGAAAAGTAAGAAAGGGGGATTCTAAAACTTTTTTTCTGTTGTAACATGAGGTCATGGTTGGGAGAAGGTTGTGAACCACTGACATAGTACAATGGGGCCCTTATCTCCATTTGGGGGCTGTAAGCACTGCTTTAAAACAAATAATAAAACAATAACTACACAAAGAAATCCATGGCCTGATTGTGGCAGCAGGATCGGGCTCTTACTTTGCCAGTGTTTTCCTGCACTCCCTGATATTATGTTTTAATGATGGCTGTCTCCCTTGCAACGGCATCACTCCTTTCTTTCTGTTTTATCCTCCAGGGAAGTCATAACCTGTACTTATGAATTCACAAGGTTTTGCCATGGAAATAATTTTGTCATTCCAAATGAGGGACCCAACAGGTAGTAAAGGAGAGCTGTAATGGAACAAAGCCCTTTATAAATGATGCACAATAGCTTTTGTAATTAGAAAACATGCTTTTGAAAAAAAAATCTTTAGAGAGATGCAAAATGGGAATGAATTTACATATTTTTGAAGTATCTGGAGGATTTTCCTAGTGTGGCTTTCCCTCAATAAAGTCTTTTGGAATGTAATGTGTGCATGGATGTGTGTCAGCTTTTTAAATGCTCTGGGTTGGATTACCTTTCTACTATCTAACCAGGTTTTTTTTAAGGTTGCCCATCACTATGATATCTTAGGGCTTTTCACACAAGAAAGATAAACTCAAAGATCTGTTAGCCTTTAAATTCTATGGTTACCAAAGAAGCTTTCTTTATACTTTATGAGAGAATCTGAATTCAGCAGTTAGGGCCAGACTTTCAAAAGAACTCACAAACAGATTTTTAAGTGTTCAGTTCCCACAACTGTGGCCAGAATTTCAAAAAAGCTTATCTTAATTTTCAGCCCCTAAATAAGAGGCAGGATGGAAAACTTCCATTGGTTTCAGTGAGGTCAGGATTTCAATTTCAGAACAGCCTGGCATCCAATGTGCTGATCTTGTTTGAATATCTTGATACTTATTCTGAAGTCTAAACAAGAGTTGTTGTTTTTTTGTTTTTTTTTAACTGAATGCTGAGCTTTGAAAATCTGGCTGTTAGAGACTGGTCTGAGGAGAGGTTTCCAAAAGCGTTTCTGAGTCCAAGATCTATATACAGAGAGAAATATGGGAATACATTACATGTATCATCCCCCTCCCCAATGACACAAAGAATCGACTTCACAGTTAATGCTGCCTCATTATACAGGATGGTTCTTCCGTGGGAAGAACAGCCTGCCCCTTTGTTTCAGAATTCGTGAGAGCAGGCACACCGCGTTCCTGGCTTCTACTTAAGAAATGCAAGAAGTTTCTATTATGGTTATCTAATATGCATACATCTTTGGCATAACACCCTCTTATTGCTAGCGAGGAGAAAGAGGAGATATATTGATAGCAAAAACAGCAGTGTTATGGGAAATTGCAGAAAGATAGTAAGACTATTCAAAAAGGACAGGAGTACTTGTGGCATTGCCAAGAATACATTCTTTATGTTAAGTAGCTTTGTACTAAAAGTAATGTCTTTTTGCAGTTTCTCATAAACCTACTGAATACAATATTAGGGCACCAATTATATATTTCATACTGAAAAACACTACTCTATGAAAATTCTATGTCCCTGTGTGCTCACTTTTTATTTGTGCTTTACAGTTTCTTCTGTTAAGTGCATTCCATATATTTACCTTTAAACAGAATAAATTTGCTTTTGTAGAAGTTTGTGTCTTTATCAGGTATTTGTCACAAATGATTTATATTTTTATCAAATGTTTAGATTTTGATTTAGTACTGAGGGAATACATTTAACATGTCTTCTGTCCATTTGATGTTTCCTACAAGTTCCCCATAATCAAAGCAGCATAGAATCCCAGGGTTGGAAGGGACTTTATGAGGTCATCTAGTCTAATCCTATACTCAAAGCAGGACTAATGCCCAGATAGATTTTTGTTCCAGATCCCTAAATGGCCCCCTTAAGGATTGAGCTCAAAACCCTGGGTTTAGCAGGCTAATGATCAAACCACTGAGCTATCCCTCCCCCCCAGCATCAATGATGCTTCTGCTCCTTCTCCCCAACAGGTCCCCATTTGCATTTTTATCTGTCTGTTGTATCTAGTCATATAGATTGTGAAATCTCTGGAGGCAAGGACTGGCTTTGTTTTACTTGTTTGTGTACATTAGCCCTGATCAGGGACCTTTGCCCCACCCCCAGAATAAATAATAAATTCTTCTTCTTAATAATAATAGTGGCTTCTTATCCAATTCCTATTTAAAAAGCTCATTATAAAATAATTACTATTATCTCCTTCATGGATCCTTAAGTCATATTTATAGATAGATACATAGATATGATGTATGACTATGTCATGTTAGGTGTGTACATGCTGCTGGTAAAAATTATACAGTATATCCTACCAAATGAACTGCCCCATTGTCTAGGAAACTTCTGAGAATTCCAGGAGTGATATTTACATATAGCTGAATTGTTCCTGAATGTTTGCATCCTGTAAGGCACAGACAGACTTCCCTGAAATAAATGGCATGCCCATCTACCCCTGCTCCACCCCCCTCCAGTATACTGAACAGTATAATGAACTGGTTCATTGTCCCACATTGGTATACTCATCTATTTCCCTTTAATACTGCAGTGGAGTGAAACCAGTGAGAATGTCCAGTAAAGTGCTACAGTGCAGTAATTCTCTTTAGCAGGGCTGGACAAAGATCCCCCTAATTTTGTTGTGATGAGAACAATCTACCTTGTCCTGCTGGCTTGCCTACAGTGGCATGAGTAACAGGGTGGGGAGGCAGCAGGTTTAAAGGCAGAATAAGATGGTGACATCTATGGGCACTAGGATGGGCATCAGGGATGCAAGACTCTCACAAGGTTCAGAGTTCAAATAAGTGCCCATAGATTGGATGCTTACCCAGTGCCTGATCCAAAGCCAAGTGAAATGAATGAAAATACATTGATTGACTCCAGTGGCCTTTGATGTAGGCACTCAAAACTCAAGTGAATAATCCAAACCCTACAGACAGGAAAAACTGGGCTGGAAACCTCATGAGAGTAGATTCTTTCGCACAATTTCTGATGTTTTTATTTCCAGTCTCGGCAAAAAATTATGAAAGAACTTTCCGTATTTTATTCTTGTACATCTGGTTATAGTCACAGTTGCAGGTAGTAATGGGGGAGAAAGGAGAGCCCACATCCAAACATTAAAAAAGGTTCAGGTTAAGCTCAGTTCTAAACATGGACAAAGGTTTATGGAGGTTCATGTTTCAAACCAGTTAATTCTTCTCTAATAAGAAAGATACTTAAGACATCATTCCTACTTTATTATATAAAGCCATCAATACTTAAAATATTATTGTAGAGTTGAAATGGTTGTCTTTGTTGATGAATATTATTTTTACAGTAGTGCCTAGATTCCCCAACTGAGATCATCCCCCTTTGTGCTAGACATTGTGCAATTATAAGAGACAGTCTTTGCTCTAGCGAACTTACAGTCTAAACATAAAACAAAGATAAAGAGTAGGAGAAAGGAAGTATTTTTATTCCCAGTTTACAGATGAGGAACTGAGGCACTGAGATATTAAATGGTTTAACAAGGTTACACAGGGACCTGTCTAGGGCGGAGCGAGGAAGTGACCCTAGAACTCTAGAGCCCCTGTCCAGTGCCTTCACCCCACAAAAAAACATCCTTCCTCACTATGCAAATTATCCAGCCTTCAAGATGGGAAACTTCTCCCAACACTGTTTTTTGTTTTTCCCAGTTTTGTCCAAACTACAACAATCATCCCTGTGTATATATTTGAATGTCTTATTCCCGAGACCCTATAAATATGCTAGTGGGTAGACAAGTATTGTTTATTAAGATTTTGAGGATTTTGTACTTCCTACAATACATTTTGGCATATACTGAAATTTGGGCTGGAGTGAGGGGCTGGAGTGGAGAGTCACCTGCCTAATCTTCAGTAAATATTTGAGAATAGAGCCTATTTTTTTTCCATACGCTCTTAAAATGACAATAGATGTCAGTTGGATCTCAGTCAAGGAACGTGAGGGATAGCCCAAAACATGAACAATTATTTGACTAATTAAATCGTATTATATTTTTCAGAGCAATTTAAATTTAAACTCAATAGTATGGCTTAATAAAATACATAAGATAAATTCACAAAACTTTATGCCCAATTTATTTTTTAACACTAGCCTAAGGTGCATCATATCATAATGGCTTTGAATATTTCCTTTCCATTTGCAGGACTATTGGCGTTTGCTTTCACTGTTAACCCAGAGGACATGCTTGCCATGTTCAGTGACCTGGTTCAAAGAAGTATGACATCATAGGAGTCTATTTTCCACATAGTACACACACATAGCTCATGTTATCTTTAATGCTCATTATGTACACTTGCACAGTATGGGCCACATTCATCCCTGATGTAATCCTGCTGAACTCAAAACTTAAAGTAGAATGAATTTGGCCTTTTAAATCAAAATAAGATGTATGGAATCACAACATGAATTCAGAATGCCCATGTATTTAGGCTGATTTATCTCCAGTCCCCAATTTTACTTTAATGTATTTTTGTAAATTAATTTCTTACAATGAATATACTATGAACACTAAATAAATACAACCCTCCAGTAAAACTGCTGCTAAAACTATTCAGTATCATTCAGCTATGTGGGAACAAAGTCTGGGGTCTAACCTTGATAGCCATGACATCAATTGAGTCAAAAATCACAACAGTAACCCTAAAAGCAACAAAGGGTCCTGTGGCACCTTATAGACTAATAGACATTTTGGAGCATGAGCTTGAACACTGACTTATTCACCCAGGAAAGCTCATGCTCCAAAACGTCTGTTAGTCTATAAGGTGCCACAGGACCCTTTGCTGCTTTTACAGATCCAGACTAACACGGCTACCCCTCTGATACTTAACAGTAACCTTACACCTTCAGATCTCTTAAGAGCTGCACACTGCAAGTCAGTTGCAGTGCATTAAAAATAATAATAATAATAATAATAAAAACTTTATTGAACCTACAAATTTACAGGCAATGTTAAATATTTTTATATGCCAATATAAGGTGTTCTATTAAACTGTCTACATATACACCTGTATACAGAAATATCACTTTTATACAACACTCCCAAAGCAAGTTCTGTAAACCGGCAAACACTCTACACAGAAGGTCTAGTTGCATGAGTGTTATTCGTCTTAAGTGCTGCACAGTCAGTTCACAGAAAGAACCCCAGTTGCAATGAATTCAGAGCTGATCCTAATCAATATGCAGGGGAAAAAACACAGAACTGTTGGTGCCACCTCAGACAAAGCAGCAAACACTCCATCTACCACAAAGCCTTAAAGAGTAAAGACTAAAAATCAAATGAAAACAAGTCATTCACAGGTCTCTATGTAACCACTGAAGCCTCCAAAGTAACAATTACTACAATTTTTCCAATGCATTGTAAAAAGAGAATGAAGTCACCAGATCGTAAAACTCTGCAAAACTGGCAATTTATATTAATATCACAAGAACATATTATGTGTTGTGACAGTAAACATTGTGGATGTTTTCCATTGGCTGGCTGTGTGTGGAAGGAGTCTCTTTCCTTAGATCAAAGTTTTGCCATGAACATTCTATCCCTCCTTGATCAGACATGTCCAACTGCATGGTACAAATCCAATGAGCAGACAGATGCTGACATCTAAGAGAAAATGTAACACTGAAGTGAATGTAAACCTTGTAATCATCTTCCCAATAAAATATTTATGGAAGCCTTCCTGGCTAAAATCAAGTGAATATAACTTGTGAACTTTTTCTCTCCTAACTGTAGGCTCACACTCAACATAAAGAAATAAATTAAGAAATCAACATAAATGTTATACCTTCTTACTATTAATATGCACTTCAGAGAACTGGAATGCTTAAAATCCAACAACAATGCCTTGTGACTTCTTGTGGTGACCTCTGCTGTGAAAGTCAACTTTCAAATCTGGATTTTTTTCTGTAGTCAGAAGCTAATACTGAATGAGTGTCCCAAGCATCAAGAATCAACCTCCATGGGAACACGGAAAGTAATAGTGTCTCAGAGAGCTTTGACAATAGTACCTCAGAGTTACAAACACCTTGTAAATGGGAGATTGTTTCTTACTCTGAAATGTTCATAACTTTGAGCAAAATGTTCTTTCAAAAGGTTACAACTGAACACTGACTTAATACAGCTTTGAAACTTTACTAGGCAGAAGAAAAATGTTGCTTTTAACCATCTTAGTTTAAATGAAACAAGCACGGAGACAGTTTCCTGACGTCATCATATCTTTCCCTATATATTTTTAGTAGTTTACATTTAACACAGTACTGTACTGTATTTGCCTTTTTTTTTCCTTTGGTCTATGCTGCTACCTGATTGCATACTTCTGGTTCTAATGGAGATTTATGGTTGACCTGTCAGTTTGTAACTCTGGTGTTTGTAACTCTGAGGTTCTATAGCAGTGGCTTTCAACTTTTCCAGACTACTGTACCCTTTTCTGGAGACTAATTTGTCTTATGTACCCCTAAGTTTCACCTCACTTAAAATCTACTTGCTTACAAAATCAGACATAAAACTACAAAAAAGTGTCACAGCACACTTACTGAAAAATTGCTTACTTTCTCACTTTTACCATATAATTATAAAATAAATCAATTGGAATATAAATACTATACTTACATTTCAGTGTATAGTATATAGAGCAGGATAAACAAGTAATTGTCCATATGAAATTTTAGTTTGTACTGACTTTGCTAGTATTTTTATGTAGCCTGTGGTAAAACTAGGCAGATATCTAGATGAGTTGATTTACCCCCTGGAGGATCTCTGCATATGCCCGAGGGCTCATGTACCCCTGGTTGAGAACCATTGTTCTACAGAATATACATGATGGGGAGAGAAACTATGAAGTCATGGATTCATTTAAATCATTGGGAGTTTTACCACTGACTTCAGCAGAATGGGAATTTTGCCCTGTGTGTAGACATATATATAATTTTCAGCCTATAACAAACTAGGCTAAATACATAAGAGTTATGTTAAAACAATATTAGGGGTACTTATTAACAAAAGCAGGAATAGCCAAACACTGGGGAATCTTTCTTAGCCTATATTTCCAAACACAAGTGGAACACAGAGGTGCTAAGGCTCATAGTCAGATTTTCCTTCCCTGTGTGTTGTCAAAGTTCTCATCCTTTTAAGCAGCACTGAACCCTCATACTCTGGGATTTACATTTTGCACTACCACTCAGTAACAATGGAACTAAATTTTATCTCTGGGCTATTTCCGCCTGGAATAAAGCACCTTGTGGGAGTCTACAATGACCTCTAAGGATTAGTCAGAAACGCTTTTGAAAAGAAGTCCTCGGCTGAGAGATGACATCATAAAACTGTCCCTCTCACAGAACCACCCACCCCAAATACTTATTTAGATTTTATTCCCACCTTTTTATTTGTAATTTATCAAACAGGAAGCAATGGTTCCACAATAGTTAAACACCTTATATATCTTGCTACAAATACATATTTTGCAAATGCTTATTTACATTTCCTACAAACATGCATGAGAAATAAGATGCAAGTCAATGTAGGACACACGCCAGACATCATCTAAAATGGAGGCAATCAATAATCACTCAGTACAAAACACAGTGCTCTAAAGCAGTAATAGCAGGGTTGTCACAAAATAACGAGGGAGTCAGAGTCTTCTGGAAGACAGGACTTTTCAGAACGCCATTTTAATGTATAGAAATTAAAGTGCACAGATGGTAATATTCTGCAGATGGCAGTGTCTGTGTAGTAACCTTCACTAGCACTGGGAAGGGGGACGTTTATAATATTTGTGGGGATGGTGTGGTCCAGGGCTGGGGAAATGCAGGGAAGATGGACTGCAGTTCCATTTCAGATAAATACAGATAGTCCTTGCCTACAGAGATCATTACTGAGCTCCAGGCCATCAAAGGTCTGGTAAAATTGACTGCTGGCATTTTTACTGTTCTTCAGCCTAACATTGTAATTTTCTGAACTAAGTGTTCATCGCCACTATCCAATATTTTTCCTACTTAAAGTTACTTTGAAGCCTCTGACCTTCAGGCAGTTGTTCCATTTTGAATAAAAATGTCATTATTTTTGTAATATGAATACACATCTCATGCTGTCTCCCATGTTTCTCCCCTTACAGAATAAATACATAGTAAAAATAAGAAGACATGGTACGTGATAAATTAATGATCAATAAAAAGAAGGTAACCAGATGTCCTACATATCCTCTCTCATACTCCGAGGACAAGGGGAAAGTTAATGAAAAGGCAACACATTTATAACATACAAAAAGAAACTTTTTTCCCCCCATAGTGCATAATTAATCTATAGTACTTACTGCCACAGGACTGCACTGGGGTAAGAAATGACTGGGAATCAAAAGAGGAATAGATATTTTGATGGGTAATGAGAACATACACAGGATACTCATTTTATAAACCAGTAGCAGTGCATGGAGGTATAGGGATCCGCCAACATGGATCATCTTGCAGGAGTGGGGCCATAACCCCTCATCCTTCAGAGCATAAAACAACCCCTAGTTGAGAGGGTTTAGGAAGACTCTTCTCCTTTGGGAAAATCGTATCCTTCCTCTGAAACATTTGATATTGGTCACTCTCGGAGACAGCCTACTGATCTATTTGAACCACTGGTTTAATTGCTATGGCAATTCCTATGTACATACCTGTCTGCTCCTTGTCAGCATAGACTTTATTTTGAATGATAGCCATGAAGGATATTTTTGCTCTACACATATTAAGGCACCGCTCTGATACCCTTCTTGTGGCTGTGCAATAGGAAGCTAATAAATAACGTACCTTTACATAAAGCTGCTGAAATTCGTCAAGGTTCAGTCTACCACTAGGACAGTCCTTTAGAAATCCTTTGTACCACTGTTTGAGTTCATGTTCATTAAACTCCGTGCTCTTCACCAGATCCTCCATCACTTCAGGGGCCAGTTTGCTATTCTGTTTCCCCATTCTGCCTTAAGAAAAGCAAATTAATACAATTAGCCAAGTTGCTGTGATCGTTTTAAAACTTGATTAGCAACCAAGCTGGAGTATGCTACTGACAGCCTTGTTTTGTGCTCACTGATCCTTTCAGCCAAGCCCGAACCCATGTTCCCCCTGATTATTTGGATGCTAAACTATATTTAAATAAGTGTTAGGCTGAATTTGAGAAAAAACAAGAAATTCATCTTTCAATTAAAGCTCTTAAGTCCTGCAGATAGACTGCTGAGTTTGCTTTCAAAATAAATGAGAATTTGCTTAATCTTTTAAATAATAATTTAATATAAGGATTCCACCCTTTTTTTCCTTTTCTTTTTGAGAGGACTAACAGGTTCTTCCTACCAGTGGTTACCATCATATTAAAAAGTGACCGTTCTTTTAGTAATCTTGATAAAGTGGTTCCTAACCATTCCTTGGGTATTCAGTTATGAGAGAATGTGACTTAGGCTGACATTGTTAATAGTCAGTACCATGCTGGGTTGAAAAGGATCTTGTATGAATTAAAATGCAATAGAAAGATCACATTTCACAGATTCATAGATCTGATATTATTCACAGGTTTCTCTTTAATCTTACCTTAAACCCCTCCACCAATGCCAGTTCAATGATTGACAGACTTTACAATTTATGGCCCCAATCTTGCAAAGGCTTCCACATATGATTAACATTAAATTTGTCAGCAGTCCCACTGATGTAAGTGGGACTTCCCACACGCATGAAGTTAATCATAGGCAGAAATCTTTGCAGGATCAGGGCCTGTAACACACCTCGCTCTTGAAATATGAAGTGCCCTGCAGTATATAGTGGGACTACTTTTTTCTTTTGATAATTTTAGGTCTTTTTTATTATATCCACATTGACTAGTACAAATAATTCTCCCTCCTCCCACCTCATTTTTTACTTTCTTACTAATTTTTTTTAGATAATCATATTTTATCCCAATGTGCATTTTTGCAGTATTCAAGACAGTGGATGAATGACAGTGTTGCCATTTCCTGTCCTAGGCTCTTAGGGCTTGATCTCGCAAGCCCAGCTCACCTGAGCAATCCTCACTCACATAAGTAATCCCATTGTATGAAGGGGCAAAGCCCTTACAGAACCAGGACTGAGGAAAAGGAAAAGAGTGGTTAGTGCCCCAAACTGTGAGAGATGGGGAGGGGCTTCTCTGCAAAGGTTCTGGGTAGGGCAGCCTTCATTAAAACCCCTGGCTCCCTCCAAGCTAGAGAGTCAGAGTTAAAGGGTTGATGAGGAAGAGTCACCTGGAGCAGTGGTTTTCAGCAGATGCCCAGGGCCCCATAGAGGGCCTCAAGCAGGTTTCAGGGGTGCCTTCAAGCAGGGCTAGCATTAGACTTGTTGGGGCCCAGGCCAGAAAGCCGAAACACCACTGCCTGAGACTGAAGCCCAGGTCCCTGAGCACTGCCACGAGGCTGAAGATGAAGCTTGAGCAATGTAGCTTTGTGATGGCCCCTGTGGCACGGGGCCCCATGTAACTGACCTGCTTGCTACCCACTAACAGCAGCTCTGGTTTTTATATGCAGAAAACCAGTTCTTGTGGCACAGGTGGGCTGTGAAGTTTTAAAAGCATATTGGGGGGCCTCAGAAAGAAAAGGGTTGAGAACCTCTGACCTGGAGGAACCTGGGCCTGCAATAAGGCACATGTAGTACTTCGAATGGGTAAATGGACTGACACTATCTTATGGAAAGACATTCTTTGTTGTTCTTTTGGGTTTTTTTATTTAAAATATTTTTTGGTACTTTTACTAATAGCCCCTGGACTGTGTCATGCTGATTTTAGAAACCTTCCCTTATACTGTTAAGTCTTCTATTCCAGCTTTACCCCAGCTCTTCACAGAACCATGTCTAGGGCACTTTCTATATGGTGTCTTAAACATCCCTGGTATCACATTCGAGTAACCTGTCAACCTCTGCTCAGGTTCTTCACAAGCCAGCCATCCACCTTCACACCAACTGTAGCTGAAAAGCTGTCCAAACAAGTCAGCAGGATGCAGTTCAGAGAAGTTTAGCAAACAAAGTACCAAACATTCTTTTTTTAAAAAAATAAAAAAAAAAACGAACAAGGGATATCTTTCCATAATAAAATGTCAGGCCATTTACCTGCCTAAAGTACTCCATGTGTCTCACAATGATGGAGATGACCCTTCCTCACCAGCCCTTCAACTCTAACTCTCTAGCTGGGAGAGAGCCAGGCAGTTTACAAAGGGCTCCTGTACCTAGATCCCTTTGCAGAGAAGTCCTTACCATGTCTCTGGTTGATTGACAGTTTGGCTGACTCTTTTTCTCACTCCCAGTTCTATAAGGGATTCACCCCATCACACACACTGAATTCAAGTTAACCTGGTTAGCTGAGCACCTCCTGAACAGTGCTGAATGTCCTCAACATCCGTGGACTTTCTTGGGTGTGGAAAGTGCTCCTCAGCTTGCAGAATCGGGTTCATGTAGTCTTTCATTCACAACCTTCTCCCATCTAAGTCAATAGCAAAACTTCCCTTTGTATGCAACAGAAAACCCACTGAAAATATAGGGCCTGATTCTCCACTCCCCTGTGCTTAGTGTAGTCATTTAAATCGGTGCAACACAGGATTAAACCACTACCATTCTGATCTGATTGCCTTTAACACCTACTGTGCCCTCACTCTGCACAGGTGTAACTGGCAACACTAAATACAAGGCCCTAATCAGGTCCCTAATGTGAAGCATTGAAGAATATAATGTGGGGAAACAATCCTGAACTGGCGGAAGCATAGACAAGTCTTTTTCATCTATTGTGCCCAAGTTAATTTGAAGTCCAGAGATTAATTTAAATCTTGAAAAGGAATAAAAACAGACAGGAAAGAAGAATGGAAGTGGAGAAATATAATCATTAAGTGCTGTATAGTGAACATTCAATAGATCATTTACACCCAATTATTGTCAATACTTGAGATATGAGCTGTATTTATAAACAAATACAGTTTGTTTATAAATAACAGTCAGTTCTTTCTGTAATTTTTATATTGGCCCCTTTGTCATCTTTTACCAAAAATGTAAACATAATCTCCCTTAATCTCTCCTTGTGGGCCACATGTTCTAAACAGCAGTACTTGGGTTTCACTGTATATATTTTCTCCACTATTTTGCTAACAGGGTGCTCAAAATTTCATGCGGTGCTTAGTTGTGTCCTGTGCACAGAAAGAAAGAATGTCTTCCCCGGACAGACACCTAGCACTTGTGTTTCTACATTCCAGTGTAGCATTCGCCTTTGGTGGCAGCTGTGCATTTCATATGCAAGTTCCGTTTTAAATCACCTGCCAACCCTTCCCCTCCCTTCCCATCTTAAAATCTTTTTTTTCCTGCAATATTGCTTTTAAACAAACTTTCCCCCCATTTTTAAATATAGTCTTTCTCATCAAGTGAGCTACTCATTATTCTGCCCATTTCCATCCCTTCCTCACAGCCTGCTTTATCTGGACAGGTTCCCATAGCGTTAGCCTTCCCTCCTAGCTTTGGGTGGTTAGTGACTGTGACAGGTGTATCTCTTTGCACAAGTCTACGGAGTGATACTAGACATGGCACTAAAGCCTCTGGATCTCTGCTCAGTATCTCTTCCCAAGTTGTCACAGTTCTATTAATAATCTTTGTTTACAGCCCTTCCCATTCCATCATGTATCCATCAAGGGTGACCAGATGTCCTGATTTTATAGGCACAGTCGCCGTATTTGGGGCTTTTTCTTATATAGGCACCTATTACCCCCACCCCTTGTCCCGTTTTTTCACACTTGTTATCTGGTCACCCTATATCCATCCCATAATAATTATATCCAAACCAGCTTGTCCCAGGAGCAAGTCATAACTGTCGGCAAGTAACTTTGCCAAGACAGAACAGGTTTCAGCCACAGGAGCATTTTGGACACCCAGAAAAAGGGGCACAGTTTCAAAGGATTTACTGGGTATGAAATAAGTGCTGTAAGTATGACCATGTAAAATAGTGCAACCAATAGGACAAAGTATTGTTAGCCAGGAATATCTCAAAGCCTTAGGGACAAATTCTGTCCTCTGTTGCACAACCACATTATGGTGCTGCACAGATGTAACTAAAGGCACAACTGGGCTCATAGTTTATTTAGGTATTGCCAATATCTAGCAGACAGACCTGGTAAAACATGCTCTGCATTTGCTTCGTATGTAAAAATCGAAGCCCATTTTCAATCTCTCTGTTCTTTGTGAATTATAATAATCCTCATGTGGAACAACTATCGATTTATCCATTTTGTGTAGGCAAAAAAACCTAGTGCCCTTGCTTCTACTCTCATTTAAACCAGCATAAATCATCGAAGTTACACCAATTTAAACATGGGTAAGGGAGAGACAATAGTTCTAAATGTTTGTCAGTCAGACATATGCGTTCAGCTCGAGTGCACCTCTCATACATTGTACAGGGAACCTCAGAGTTATGAACACCTGAGGAACAGAGGTTGTTGGTAACTGAAATGTTCATAACTCTGAACAAAACGTTATGGTTGTTCTTTCAAAAGTTTACCACTGAACATTGATATAATACAGCTTTGAAGCTTTATTATGCAGAAGAAAAATGCTGCTTTTAACCATCTTAATTTAAACAAAACAAGCACAGAAACAGTTTCCTTACCTGGCCAAATCTTTTTTTAAAATCTTTCCCTTTATTTTTTTTAGTAGTTTACATTTAACACGTTATTGTATAGTATTTGCCTTTTTTTTTTTAAATCTATACTTCTGCCTGATTGCGGGCTTCTGCTTCCAAATGAGATGTGTGGTTGACTGGTCAGTTTGTAACTCTAGTGTTCGTAACTCTGAGGTTCCACTGTATATGGCAAAGTTAATATATACAACTGCTTTTGTGATAGGTTGATAATGTGGATATTCCAAATGCTTTAATAGGGCAAGACTGAGCCTTTTGGTCAGAAAGTCATATATTCCTCAGAATATCTGGCCCAATATTGTCTTTGGATGCCCTCCTTTCCAGAAAGCTTGTGAATTTATATTGAAAAAAATTATCTTAGGTTAATTTGACACAGTATATATTTAAAACCCTACACTGGCAAATCTAGTAGTAATAATTTTTTCTCCTTGCCTCCAGTCCCAATTGTTTACAGACTGGCTATTTTACTTGTTTTTGTGTTTTAACCGGCCTGTTGATTTCCCTTGTTTTGTTTCTTTTTTGTCTTTTAAAAATAGCGCTATATTTTTCAGTCCCCAAGTACTTTACTTGTTTTCCAAGAGTTCTCAAAGATGCCTACCAATATGTATAACATCTTTTCCTATACTCATAAGGAGCCTAAAAAGAATGTTGTCTGGCTTCTTTCATTCATCTATGTCATTTTTACTTGACTTATTAATTTGGATTCTTGATATTTCCATATCCTCATTTTTTTAATTTATAATTATATTTTTTCTAAAATGTATCCATTTATTTACATAGTCCCATTGATTCATATGGCACCTCAGATATGTAAAGCGGACAAAATCCCTTCAGGAAATAGCATTCTTCTGTAAACCTCAACTCTATTTTCCAAGAAAAAATATTTTCTCAGTTATGTGGATGTAATTATTGAAGTCGATGGAGTTGCTCCAGATTTACACCTGTGCATTTGGGCAAACAACTGGACCAACATATCTATCTATAATCTCTTCCATCATCATATTCACAGAAACAAAAGACTCCTTTCCTGTCTTTCTCTGTGATATATAGTCCTAGTATTTGCTCACCTGCTTGTTCCACTACAGATTGCCTGATCTGCCTCAAACACCTTTCAGCAGTCTTTAATGCATCTTGCCATATAATGTGAACCTCTCTGTGTATTGTGTTCATGCTAATTGCAATGAATAATTTAACAGAAACCTTTCATAAATGATGCTTTCTGTAAAACTTAACCAATATGTAAGGAAGCAATAATTTGGGACTGAAATCTTATGTATTTTCATTTATTTGTTAGTCCAGTTAAACATGGTACATTATTTGCTTTGCTCCATTTGATGCAGGGAACCAAACAAGTTGATCAGTCCTGTCAGGTATAATCCTCTACTGTAATTATATCAACTCATTTTTTCCATCTCCTTTTCAACCTCTAGTTCTTTTATTAGCAAAATACATTTGAATTACAATCTGTGTTAAGACTCAACAGCGTCATATGACTATCAAGTGAGCGCCGAGGCTTCTGGTTGCTGTACAGCCAACTAATTTTGGAAAGAAACCTATTATTCATAGATTTTTCTAGTTAACCATGAGATTTAGTTCAATCTTCTACGGTTTCTTTGCCTCTCTTATTATTATGGAAGAGGTATAATCCATCCTTAGCAATGAATGTACTAGCTGCCAACACATTTAATTTTCTAAAATTAAAACATTTTACATTAAGCCACAACAATCATGGTTTTCAAAACATGGGTTTTTTTCCCTCTGAAAATCCATTAATATGCATTAGGCAGAAACAGCAGAGCACAGCTGCACAACCACTAAGTTCTTCAAGTAGGCAGAAGGTCACTCACTCACTATTAGAATCTTTTTGTGGAGCAAAATTTTTGTTTAATCTATTCATTTGCTTCCAAATCATTTTAGTATGTCAACATCCAAGCACTATTCTTCAAGTGTTGCATATTCTGGAGAATGGTACATCATCCTAAAAAAAATAATGTTTTGTTTCTAAGCAACATGCCTTGAACAAACATTTTTTAAACTTCCGTGTCAGCAAAATAAAAAAATCTACTTAATACAACCAGAGCAAAAAGCAAGACTTTCCTGGAGGGTTGGCAACCCTAAGTATTGTCCTGGAGTTGCCAGGAATTAAAGATTAATCTTTAATTAAAGATTGACATGATGAAACCTCCAGGAATACATCCAACCAAAACTGACAACCCTATGTTGGTTAACACTTTCTTACATGATGAATCCCAGTGGGTCAAATTCTGATACCTTTACTCCTCCTGAGTAGTACCTTACTCCTTGAGCAGTGCCTTTGTGCCACATTGCAAACTTCTAGCAGACACTGAGAATGGAGTTGACATAGCTTAGGTCGACTTACTGCAGTGTCATCATCGCACTGAGTCGACAGGAGACACTCTCCCATCAACGTACCTTATTCCTCTCATTCCCTGTGGCATACCAGGGTCAACCAAAGAGTGCTCTGCCATTGATTTAACGGGTCTTCACTAGACCCACTAAACTGAGCCCCGGTGCATCAAAAGACAGAGGGTCGGTCCTGCGGTAGCGTAGATATAACTTCAGATGAATATCCCCACTGCTCCTCACCATGAATGAGACAGTCACAGTCTATTCCTTTGTTGTTCATATAAGTACACATACTGTATCATTCATATATATATATATAAATGGAAAAATACTGAAGGCAAAAACACTGGGCAAGTGAAGAACTGTGGGCATAATCTGAAATAACAGACTAATTTTCTTGTTATTTTTTTTACTAAGCTGCTTAACAAATTCCCTGCCGTGCCCTGGTAATAACTACAACTCCTGACCAATCTCAGCATTGTTCCTTTCTCCTCAGGCTACTTCCGACACTGCCTTTCCTCTTACTAATGTCAGCATGAAGGATAGTTGGAAGCAAGACAAGGCTGTGAAACCAGCCTGGTGATTCATCCTTTCAAATATATTTCTTGCTCCACAGAAAAATAGAAATCTAGAGCCAGAACCTACCACACATAAACGCCAAAAATCTTCTCCAGAGAACCCAGCCTGAGTAAGTAGCTGGGGGACTCTGTGAGTGAAATGCGAGAAGAATTCTCCCACCCAAACAATCATGCCAGAGTCTATGACTGGAGTGGCCTGTTCTGGCCACAGCCCTCTCCAGAACCACCCCTGCACAATACTCTCAGGGATACACTGCAGAGGGGTATGCATCTCCTACATGGCCTCCCCAAACCCTGTCCCATGCCTATACAGCAAAGTGATTCTGCTCTCCAAAGGTCCTCTGCACCCACAGGAGAGGAGACAGGATTTGTGCCATCATGGCCCAGAAGGGGAAGATTTATCAGAATAGTGCAGCTTTGCAGGGTGGAGGAAATTGCTGTATTCTTCCTTTTGGAAGATAGAGAGGAACCCGAATTGCCAGTTTTTCCCTTCACATGGCACTTTGGACGTAACTGTATGATTTTAACCACATTTTTTCTTTCATTGTGCCACACAGTGCAACTGAGGCTATAGCCCTTAATGAAAAATAAATAAATGGGGATTTTCAGTGTAATGCTATATTGAAGTTAATGGCAAGAAGGCACCATTTACTGCTAACGAAACGCACTTCACACACAAAGCGTGGAAAAAGACTAGATTCTTATTTCTGTTACACCAGAGTAAATCCAGTGCAACTCCACTGACTTTATGCAGTTACTCCAGATTGATATTGGTTTCATCTGAGATCAGATCCTGGCTCAGTGTCTCTACCCACAATGGAAATTATCTCTTTACTTGGGGGGGAAATGGAAAGTTCTGACATTATACAATGCCGTCATACACAATGAATTTCTAACTCGTTAAAAGAATTAAATGATACAATTACTGAGTTGTTAAATAATAAACACAGATGGAGAGAGAAAGTAAGAGGTTTAGGCAAGCGGAAAGAGTTGTTTTCAGAGGCTATTTGAAATGAGATGGACAATTGACTAGGTACTAAGATACAAAGCAGAGTGTTCCAAAGGGCAAGATCTGCGGGGGAGAAAGCTCTAACAGCAGCAGTGGCCAGATTGTGTGAACTGATGCCTTTTCACACCAACTGTGTGCCCACACCTGACTAGTCCTTCCCCTCATTTCTGCTTATTTTGTTTCCTCTCCTCTTTTGGATGAGGTTTGGCACCTATGCAGGGGTGAAAGTAACATTCAATTCTTATCGGTACAGGGGCCCAGCTCTGGCCCTCTGGAAGGGGTGGGGCCTCAGGCAGAAGGGGCAGGGCTGGGGGTCAGCCTCTCTCAGCCAGCCCATCCGCGCTGCCTGGCCACACTGCCCGGGGCCCCAGCAGGGATTTAAAAGGGCCTGGGAGCAGTGGCTGGAGCCCTGGGCCCTTTAAATCACCGACCCCGGGGCAGCTGCCCCTTTTGTGCCCCCGCGTTGGCGGCCCTTCTGGTAGGGTTCCTACCAGCAAGGCCACCGATGGGGGATCGTAGGGGGGCAAAAGGGACAGTTTGAACATCGGCCGTGTACAGGCCAGTACCAGCTTCTTACCGGCACGCCATACTGGCCCGTACCGGCCCACTTTCTCCGCTGCATCTATAACAGATCTTTTAGATAGTTTAGTGCTATAAGGCTGGATGTCCATAAGTGATAATGGGTAAACATGTTTTGTTTTGCTAATACTGACAGAAAATAACCATCTCAATATAGGAGACAAGCAGATCAGTGGCCTCATTTCTCCTCATGCCGAGTCGTTATTAGCTGCAGTGTTGTGTAGGCACTGGGTTGCTACAAGTTTTAAGGAGAGATTTGTTTTATCAGGATTAAGATGAATATTTCCTTATTTGGACTATTCTCTTCAACTCTGTCCTCATCCAGAATAAATGAAAACAGAACTTCAAAACACTCCCACCACCTATTGCTGTAATATGGGATTTATTCATATGCTAAATACCATGCAGCTGAACTTCAGTAATCATTAATCTGATTATTCAGACTGCTTCTCCCTCTCAGTACTCATTCATTTTGATCACTGTAACAAGTTTGCAATATGTTTCATGGCAAAGTTTCCAGTTTCCAGCTGATTTCTGTTGCAAGAGTTGTTGCTTTCAACAGAACACACTATCTCCCCCTACTTCAGTTCCCCTCAGTTACTGATAAGGAAGTCCACAATCTCCTGAATATACCAAGTTCAACTTGACCACTTAAAGCAAGTTGGGTGACTGCAGTGCCACTATTGATAAGCATTTCAAAGACTTGCTTTCCAATGGGACGACCTGCACCATTTTAAAATCCTAAGAGATTCATCCCTATTCAAAATACCCTTTCTTGATGCTGAAATATTTGATAAGTATTGCTCAGTTGAAAACTCCTCTTTGGAAAAGATGAGCAGTTCCAGCTATATTTGAACATCAATACCAGTCTCTGTGGGTTCCAGCCTTCCTTTGGAGTTGAGACGATATTTACCAGGGTTATAAACAATTTACTGCTGGTTTTAGATCCTGGTGACCTATGCATTTTAGCCATACCAGGCATCTCAGTGGTTTTGATACAACTGAGCATGGCTTGTTGCTCCAGTGACTAACAGTCATTGCTGCTGGGTCTGGAATTGTCCTCTAGTTCCAGTTGTGCCTAGAAGATAATGTTCAACTGATCTTGATGAACATTTGTGTAATCACCGAGAGATTAGACATATGATAACTTTCAAAGACCTAACCTGTCCCCCATGTTTAGCCCTATTGTTAAGATTATTTCACACTGTGGGGTAGACACAAACAGTGTATTGATGCCTCACAACTGTATCATTCTTGCTCTGGGATGCCTGCAAGTTTAGTCCAAACTGTTTGGATGCATCAGAACCACCTTCTCTTCCCCACATGAAACCAAATTCTTGTCAGCAGTAAGAGGTCATGGTTACGAAGATGCTCTTTTTCCTCGTGAGCTGCATATTGAGGGTACATGCTTGAAGACAGTGAGCCAGATTTAAAATCTTGGCATCGCTTCTATGGAAAGCACATCAGCAAGTTTTTTTTTTGTTTTCTCCCCACTGGTTATGCAATTTACAATGGCTGCTCCCATTTCTAATGTGTGGCAATTTCACAAAAACAAAAACACATGCCTTCATGACCACCAGGTTTGATTGTTGTAATTTCCTCTTAACAGGAATTCCAGCAGTTCATCTGAATTGCTTGCATCACGCTTACTCACTAGGTTGAACAATCATGATTATTCCTTTGCTCCTTATACTTGATACATACAAAATAGCTAAATTACTTTAAATTGGCACTGTTGGTATTAACAGTTTAGATCTTGGCCACATTCAAGACTTCCTCTTTTAGCCTCATCCTGGCAGGTGGCTATGCTCAAACACCATATGACTTCTTATGACTATGCCTTTGAGTCTTAAATGAGTGAGTTCTGCTGTGATGAGCCCTATGGAGTGGACTTCACTCCTTCTTTACATCCATCTCAGCCTCTTCATCAGGGCTTTTAAACAATATCTAACTCCCCTTTTCTGTAAGTGTTTTAAGCACGCTGCTGTCCTCGTATTTATTACCTTCCTCCTCGGGTGCTTGGTTTTTTGATACAAACTCTAAAATGGTGGGCTTTATTAACCAACTATTTTATTGTGCTAATAATTTACAGTGTCCAGAGCACTTTAGCAGGAAGGAAAACGGGTGCAAGGGCAATAAAGCTACTCTACGACTACTGTTACTCATGTAAATATTTATTCTTTTTTCACCACTCTATTTACAGTTACAAAGTGCAGATTTCCTTAAAGACAATCACAGAACCCAATATGTTAATTGTTAACATGACTTCAGCCTGTCATGAATTGGTATGTACTGTGTTCCTGACACCAGTGGTTAACTGTTTTTCAAGGTCATACTTGCTAGGGTATAATCTTGCCTCACTAGTTGATCATTCTCTCTCTACACTAGAAACTTAATTCAGGTAGGACTCAGTGTCAGAGAGCACTAGTTTATACAGCACAGGTTCTCTCTTATGGGATTGCTATTTACTTCAACCAGGGAAGGAAATGCATTAAGAGGCAAATTGAGTCTCTTTCTTCATGGGTGTGGAGGTTCCCTCTGCAGAAGAACTAATGCAGTTATAGTGCACAAAGGAGGTGAAGACAAAGGATGAGGAAGGCATGGAAGTGCATACTCCCTACAGTGTGAAGCCCAGCTCAAGATGAGCTCCCTGAATGGCAACACACAAGAGGTGGGAGACGGCAGGAAAGTGATATGGAAGGGCAGGGCCAGAGGGCTCCCGGAGCAGTCCTCCTACTCCCCCACAGGATGGGAAGCTGTACAAAAGTCTTAGGAGGCTCCTCCAGCCACTGAATTAGAGTAACCGCCATGGAACAGAGGTTTCAGCCCAGAAAGGAAGTTTCCTCCTATTCTATGTACCTGTCCTCTGCCTAAGGCCAGGGGATGAGTTTGAGGGCTGGGCCTGAAAGACAAATTATGTAGGAGAAAAATCTAGGATACAATCTTAAAACAACAAAGAAAGATTCTATTAGAATGTGTCATGAACTTTTTGCAAAATTACAATTAGATTATGCATACTAAAACTTTTAAAAAGCACGATATAATCCAAAATCTGCTGCATGTGGAATTGTTACCCAACTATGCCCTTATCCATGCTGTCAAGGCAGTATGTTTGTGCACCCATATCCTGGGTGTAATGGCCTCATGCAATGATTTCCCTTAAGCTGCCCCTCCAAGGAGGACAAATAATTTGCAGGTTGACATGTATGTACATAGCATTACTGGGCCTCAAGGAGGACCAAATCCTGAAGCCCTTATTCAGTGTTCACTCATTTAGTGCTACCTCACTGGGAATTTGCCTCAATACAGATGTTAGTAGAAACAGAGTACAGACTTTAGGATTTGATCATAGTAAATAGAGTGGAATCTTCTATTTTTATTCCTCCACTCTTTGCATCCCTTCACTAGTTTCCTCTTCTCCAGTGAATCCAACTACTTGTAGTCATCTTTAAGGTCCTTCACAGCCTATCCTTGACCTAGCTATCATCTCTTACATGGTACTGAGAGGTCGATTCCCACCCAAATTCCTTAAATGAAGCTACCTATAATTGCCCATTTTTAATTTTTTCCAATAGGCAACTTTGGACTTGCTCCCATTCTGCCTTTCATGAATGACTGGAGCTCCCCACAAACATCTGTAAAGCCACCTTATTTTTCTCCCTTCTAATTCCTTCTTAAAACACTTATCTGGCATGATACGTACAAAAAACGCCCCCCCAAATCCTTAATAATGGTAGGCAGCTGGTTTGCTGAAACTACTGATTTTCATACTCATCAGTCTCATCTCACTATTTTCCTGGGCTCCCCAATCTGTTTTGTTTACCTATAGCCTTACATGCAGGTTGCAAGCTCTTTGGGGACAGGGACTGTCTCTTTTGTTTGTACAGTGCCTAGCACAATGGGACTCCGGCCTCTAAGGGCAACAACATTAATTATTATCCACCAAAAATTTCCCTATGAGCGGTCTCATTATAATAGGAAAGGTTCAATCAGGCAAAAGATTATTCTTCATCCTGGGTGTAGCATCTGGGTCTCTCTTTGCTCACTGCAGTTACAGAGGGAGGGCACTAGTAGCTGCGCTTACTGGTGTGAGAGGGTCTCTGCTAGACAGTATCTAAAGACACAGGGAAGCAGGGGTAGCAAGACAAGTCCAGAGCCTCTCCTTCTTTCTGCGGGGAATAGCTGCAGCAAGATTAGGGAGCAGGGATTCGCTCTTACTCTCACCTCCACTCACAGAATACTGGCAGCTTCTCTTCTCCCCCTCCACCTCCACTTTGTCATGAGAGTTTTGCCTGATAAAGGCATGAGTAAAAAGGTGAGCAAGGACATCAGGATTTGTCTTAATTAACAGAGTTCCACTATAACTGAGATAATTACAAGCAGATTTCACTATTCTTGGTCTTGAATTTACACTCAATTATTCCATAAAAGAAAGAAAAAGACTGATTCTCATGGGATTAGCTGTCTTTGGGTCAAATTTATCACTGGTGTAACTGAGCGGATTTCAGCTGATGATTTTGACCCTTTGTGCTAAACAACCACACTAATGAAAACCATATGAATGTAGATGGAGCAGCTGTTAATGGAAGTGGTAAGTGTGAATATAGATTAAGGCTTATTTTTCTACTAAAACCCTTTTAAATCTAAACACAGCATCTGTGTTATTATGAATATTGCTTCCCTCAGTACAAAATCCACCCTGCACTTAGACCTCAGTCATCAGAACTTTCCCCTGTGGCTACTTTTGATGGTGCTCAATTAAATGCAGGAAAAAAAGCATTATCGAGATGACGAATACTAATTCTGCAGGATGAAATGAGTGGCTTAATGCTTTCAAGTCAGACATGGAGGGATGGTCAAAATTATTACTTGGCTAAGTAAGTCAACAACTGAATCATGCATCACTACTTATAACTCAAACAGAAAAAAATACTGAAGATTTAACTTGTGGCAACATTAAATACAGAAGAAAAATAAAAGAGACTTGAAAACTTGTCTTTTTCATGGAGAAAGATGGGCAGGTAAATTGCTTCCTGGGAACTGGATAGCTCTTGGACTGGTAATAAAAGAGAAAGCCTTTCAGATCCAGGTTATTGCTTCACATTCCATCCAAGCCAGCAGTGACTGAAAGTTATTGTCATTTGTCAGTTCTTTGATGGTCTATGTGGGATAAGTTGCTGTTTTCTCAGTCCGATTCTAAATGGGAAGGTAGGTACCTATTTCACAACAGAGTGAAAGGATCGACTTGTGGTTAAGGAACTAAGTGGAAATTTGGGTTCTGGAAAACTTTGCTTTGTCAGAGATTTACTGTGCTACTTTAAGCAAGTCAATTGATCTTTCTGGCCTTAGTTCCCCATCTGTAAAATGGGGGTAATAATACGTTCTGTGTCTGTTTTTGTCTATTCACAGCTTTTAAGGACAGGGCTGCCTCTTACTATGTGTATGTACAGTGCCCAGAACAATGTGACCCCATATCTTGGTTAAGGTCTATAATCTTAAATAATAATAACCACTGCACTAACTGGCACCCTTATTGGACATCTGGGCAAAGAGAGCAATGTCAGATGGGCATGGAAACTAAATGAGCCTTTCACTGGGTCCCTATAGTTCAGAATTTAGGAACACTGATGGGGAAGCTTTCACTGGTGGTGCCTGTCCTACATCTTTTAAATAGATACTGAACAGACTTCATTTTCTAGGACTACAATGTGGGTGAGATAATATTTTTTATTGGACCAATTTCTGTTGGTGAGAGAGAGAAGCTTTCAAGCTACCCAGAGCTCTTCCTCAGGTCTGAGAAAGGTACTCAGGCCTGGCCTACACAACAGAGTTAGGTCTATGTAAAGCAGCTTACGTTGACCTAACTCTGTAAGCATCTACACTAAAATGTAGCTCCCACCAATGTAATTCGTCCAACACACCGACTTAATAACTCCACCTCCACAGGAGGCAAAGCATCTACGCTGATGTAGTTAGGTCAACACAGTGTCAGTGCAGGTACTGCGCTGCTTACCTAGACTGTTGCTGCCTTCCAGAAACCATCCCACTATGCCCCACACTAGCAGTTACATTGGAGCAAGCCCTCCTGATGAGGATGTGCACCATCGAAACAAGGAGCGTAGTGTGGACACATAAAACCAATTCAATTACAGTAGTGACTGTATGTCTGCATAACTTAGGTCGTCTAAGGGAACAGCTACACTAGAGAGTTTGCCTCTGTAAGCTCTCTAATGTAGCCATGCTAAGCCAACAAGAGCGAGCTCTCCCATTGGCTAACCTACTCCAGCTCTGGGGAACGGCAGTAGTTACATCAGCGGGAGAAGCTCTCTCACTGACATAGCACTGCCCACACCAGCACTTATGTTGGTGTAACTTTATGTCACTCAGAGAGGTGATTTATTCACACACACGCACACACCCCGAGTGACAAATTATGCCAACAAACCGTAGTGTAGACAAAGCCTTCATTGTGGTGCAGACTTTCCCTCAAAGTGTCATAGTTCAATACAAGATCAAATAGTTTACTATAAGTAGTTAACACATATTCTAAGGTACTATTCAAAATGGTGGCCCATTAACACACCTTTAGTCATAGGAGAAAAAGGAGGGAGGGTTAGCGGCTTACAGGCTGTTGTAATAAGCCATGAATCCAGTGTCTTTCTTAAGACCATGATTTTTAGTGTTGAGCAAGGTTATGAATGTAAGCTCCCAAGCTCATCTTTTGAAAGTGTCGTGCAGGTTTCCTTTGAGGATGAGAACCGATCAGTCAGCTGTAGAGTGAGCGCTTTGTGAAAAATGTTCACCCACAGGTACTGTGATGTTTTTGTCTTTTATCATTTTCCTATGAGAGGTCATTCAAGATGGGGGTCATTGTCTGATTTCACCCACATAGTTTTTACGGGAGCATTTAGTGCACTGGATGAGGTACACCAAATGTTGTGATAGGCATGTGTAGGACCAATGAATCTTGAAAGATGTGTTGTGGAGGGTGCTGATCACTGTAGTAGTAGAGATACGTCTGCCGGTTTTGCATCTGTTGTTCTGCCAGGATCTGGTGCCACTTCAAGTTGGTGTGGGGAACTTGCTTCTGATGAACTCATACAGAAAGATGATAAAGGACAAAACCACCACAGCACCTATGGATGAACTACTTTTGCTAAACTATCTGTTTGATCTTGTACCTGGAGTGTCACAGCTAAATACCTTTCCCAGACCTGAAGAAAGGGCTTTGTGTAGCTCGAAAATTTGTCTCTCTCACCAACAGAAGTTGGTCCAATATAAGACATTACCTCATCTCCAGTATCCTGAGATCAACACGGCTACAGCACCACTGCATACAACAACAGAAGATTTTCTAGGGCTATCAGTCCAACATTTTCAAAAACCACTAAATTAACTCAATTTTTTCTAAAAGAAATTGCTTCTATACAGATAGAAAAATTATGGGTTCAGTAATTCAGAGGAACTTTTTAAAGGCAATATATGCTTCTCCTATCTTGTCAAAAAATAATAATGCACATAATAATTTATCTTTTTTTGTATTTCACTTGCATTACTACAAGTTAGCAATACCGGTATTTGAAATCTGATTGACAGATAACATGCATGAATCTCCCAAATCCTTTTTCCTGACATAATAAAAAGAGGTTTAATAGATGAGAGTGCAAAAGAAAAGAAAAAAGTTTCCTAGCAGGGATATTTATTGGAATGGCAGCTGAATGTATTTGAATTAATATTGATAAAAAAGGCAAAAAAAAAAAAGCAAAAGGAGAGCTCTCTCTGTAAAGAGATTTTGTTCACAAAAAGGGAACTTAATTATTATTTCATGTACTTCATAGCAGGACCTTAAGCCCTGGCCATATCCTTCATAGCCTAAGCTTCAAACAGAAAACTGAGATGCTGGGATCTTGATCAACTGCAAACTGTTAGGTATATTCAGTATCAATAGCAGCATTTTAAAATTAACTTTGTATTGAATAGGACAGGGTAAATAATATGATACATTTTCTCAAATATAAATAATACAAGTCCTTTGGCCAAATTATACACACACACACACACACACACACACACACACACACACACACACGCACACACACCAGATGTAGTCAGAAAGATTTTTTTTGTCCTGAAAGATTGTATGTTATAATTTCAATACATTACAAACAATTGGCAAAATTTTTCTCTAATTGTCTTCAATGAGAGTTGCATTTGCACAATTTTTTTCCTCAAAGTTAGCTCCCGCAATTGTGCTAATACAACACTATAATACCTGCACACTCACATCATGTGTGTAAGTGCTCCTAGATTCTACAACTACCAAGAAGGATTCAACCTATGACTCAGTGGGAAGGAGGAGAGAGGGGAAGAAAAGAGAAATCATCCAGTACCATAAGGCACCACAAATCTGCAGTAACTACCACATTAAAACTATGTGCCTCAGCCTGCAAGGACGACACTAATCATTTTCTTCCTCTTGCAGAACCGAGATAGACTTGTTTCTTAAATGCTGTATTTCCAGAATTTAGCAGTGCAGCCGTCACCTTTCTTTTGAGTATCAGTGTATGGACAGATTCTAGCAACAAGCTACTGGAATCAGTTCAAGATGAGTAGCTCAGAGAATGTGCAGTAGCAAAGGTGCCAAATGAGATAGGGGCAGGGGAAACCAGCAATAAAATAGATAAAGAAAAACTGTTGTCACAACAACGAAAATATGTTAGGATTATAAAACTAACCCAATAAGGAGCAAAATTAAAATTACTTTGCTTGAATTTACAGACTTATATCCACAAGGATGGAGCATAAAAATGGACAGATTCAGAAATCTTGAAATTCAAAATCTTGAAATGCCAAGTTGCATTTCCGCTAGACTGTAGTTGAGGAAGTAAAATATCTTTATGATTCACTGCCCTACAAAACACCAGCTGGCAGATTCAGATCTCCTTGAGAAAGCTGCCTGAGAGGACCCAGCTATGAAAGCAGCAATACAGTCTTTGCATTCTGAATAGTGGGACTTACAGTAAATATCCATAACCCTTCATGGGGGCGTGATGTTTCTTCATAACTCAGAACAAGTCACTGCTGTATTGTCCATTGAGGCAGACGTTGCATATTACATACTGCATCCGACAAAGTGGGTATTCACCCACGAAAACTCATTCTCCAATACGTCTGTTAGTCTATAAGGTGCCACAGGACTCTTTGCTGCTTTTACAGATCCAGAGTAACATGGCTACCCCTCTGATACATACTGAGAGGCTCAAGGATGGGGATTCCAAAAGCTCTTCAACAACTAGCCACAAAAGGTACCAGTAGGACCAAAACCCCAGTATGAGAGTTTGGTTTTGGTGCATACAGATGCTCTTGTTCAAAGGATTGTAAAGATCTGCCAATTAGGGCAGTTAGTGGCTTTTCAAGCCAAAAAGAAATCATGGATCACATAAGACTAGCAAGAGCACTCAGAAAGCAGTCAGCATTGTGTTTTATTACAATATCTGTTGATCCTGGATGACACTTATTCTCATTAGCTATTCTAGTTCCTATGACTTCATTGGCAGCTATCACTGTAATCCCTTACCTACTTAAAGAGTGACCAATGAGTGTTTCCCCAAATGACCCCTAACACTGAGTGTTTATAATGTGAGTAAAATATATGAAAACTTTTTTTTTAAAAGGAATTGAAATTATGTGTGGTAATCATCTCCATGACTACTATGCTTGTATGTTTTCTTCCTTTCCCCTACATTTATGTTTTAGAGTGCAAATTCTTTGGGGCCGGGACTATATCTTCCCATATGATTATGCAATGCCTACCACACTATGGGAGCTACTGCTCTAAAAATAATAGAAGAGGTGATTCACAACTTGATGTAGGATCAGCTTGAGATATATTATTAATTTATAGACTAGGAATCTCAAACAGGATTTATAGATTCATGTATTACAAGGTAAGAAGACACCATTGTGATAATCTAGTCTGGCCTCCTGCCTAATACAGACCATAGAATTTTGCCCAGTAATTTCTGCAATAAGACCAAAAACCTGTGGTCAAGCTACAGTATATCTTTTAGAAAGACTTCCAGTCATGATGGAAAGATTTCAAGTAATGGAGACTCCATGACATCCCTTGGTAGGTTGGTCCAGGGCCTCATTGTGGTAGGTGTCATACAAATATTGATACCTTGATATCAGTGCATGCGGGGAAAACATTAGAGAAACTCAAAGAAACAACATGCACAAAATTTAAAAGCAGACTATAAAAACTGCAGCAAAAACCAAAATAATCATAAGAGCTATTATGGCACTGGATAGAATATTGGAACTACTAGGTAAATCAAATAAGAATCCATAGGGTGCCAGCAGGCAAGGAACTGCCTGACCTGATTATATTTGTAGTACTATTTTTGTTAAAATTACTCACAGAAGTCTCTTTATATACAGAGACCAGTTATGAATCCCTTCCGGAGTTGAACAAGGAAAGACTCCAAACGATGGCTCTTTGATTTCCTCACTTTCCAATCTCAAGGACAAAGAGACAATATTAAAATAAATGAAAACTAGAAAAGCAGTTTGTTTTTTCAAGGTGGGGAAAAAAGAACCTCATATCCCCTGTTCTGAGCAGACTGGTGACTTGGACCAGGCAGAAAGAACTTACAGGGTCAAGAAACAACTTCAAGAAGGAGCAGAAGTCTTCTTTCGTCAGTTTGTCAAATCCACATGATCCTTCCAAGCCTATGTAAGCACCATCCAACCTATGCACTAACTGAGACAGAGATTCAGTAAAAAAAATAGTATGTAATCATGTAATTAAAGACTGCATTATTATATATACACACAAAAGGGCCAAACTAAGGTTGCACAGGTAACCTTGATTTGACATTTCCTAACTTTTCAGTCCTTGACTCTGCAACCTTAAATGATATGGAAAAGGAGGTAAACAGTGAGATGGCAACATTTGCAGATGGTAATGCACATTGGAAAACATAATCCCAGCTATATATGTAAAGTGATGGAATCTAAATCAAGAAAGAGAACTTGGTGTCATTGTGAATGATTCTTTGAAAATGTCCACTCAATCATGGAATATCAGGGATCTCAAGAGGTCATCTAGTCTAACCCCCTACTCAAAGCAGGACCAATCCCCAGACAGATTTTTGCCCTGATTCCCTAAATGCCCCCCTCAAGGATTGAGCTCACAACCCTGGGTTTAGCAGGCCAATGCTCAAACCACTGAGCTATCCCCCCCCTCCCATAATATATGGAGATATATACACCTGTCTCACAGAGCTGGAAGGACCCCCCCCCCCCAAGGTCATTGAGTCCAGCCTCCTGCCTTCACTAGCAGGACCAAGTACTGATTTTACCACAGATCGCTAAGTGGCCTCCTCACAAGCCTGGGTTTAGTAAGCCAATGCTCAAACCACTGAGCTATCCACACACAATGTGCAGCAGCAATCAAAAAAGCTAACAGAATGTTGGAAATCATTAGGAATCTCTTTTCCAAACTGAAGAAAGAATGGTTTGTATTAATAACAACAGTTAATAAAAATCAGTTAGTGTTTAACAGCTTCATATGATAAGGAGCAATATGATAGCTAAACAATTACATTATTAAGACTTTTTTGAACTCTGTGAAATGGTTGTGCAGGAGACCAAGAAAAGCCTCTTAGCCCCCAGTGTAGCATCCATGAAATCATGCATTAAAAAATTCTTCTCAATAGCGGAGAACCTGATTCATCTGGATTTTCTTCACTTGATGGCTGATTTGAGCCACTTACATTATAAGAAATTTTAATATTTCCTTGAGGTCAGATTCAGGCTGAGCTGTTTGCCACTGTGTTAGGGGCAGACAACTGGAAAGTGTTCACTAGTCAAGTTTCAGGCTATCTGCCAATGGGAGATTGCTGGAAGAATTTCATTCCACACTCTGTGACTCGGATCCAGGTTCTTGGAAGAGAAGACCAGTCAGAAGAAACTGGGATCCACTGTTGGTTGAGTTTGTCAGGACAAGGAGGCAGTTCATCTTTAAGAAAGCACTCTGCCCAAGAAACCATTTCTTGACAATCTGGCCAATTATCAAACTGTTTCAAATATTTCCTTTGGGGGTAAATTGAGACAACTCACAATAGGCTGGGTGCCTCAGACTTCCTGGAGCCTTGTCAATCTGCACCTACAACACATTGCAGAGAGTGCACCTGGTTGATGAGCTCCATCTGGAGATGGATGAAGATCAAGTGTACCAAGTTTATATAATTATATCTATCAGCTGCCTCTGATAATGCTGATTATGAGTTACTGTTGATTTGTCTATGGTCCAAGTGGATGGGCACTATTAAGTGGCTTCATTTCCTTCTGTTTAATTCTACCTAGCTAGATAGGAGGGAGGGATAGCTCAGTGGTTTGAGCATTAATCTGCTAAACCCAAGATTATAAATTCAATCCTTGAGGGGGCCAATTAGGGAATGGGGGTAAAGATCTGTCTGGGGATTGGCCCTGCTTTAAGCAGGGAATTGGACTGGATGACCAGTTCCTTCCAGTTCTATGATAGTAGTCTGAACTATTAGCCCTGAGCATGGAAGAACAATCTTATAGGATTCCTTCTTATTTACTGTATGTGTGGCCATTTCTATGTTAATGAGGAGACACAGGTTACAGTGCCTTCAGTATGCCGTGTCCTCATTTCACTTTACCCAGAGGATATAGATGAGGATCTTACCCAGTGCCTGATTGAAATTGGATTTGGATAAGGACAATTTGATTAAGACCAAAATGATGTTAGTGGTTGGGCAACATCAAAGCAAACTAATGAACTGTAATGTGTGGGAGGAGGAGCCACAGGGTTGCCATGACCATAGCATCAAATTCTCTATTATTATTTTTAACGTGACTGTGCTGTGAATTATGAATAACTTTACTGTGACAAAACTGTATCCATACTCACTGGGGTGCAACTCAGCACAGAACCTGACCTGGTTAAGATCATCTCAAATGCTAGTGCAGCTGCTGCTTTTCAGATGTCATTTATCTTTAAATGTGCTGACTTCAGATGCAGCATTAAACATGGAAGAAACTTTCATAATGGTAATACCACAAAAAGTTCTTAAGTTGTTTGAAGCAAATACAACAGTTAGTAAACAAGATTAAAGAAAAGTGTTCTGGAGGACATAAAATCTGGTGCAGAATAAGAGACTCATAAAACATTTTGTATAAAGAAAAACCAAAATACAACGATGAATGGTAAGAGAAAGAGACTCATTCATCACTGTGTTTGTGCTTCAATTTTATGCCAGGGTAACTATGGAACAACACTGGCATTAAACTGAAACACAAAGTAAAGAAATCAGATCCACAGTTTACAAAAATTCTAGCAGTATAATTGTCTGATTTAACTTCCACACTTTGGACAGCAGCAAATCAGGATATAATGGTATGATGAGGGGGTTTTTTCTATTCCATTATATCTATACACCGTACCAAAACAAGCATACTATAAAGTAGTTTTGAGTTTGTTTGTTTTTTTGCGAAATATGCATGACATATGTCTTAACCAAAAATGTGTCAATTTGCTCAGTACAACTGTATATATTTTTGATGTACTCATTGTACTCATTTTGTATGAATTTTAGCTATTGGAAAAAAGCCAGATAATAAAAAAGATTACACTTTATTGTATTACATAAGGAATTAGTTGTGCAACTCATCCCTAGAGATTGTGCATCTAATTTCCAATGCACCTCACCATGAACTAATCCCCAAACTTGAGCTAGATTCTGCTCACAGTTACATTGCAATTAATCCAGGAAAACTCCATTGATTTCACTGGCATTTTAATCTGGATTTACACCAGAGTAATCAGAATCTGACTCAAGGTCTCCAGGTGCATACATTTTTTTTCTCATGTCTCAGGATACATTTCTTTAGGTTCTTTCTTTTCTGAGACAATCTTCATATCAAAATGGAAGTGACATGCAAGTGCTTTTAACTTCAGATTTATTTAAACTTATTTCTTTTATTTGTCTTCAGCCATGAGTTATGGTTACTTTGTCCTTGTATTTGCTCTCTAAAGCAGTTTGTAATGCTTGAAAGAGGAACTGATTTGTATTGTGTGTATATATATAAAAACCAACCACACACCACATTGAAGGGGACAATACCAAGGTTGAGAGACCTAAAATTAGACTTTTGAGCTCTGTCATCATTGGCAGTGGTGTGCGTGCGTATGCATTGTACCAGGCCTTTGCTCTGCCTCTTCCATTCTTGTGAAATGAACTCTAAAAAGCCTGTTTTCCTTGAAAAATACAGCAATTTCAAGTTAGCAAATGTCTCTAATACTATGCTTTGCTGGCCGTAGCGAATAGATTCTCCCCTCGCAAATTTTCCCCATCGATGCTGCTTTAACAGTGCACAAGCAAATTGGTGCTCTTTTATAAGCCGTTAAGAAGCACATGGCAGAAACTGCAAATAAATATAGTGTGCTTTGAATACAGATAAGCAAGGTAAAACTGATCTACAACGGTGTCTGAGGTAATTCTGCAATTTGCAAATCCCCCCCCACCTCAAAGAATATTTTATTTAAGATATGTATTTTTCTGTTTAGAAAGAAAGCTAGTGATCATCCATCCATCATACAGAACAGATAACAGTAGATCAGGGGTTCTCAAACTGCGTATCGGGACCCCTCAGAAGGTTGCGAAATTATTACATTGGTGGGTCATGAGCTATCAGCCTCCACCCCAAACCACGCTTTGCCTCCAACATTTATAATATTGTTAAATATAAAAAAATGAGTTTTTAATTTATATGGGGGGAAAGGGGAGGTCGCACTCAGAGGCTTGCTATGTGAAAGGGGTCACCAGTACAAAGTTTGAGAACCACTGCAGTAGATGGTAATTAGTCATAGCGAAGTGTAAGGGAGGTACTCTTGTGGCCCCCGCCCCCAGTGTCTGGGTGTGGTACTGCAGTCCTTGGTGGGTTTTCAGCAACTTGGTCCTCCATCTGAGTAACAAAGTCCAAAAGAACCCCCTTAGGGGTAGTAAAGAGTTCAGCACACTGTCTGTCTGCCCTCACCAGAGTCTTTAGCCACATGGCCCCCCTAGTTTCACCTGACCTTAGGGTTAAAGTTCTCAGGTCCTCTCTCATCTCGTCTCACCCAACCCAGCCCAGCCCAGCCCAGTCAGGAACTGATCTGATAAGGTCCTGCAGCTCCTTTCATCTGAGCCAGCTGGGCTCTAACTGGCTGCATCCATGCAGCCTCTCTAGGGAGGCTGCAGGACCCACTGTTGCTCCTCCTTTCCTGAGGCAGGGTGTAGAAGAACTGCAGGCGCTCCAGCAGGGGCACCAAGGCCCTGGGACACTTCGTCACATGAAGTAACAGGGATAACTTAATCATAGTTGGGCTCTGTAACAAATATTGCAACCACATTCAATATCTTTGAGGACCATATTATATTAAGTTTATGTATCACTGAAGGCCAGGGATTGTATCCAACTCCAGGAGGAAGAGTTACCACAGTTCCTTCAATAAGGTGATTAAGGTGAAGCACTTAGCTCAGAGGTCCCCAAACTGTGGGGCATGCCTCCCTAGGCGGGCACGGAGGAACCTAAGGGGGGCGCTAAGGCCCCAAGCCAGCCCCCACAGGGGGTGAGGAGGGAGCACCATCCCACCCCTCCCCACCCCCAGCTCTGCTCCGTTCCTGGCCCAAGGCTGGGGCTGGGGGCGGGGGTGCTAGGAGCAGAGCTGCATCTGGCCGCAGGCCCAGTTGCTGGCCCCCACCACAGCCTGGCTGTGGCTCCGCTCCCGCCCCCACCATCAGCTTTGACTCCTGACCAGTGCTCCATCCCTGGTCCCGCTCCCAGCCCCAGCCTCAGCCCCCTTGCCCCTGTCCGCATATCCCCCTGAGCTGCGGCCCCACTCCAGGTCCAAGCTCTGGGGGGGCAGGGACGGAAGGAGGGACATAGACAGGAGTAAAGGGGGGGTGCGACAATGGGCAGTGGGTATCATAGGCTGGGGAAAGCTGTGCCTCCACAAACAGCCAGGCATGGCCCCGCCCGTTCTCTGTCCCCAGACCCTCCCTCCAGCTTCCCACTCAGTGTGGCTCCAGTCTTCCTGTGGGGTGGCTCTGGCTCGGGATGCACCACCCACTATCCTGTCACTCCGGGACTGAGGGGGCTGGGGCCACGCCACCCACTATCCCATCGCTCTGGGGCTGGGACCATGCTGCCCTCCCTCTCGTCGCTTAGGGGCTGGAAACAGTGGCTGTGTGTGGGGGGGGCTCTGGGTTGCAGTCGGGGGAGGAGAAGAAGGGGAAGGGCCTCAGGTGGAAGGGGTGGCGCTGGGGCTTAGCCTCCCTCAGCCAGTGTTTCATGTGCAACCCATGGGCATGAACCTCAAAAGTTTGGGGATCATTGACTTAGCTTATAAACATCTCCAGAGAGGTCCCACAGCCTGGAAAGGCTTGCATGTACTGGTTCCAACTAGGTTTTCCAGAAAACAATAGACAAAAGGAAAGCCTTTTGATATAAACAGACTGGGGTTTAAAATGACTTAGGGTTTTCTTTCTGATCCAGCAAACATTCTGTCCAAGGTTGCGGGGCTCGGGGAGACGGATGTAGGCAACCCTTCCATATGCGTTGGGAAGACTTTAGCCTTACAAGGTCCCCTAAGACTGATGGGTGACCACTGATAAGCTTTAAGCATGTGTATAGGAATTTTTATTGGTTTCAATATGCTTTCTCTGCAATGCTTTTACCTGAAGAACAAATGCCTGGTAACTTGAGGCAATACACTAGTTTTAGCTCTCGAGGAGAGAGCACAACACAGAGGCATTGGCTGTTTGACAGAGTGCCTTGCTGAGGATATCACAGATATGATACCTTCTGGGTCAGAGGGGTGTGGACAAGGGCCCTGCCCAGAGCAGGTGATGGCTGGAGCCCTGAGAACTGACTGGATACTCCTAGAGTGGACCATGGAGTGGGGACACAGGTGCAGTTACCCTAAAACTGTGACAGGTTAGATTCTGATCTCAGATGCTTCCAAGCAACCCCTGCTGTAACCAACAGGTTGGAGGTCTGCATGGGTTCAACTGAGAGCAGAATGTGTCGTAGAAAGTCAAATTTAGACCTTATTGGATTTCTGAATGTAGAAAGTCAATTAATGCTGCAAAATAAGAGTTTCTATTTGTTCTCTATGCAGAACTCTCCATGGAGAGCATGAGTAATCTCTGTGAGATATGGAGAGGCTAAGCCAGAGAACTCCACACCAAATCTGCAGATGCTGCCCCCAGCTCCAAGACTCTCCAAAGCTTCTGACACGGAGGAATTGCAGAATAGAATAAAGGTTATGGGGAAGCCCCAATCTTGCAAAAACTGAACTCAGTTTGACAGTCTCTCCTGCCCATGCACTGGCAAATGCACATAATAGGAGAGAAGCCTGAATTTAGTCCCTAATGTGTGATTATTCACACAGCAATACACACTACTGAGAGAGGGGGATTTTATTATTCGTTAACCTTGTCTGAGCTGAAAGGCAAAAATAGTTTAGGCTGAACACCATATGTTGCCTTACGGCTGAAATCTTCTCCTCCTGTTAGAAAGACGGCCTCTTTCCAACTCTCTGTGCTATACAGTTTGGTGGCCTGAAATGTGAAGAAACATTTAGAATTTTATAGTGTATAAGTTCCCCTGGAATCTGATGGAAGAGCTGTTGTATTTCATTTCCCTGGATCCTGTTGTAGTTTTTCCTAACTGTGCAGTATTTCTCAGTCAATCTATAAAGTCTTTTGTTTAGAGGGTTCAAGTGACTGTAACACTAACTACTGCGTTGCTTGTGTACTATTCATTCCAAGTGTTGCCTTTTGGTGTTTCAGGAGAATACATGAAATTGGAAGTAAGTTCCAGAAGTGAATAGTCAGAGTAGTCCAGTTTCAACAAATATTCAAGCCCAGCTGTTGGGAGTTGCTTCCTGGGTGTTAAGGATATAAATGTAGTCTATCTTAATGTCTGTATAGCACTATGATATAAATACTAATGCTATATCTGGCACCTGGGTACCATGGCAACCAAGTGCTCTTTAACTACCTAGCTAGCTAAAATTAGACTAGCTAAAAATGCTTAGTAGCATTTTGTCACTGTACCTAAATTACAACAAATGGAATAGGTATAAGTAAGGCAGCAATTATTTACCTATCCTAAAATGTCAGACTGCATCTTCAGTGTATTACTTGCACTGCTGCTGAAGACCTTGTTATGGCCTTGGGCACTGATTCAAATAGTGATTTTTTTTTCTATTAGAGGACTGTGGCAAAGTATATTCCTAGTGCTATTAGACTAAGCAAAGAGGTGAACAGTTGTTAGTGGCCAGAGTAGGTACCAATGACAGCTGAGAAACTGCTGGTCCCTGAATTTGATTCAAGGCACATCAGTGAATGGCCTGTAGCCAATTCCCTGTATAAGAAATACCCTTCTTAGTCCAACATCTAGAAGCAATGTGAACACTGAATTTTACTACAGTTCAATATTATCAGTTTTTCCTAACTTTTTCTCACCCAATAAGAAAATGCACATGTGCATATCCCACATGCTTTGCGCATGTGCTTTGTCAAGCAGTAATGTCCCCAAGTAATACAGTGTGCTTCAGACAGTGTGCAGGGAAAGAACTCAGGGAGGGAGAACAATTCAACTTAATATAACCAAAATTTAAATAGACACACCAGCTGTTCCCTGATTCACGGAGACCCTGTAGTGTGCGAAATCAGCCTCCCCAAAACAGCATCCGGGTAGAGTTTCAAAGCCAGTGTGCAGTATTTTTCAAAGGAATGCATGGATAGGGAGGAAGCTGATTCTCAGATTTCTTCTCCACTCAAGAGGCTCTTAACACTCTTAGGGAATAGGATTGCCAACTTTTTAATAGCAAAAACCCAAACACCCCTGCCCCACCCCTTCACAGAGGCCATGCCGTGACCCACCCTATCTCCAAGGCTTCACTTTCCACTCACTTCATCCCCCCTCCCTCTGTCACTTGCTGTGCCGCCCACACTCACTTTCACTGGGCGGAAGCAGGGGTTTGAGGGGCATGAGGGCTCGAGCTGGGGTTTTGGGTTCTGGGTGGGGCCAGAAACGAGAGGTTCAGAGTGCGGGATTCCTTTTCAACTGGGTGTTCCGGTCGAAAACCAGACACTTGGTCACCCTATTAGGGAATCTGGCTTGAGTGCAGAAGGAGAAGACAAGCTCTTTTTCTAGTATGCTTCAGATATCACAGACATCAAAAACACTAGGGCCACTTTACTTTTTATGGCCAGCTGATAGAACAGAAACAATGAATTTGATCTCCTAAATGCTTTATTCTGTCCAGCTGTAAGGGTCTAAATGAACTGAGTGAATTCTCTCCACAGCTAGCTGGGAGGGGGAGAGACTGCCAGAGAAAACTGTATTTACATAAACACACCTACTCTGCTTAGATATCCAGCAGACAGAGCAGATTATCAATTTATGCTGGTGTTGGGTTACAAATCACTTTAATACTGAATGCAGGGGTAGTGAAATACTGTTATCAATATTGTTGGCATTACTGTAACACAGGGAAGCAGGACTGTGCTTAACCTGTCCCAAATGTGGGGGTCACCCTCAACGAAACAATCTTGTTAATCCAGGGGCTCAAATGCCACAGCTATGTGAAAGCAAAAGGAAGGGGCACTGGTGTCCCAGGAAGATGCTATAGATTTCTCTCAAGGGTTCTCCCTGGATTGGTTTAATCTGTTCCCCCTCCCACATGCACATTTAAAGAAAGAGCTACATAGGCTTCATTAAAAGCCTCTTTGTTATTTTAAATGCTCAATCAGACCTGAAATCAGTTGTGGTGGGACTGTGTTTCTGCCCAGCCTGCTAAGAGCTAAACATCATTGAGAGCTAAAATCACTTTAATATGGGGCAGTGTTTCTGCCCACCCTGTAAAGAACTGAAAGTTACTAAAAGGTCATAGCAGAGAGGCAGGTGACTGACCGTTGGCTGGCGAATGTGAATTGCTAAGCAGAACAAGAGGTTGGTGGGATGGCCAGACGGTGAGGAGCAGTGGCTGGTGGGGTGGCGAGGTGGTGCAGACAGCGGCCAGCAGGGCAGCTGGGGGAGAGATGCAGCCAGCAGGGCCACTGGCAGAGAGGGGCGATGAGCGAGTGCCCAAGCAGCAGAGTGGGAGCTGAACTCTGCAGAGGCACCTCTGAACTCAGTGTTTGCACTGATCAAAAACAGCAACTGTGAGTGGGGTGGAGAGAAGGAACAAGTATGTTAAAGGGACTTTTGGGTTGCTGAACTTAAGAACCTGAGGGGAAAAAGACACTGTCCAACTTTCTTGGGGTAGGTCTTTTACCCAAATAAACATGGAGTTACTTCTCTCCTGCCCCAGACCACAAAACCAGCAGAGCTCATTATCCATGTACTCTGTCTAGGAAGAGCGGCAGAAGGAGCAGGTTTCCCAGTTATGCTTCTCTGCTTATCTGCAATGCAGGGATCAAGCAGAGACTGCAGGGGCAAGCCAGGGCATGTGCTGCTGCGGTGCCTCAGGAAGAAATGGGAGCTGAGAATCAAGTAAGTCAGCCCCTTTGACAGCCAGAAGATCTGATTTAGTCCAGCCAAATTGAAATCCGTTTCCACCAGAAATGTAACTTTTAGACTTTTATTTAGTTTAGAACTGTTTGAGATCTAAAGAGCCTACAATTGTGGAACAGGGAGGCCTGTAACTGTAGAAGTAGAACAAAACAGGCTGGTTCTTCTTTTCATGAAAAAAATTGTCCTTTTCATTGATCAGCTCTAATAACATATTTTTTTAAATGTCTTTTCAATGTTTCAGCTATCCTTCCACTGTCACACCCATTCCCTCCTGAAATAAGCTGGAACAGATAATAGCGCCTACTGCCAACTATTTTATTACAGTGACAAATCCAAAGCACTCCCCATGGATTAGCCATAAGGTGACTAACTATACCTGTTTATTGGACTGCACTCTAAAATGTTCCTTTCTCATTCTTTTCCTTTCCTTTATTCATGCTGAAAGAGATCCCTTGATACATCTTTTATGATACTCAAGGGGAGAATTATTTTAAAGCACGTATTGCCACAAGCCTGCCTGGCATGCAATCCAGCTATACAGTGCATGAGAATTCTGCCATGTATGTATTCTGTCATGAAGAACACAAATGAGAACAGATTTGTTGCTGGCATTTCCACAGACGGCCACTGTGTTCAAACTCAAATGAGAAATAACTTGGGACCTCATTGTTTGTCCACTGTATTTTAGAAACAATTGGTGTATGGACAATTTTCATACAGAGACAAGATAGCTGAGATAATATGTCTTATTGGACCAACTTCTGTGCATGAGAGAGACAAGCTTTCGAGCCCAAAGAAGCACTCTATGTAGGCTTGCCAACCCTCCAGGATTGTCCTGGTGTCCCCAGGAATTAAAGATGAATCTTGTAATGCGATGAAGCCTCCAGGGATACGTCCAACCAAAATTGGCAACCCTAGCTCTATGTAACCTTGAAAGCTTGTCTTTCTCATCAACAGAAGTTGATCCAATAAAAGATATTACTTCATCCATCATGTCTGTCTTTCTTATCCCTGGAACCAATATGGCTACAACAGCACTGCACACAGTTTTCAACCAGCCATTTGTGAGTGATGAACTCTGCTTTTATTGTACCATAGGCCTAACTAGGGAAAAAACCAAAGGAATTCCAAAACAAAAGGCAGTAAAAAAGAATCTACAGACAGACCGGTGTTTGAGCCTACATGGAACAGCGGGTATTATAATTCAGTGACAATGAGGATATTTATCTCCTACACTATCTGTGAAGAGTCCAACCGCTATCCCAATAAAACATTTCTGCACAAGTTCTTGTATTATTATTATCAACATTATCATCAAGACCCATTGTGAGATCTCAGCAGATATATCACAAAATCTTGTGCAAGATGTGGAAATTCCAGCTGATTTCCACTTTATAGAGTAATGATCATTGTATTTTGGCATGTCTTTAGATCATACTTTAAACAACTTCTTTGTACTGAACACATACGATTTTGACTAGAAGTATTTTTAACATGATTGTCTTGAATTTTATGAAAAGAATTACATTGTGTTTATATTTTGGAACAGATAGTGGGATAATATGACCCACTACCTGCAAAACCTTGATTTGAAAAAAAATGCATGGCGGGGACTCAAACATTAATATTAACTTCTCTGACATAGGGTACCCCAAAGGAGCAGGGGTCAATATGGTTTGAAATAGCTTAGCTGGAACAATCATACAATTCTTGCTGTGCTGGTACTCTGAAAAGTAAAAGAGAAAAGGTTTCCTGAAAGTGCATAATAGTATACAGCAGATTGAAAAGCAGAGTAATTGAATCAGCTTTCTTTTATGAACACCAGATTTCATTTTGAAAATCCCCTTTTCAAATACTAGCCTTTTTATTGTATTATCCTTGAGGTGTGTTTTTGCAAGATATACAGGTTACCAAAATATGTAAAGGGACAATGTAAACTATAACTTCACTCAATTTCAAAATGGAATTGAGAATAATTTCAGTTACTACACTTGTCTCTGGGTCCTTCTGCCAATTGCTGGTGCCTTACAATCAAATTTTCCAAACTTTTTAAATGTTTCGTTTCCTTCACCTCTGTGACTACTGCAAAGACCCACACAAATGACAGAGAAGACTAACAGATTATACATGCGAAACAGTTAAACTATCTACACACACAGTGCTGACAAAAGTACATATAAAACAAAATATAACAGAGAAAATATTTTCTTCTCTAAGCTCTTTCAGTTACACTAATCTTAGAGGTTACTTGTAACAATAGTCGGCAGACAAAAGGGTGATTTAAACTGAGAGAGTCCATGTAAATACAATGGACCAAGTCCTCAAACGGTGTAAACTGGAATAGGTCCATTTACATCAGTTCAATGGAGCGGTTACAACCTTATACCAGCTGAGAACCTGGGCACAATATTTTAAATATTAGCTGTATTTCATTATGTGTATCCAAACATACTGTACAACACAAACATTTTCCCTTATAGGGCCTGATCCAAAGCCCACTGAAGTCACTGAAAATCTTTGAGTTCAGATCACGTATATACAGCATATCTTTCTGCCAATACATTTGACTTGCATTTCATAACTGAGTACCGTTACATTTTCTTAAACCACTTTTATAAGTAATCCAAATAATAAATCTGTGTTGTTAACATATTAAGTTTTTGTATATCTATTCTTGTGGTCTGCTTTAGATTACTCTAGGGCGAGGTAAAAGCAAACATATTGGAAAGGATATTTCACTATCATCATGCTGTGTATTTGAGACTTCATAGTTTAAGTTAGTTATTTTAATATTTTCAAAGAACGTTGAGAGCCTCCCTCAAAAGGAACTATATAGTGATTGTCACAGTTTCTGTATATCTGCACATGTATTCTTCCTCTGACCATCTCTTTCATGATCCACTCCAGGAATGCCCAGCCAGGTCTCAAGATTCCAGCTATTAACTGTCTCTGGGCAAGGACTGTTAGCCAATTTCCTTCTGACCAGGGGAAGGGAGCCCCTTGCCTTACACTGTGATATTCCCCAACAAGCCCATCTATCTAAAGGCCAGTACCTGTGCTTTGCTTTCAGTCCAGCATCCATGGTTAATATTTCTCCAGGTGCTATAACAGTACTTACCTGTTCCCACATAGCTCCTTCTATGAAAGCACATTTATTCTTCAGCTAAAAGCATTACACAGAAAACATAATAAAAATAATAAATGTTCTGACACACATGCTACAAGCTTACCAGTGGTTACCCATCAGCCTTATGTGGCCCTAGTGCCCCAAGGTCTTTCCAACCCTTTTCTGGGGGTTTGGGCCCTTGGACAGATTGTCCTGTCTGTTTGCTGGATCAGGAAGAAGGTCTCAAGTTAGTTCAAATTCATCCTTTTATACCAAAAGCCCTTTTATTGTTTCTGATTCTCTGGAAAACCGAGCCTGACCCAGTATATGGAAGCCACCTCACAGGATGGAATGTCTCTGGAGTTTTTTTAGTCTCGGTCCCTTAGGGGCCAAAGGACATGCCGGATGCTTCCTGGAGCAGCGCAGAGTCAGAGCAGACAGGGAGCCTGCCTTAGCCCCACTGCACCACTGACTGGGAGCTGCCTGAAATAAGCGCTGCCCGGCCGGATTCCGCACCCCAAACCTCCACCCACACCCTAACCCCCTGACCCAGCCCAGAGCCCCCTCTTTCACTCTGAACCCCTAATTTCTGGCCCCACCCTGCAGCCTGCATGCCCAGCTGGAGCCCTCACCCTCTCCTGCACTCCAACCCCAACCTAGCCCAGTGAAAGTAAGTGAGGGTGGTGGAGAGAGAGCGACTGGGGGTGGAGGCTGAAGTGAGTGGAGGCGGGGCCTCAGAGAAGGAGTGGGGTAGGGTGGGGGCAGGGAAGGGTGTTCAGTTTTGTGGAATTATAAAGTTGGCAACCCTACCTGCATTACAATTTCTATCTAAGTTTCAAACAGAGATGCTTGACACTTAGCTGGAAATTGAAATTCAAATCTCAAAGTAAGAAAGTCAAGCTGAGTATGCTGTTATCTGCTTATTCACAGCACTGTCATCTTGGATTTTATGTCAGCATGTGGATGCTGTGAATAAGGTTATGTCAAGTTCTAGAAATGTACCAGAAATACTACAGGTGTATTATCCCTCTCATAACTGACATGAAGAATGAAGTGTAAGCAACAGAAAGTGCATTCAAATGCAACAGGGTCAGAAATGTGTGTTATTTAAATTCTTCAAAATTAGGACCCCATCACAATGGTGTTGTGCTGCCATAAAAGTAAGACTGTAACAGCAATATAAACAATCATAAGATCAATGAATCATGGGACTTACTGATGACAAAGACCTATAAAGGCTATCCAATGCAGTGTTGTTCCCCACAGTACATTCTTCAGCCCATTTCTGGAACTTACATAGTTTAATAAATGGCTCTGGCCCTAATCCTGTAAGGAGGCTCCAAAAAAGACAGATCCCCTCGATGCACACAGAGCTCAGTTGCTAAATTGGAGCAACTATACGGAAATGTGTCCTGAGTTTCAACCAAAAGATTCCTCCACTCACCTTCATATCATTATTCCCAGACCATTTGTACCATCTTAATTTCTCTTCATCCTCTAGGGTGTACATCCTTCATGTATTTATGAGTGTTCATGTCATTCAAGCACAGACACACACAAGTTTGATCATGATTTACCTAACTAGATATTGTAATATTTTCACATAAATCAGTTAATCTGCTCAGCCCTTAAATAAATTCATTTCTCTTCTCTGATATAGCCTGGCATTAATCTGACATTTAAGAAAACCGATTAAATGGGGAGAAGCTGTACAGCTGGAAATGGCATGAATCGGCTGCATCTTTACTAACGTTCCATTTCCCAACACTTATTTTGAAACTCCTTAGATTTATCCTTCCTCTGCTCTAACAGTTATTTTCTCTACAACATCTACAAAATTCATCTTTTTATCTCTGTCTCTCTATGATAAAACTAATTTCCATACTCTGGTTACTTCCTACCTCAAACTAGTCTGACCTTCTCCTTTTCAGCTTCCCTATCTCTTCTCTCTCTCCTTCATTCTGTTGAGTATGCTATAACCCAATTCATTTTCCTCTTCTGTCATCCTCATTATATGTTCCTGTGGCACTCTGTGCTTCAATGCAGCATCCTGGAACCCCCATATTCACCACTGTCATATAATTATGATACATTTGCCTTGTGAGGTAGCATTTTAAAAGTCTTGATCTGTTGAACATTAAAATCCTTTTGGATCGTATGTGCTATCACTGTACGGGAAGTTATGAAATTCTGCTATGTGTATGTTACTGAAAAACATTGTGAAGTTGGGAACTCCCACAAACAGCCTTTCAGACACAACAATGGAGCAGCCAGACACTGCTGATATTCCATTAAAGGAATCCACGCTCCCAAGGACTCTCCCAGGAACCATATACAATGGAGAATTCTCAGAGATAGCACACAGACAATAGAGACTACTTGACTCACCTCATAGCAAAAGGTCTTTCCAGCAAGCTGGAATAAACTATAAAAGAGAGGACACATCATTACTTGGCCTCTCTCCCCCCACAACTCAACACCTGGAAACACATCTGGAGGACAAAGTCTGAACTGAGGAGGTGGTCCCAGGCTGAAGGAAAGTTCCAGCCTGAGTATGGAAGATTTGTAACCTGCATGTACTAGGGTGAGATACTGTTGGATTCAAATCCTGTTTAGTTTATAGAACTCATTGCGGTTTTATTTTTAATTCATAGGTAACCAACTTTGATCTGTATGCTTACTACTTATAATCACTTAAAATCTGTCTTTCTGTAGTTAATAAATCTGTTTTCTATTTTACTTAAAACAGTGCCTGGATCACTATTTTTACCTAAAACAGGGGATGGATCACTTGATGATTCTTTTCTATTCATTCCCTCTGAAGCACCTCCCATTGGCCACTGTAGGAAGATAGGATACTGCTAGATGGACCTTTGGTCTCACCCTGTAGGGCCATTCTTATATTCTTCTTTTGGTTGAAGTGCTTGGAAAATCTGCTCACGTTGCAAGGGCTGATGCATGTCCACTTTCCTTGGTAGAAGTGATGGACTGGGTAATAAACTTACACTGGTCAAGTATCAGGGGGTAGCCGTATTAGTCTGTATCCACAAAAACAACAAGGAGTCCGGTGGCACCTTAAAGACTAACAGATTTATTTGGGCATAGCTTTTGTGGGTAAAAATCCCACTTCTTCAGATGCATGGAGTGAAAATTACAGATGCAGCATTGTTATACTGACACATGAGGACAAAGGAGTTACCTCATAAGTGGAGAACCAGTAGTCAGGCTTTTGACCAAGGCAAGATGGTACAGCTCTGGGGTGCAAGGCTGGGCAGATGGAGGGAATTGGCTGAAGCCTCTCTATTGTTGGTTCATGAGTGGCTGGCACTCAGTTGGGTATGACCCTGCCTGTAGATGTCTGTGTAAGTGCAGTACCTGGAGAGGTTTACAGCTTGTCACAGCATCACAGTGTGCGAGGGAGCTCAGGTTGGTGGCATAGAGGGCTCAGTGGTACCCCAGTTCCAGGTTATGCCCTGGTGGAACCTATCACAGTTCCCCTTTCTTATTCTCTACACTGGCTGCCCCTCTTCTTACACCTTCCTTTTAAGCATCCACTCCACAGCTTTAAAGTTCTCACAACTCTGATCTTGTCTACATCAGTGACATGATTTCTAATTACACCACTTCCTACTGCCCAAGTTTCTGCTCCTTATGGGTTTGACCTAGCAGAATCCTTAAGCATATGCTTAATTTTAAGAAAATGTGCTTAATGTTAAGCATATGCCTAAGTGCTTTGGTGTTTCAGGACCTTACTTCCTTTGCCCACTCCAACTCCATGCCTGCCTCCAAACTCTTCATTGGGAACTATGCACAGATCTAAACCAAAACTCTGAGGGAAATACAGATCCAAATCTCAACTTCAGAATTAGTCCATATCTCTGTAATTGGCCAAGCCCAGATCCAAGCATCCCCAAACTTAGGGAAAAAACTCAAATATGGATCTGAAATCTGCAGCTCAGGCCCATCTCTACTAGGAACAATTTCCTAATCATTGACATCAAGCACTGTCACTCCCTCCTTTCACTTGCTGCTAGAATCCAACCATTGCTGCTATGCCTGGGTGTGTTAACATACCCATGCAACTCCATTGCCCACTGTTGTGTTCATTTTATTTCATTGTACTAGTTGTGTCTTCAGTATGAACACTGGTGAGGGCAATGATTTTGTATTTTGCTTTTGGTATGTGTATATATACTATTACTACAGATACAGTATTGTATACATAATAAAAATTTTGCTTAATCTCTCACTTAATTTGTTTAGATATAGAGACCAGAGAAGGCAGCAGGATATTTTTAAATGGAGACCAAGTTGTACAGAAACAAAAGAGATGCCATCAATTTTGTTTGCCCAACAGGAAAGAAAACCTGCTTACTTCTACAGGTGCTATATCTCATGAGGATATTCTGAATGCCTTAATGCAGTGGTTTTCAACCTGTGTCTAAGGAGTCTGTGAAAGACTGTTGTTACCACAGAACATGGGTTTCCAATCTGTGGTCCATGGATCTCCGGGGGTCAGCAGACTATGTCTAGGATTTCCAAAGGGGTCCATACCTCCGTTCAAAATGTTTTAAGGGTCTGCAAATGAAAAAAAGGTTGAAAACCACTGCCTTAATGGAAAAACTACATACAGAGATAAGATTGTTATTAATCGCTGCTTTGGAATTAGCTGAACCAAATAAACACATCAATTCATAAACTGGGAAGGAGGACAGCGTATGCAGAAGTATGTTAATTTTTTCATGGCACTTCAGACATTAGGGAGACCAGCTTAGTTCAAGCCCTGGTGAATAATATCTATGCTTACAATATTAGACTGTGGGGATTTACTGGATATTGTATTGTGGCTATTCCAATCCCTGGCTGTTGCTCTGACCTATCTTTATAAAGCTATTCTGAAAGTTTCATGAACCTTCTCTTATCTCTGTAGACAAGATGACATTAATACATTGTTATTGTTAATTATTTATATATATTGCTGTTAGTATATGTGCAACTGTATAAGAGGTGAAATGTATTAAACAAGTAACAGGAACCTGTTTTCAACACCTGGCAGTTTAACGGCATGAAGTGTAATTTTCAAAATTATTTAAGTGACATAAGGAGTAAAAGCCCCATTGAAAGTCATCAGCATCACCCCAGTTTTCAGAACCATAAAAGGGTGTTTTCAGGCTTTCACATAGTCAAAGGAGATTGAGTTAAAACTGCTTCTATTGTTGATTTTAATTTTACCCTATATAAGTCTCCCCTCTTCCCAAAACTAAAACAACAATAAACCAAAAATGTAATGGAGTGTTTGATAGTCAAATATATATTACTTACTTATTAGGAATTTCTATTACACCCAGCAGAAATTCAGCACTGTGGTAAGGTTATTGCTTCTCAATTGCTTGTAGTAATATACTATAAATATTTTAAATTCAGTGAAAAAACATTTCAAGGATCTATTAATTTAAAGTAACATAGCGCATATATAATTGCAGTTAACTTACAAACAGAGATCTTTGGTTTATTCTTGTGCAAAGAGAGCAAGATGTGCTTTGTGACCAAAGTACATACATTAGTGCATTTTATTAGTTAACTAACAACGTAAACATTATGGCATTGAGAGGTAGATACATGCGGACAAGGAGATACTTGATCCCAAGCCAATGAAAACAACAGATAATATGTTGTGCTACATCATTATAGCATTTTAAACCTTTTATTTTTCTCTTCATATCCTGCCACTGTTCTGTACATGGAACTCCAGCAGAAGTCAATGGGAATACAGGCTCTGAGCCTGCCATCAGCTCTATACCTGCAGACTCTTGCACTCATGTGAAGCCCACAAGAGTTATTAGGACTCCACACAAGTGCAGATCTTGGCCCAGGCATATCAAATTGCAGGAGCAGGATTTTTGAATGTAGCTCAATATCAGCAGTGGCCCACTGCACTATGTATAGATAGAGTAGACAGACAGAACACAGTAGTATCTGAACTTCTGACATTGTACTCTGGTTCAGAAGCAGCCCTTCTGAAGACAACAGCAGTATATAGAACAATTTGTTAAAAAAAACCAACAACAAAAACCTGCTCTTGAAATATATTTTAGTTACAGAGAAGCTGGATTTAGTCACTGCTCCCAAATATGAATTGTCCTAATATAATTCCATGGAATCCTTGAATATATTTTCATTTTCATATTATTATTAACTGTGATTATATATCATGTATTATCATGTTATATATGAATATTTACATAGCACTGTAAATGTACATACCACAGTACTTTACAGAACATATAAACAGACAATCCAAAAAGATTAGAATCTTAAGGCATGTAGTTGAGACAGGGAGAAAGGAAAAGGAGCAATTAAGAGAGGAGATGCAGAAGAATGTACAGGTCAAGAGGGGATGAGATGAGGCAAAGGCAATCCTGACAATTCTGAATTAGATCTTAATGTAACTATGTAGGAATCTTGAATGAGTAATGTTAATCTCTTAACCATGTAGATTTTATGTATGTATGTATTTAATATATATGCATTCCAGTAGCACTTGTCATGTGCGAGGTACTGGCCCCTCGCACAAGAAGACATAGTTCCTGGCCCCCAAAATCAGTTTAAAAAATAAGAAAAAGCTTTGAGCTAAATAACTAGACCAATTCTTGTTTCATATACTCAGAGCACATCCCCACATATCTGGATGCTCTTCTTGTAAGCTTTAATGTAAAAAAAATACAGATAAGTGATGATCCACTCACAATATCTGAGGAGGAAAATGGATCCTTATCATCTACTTCTTTTGGCACTTGAATATGATACTGATACAGTAGGCACATTAGAAATACCCTAGATAGACAAAATAAGACATGTCAGTGGTTTTCCACCTTTCCTATATTGGGACCACCTTCTCATCTAGCAGGGATGCACTTTCTATTCAGTAATATGGGAAAGAGGGTGGTTGTGACCTTTCGACAACTGATCCCCTGGTTGAGAATCCATGAGATAAACTTTTTTTAAAGATCAAAAATAGACAGCCATACAGACTTCAAGGGCCAAAAGTGTGTAGTAAACTACATGCACACTTTTTCACCCCCCAATGTACATGCATGCTAGGGGCCAGATCCCAAGCCCATTGAAGTCAATGAGAGACTTTCCTTTGACTTCAACAGCCATTGGATCATGCCCAAGGATACTAATACATCCAGACAGATGCCAAAGTGTATGTGAAGTTTAGTTAATGTGCATTTGACTATTTGGCCCCATCTGTCTAAAACATTGCTACAAATGAACAAAAATATTTAAAATAAATTTTACCCCTTTTGTTCTCCTTGTAAAAAGCAATTATATTACCTTAAGTTTTAATTCTCAAACTAGATTCTATTTCCAAGCAGCCATGGTTTCGTGTTTAATTCAGATTTAGACTCACAGGACTAGAAGGGACCTTGAGAGGTCATCTAGTCCAGTCTCCTGACTAGTAAGTGTTATCAAGACCATCCCTCAAAGGTGTTTGTCTAACCTGATCTTAAAAATCTCCAGTGATGGAGATTCCACAACCTCCCTAGGCAATTTAGTCCAGTGCTTAACCACCCTGAGAGTTAGGAATTTTTTCCTAATGTCCAACCTAAACTTCCCATGCTGCAACGTAAGGCCATTGCTTCCTGTCCTATCCTCAGAGGTTAAGAAGAACAATTTTTTCTCCCTCTTCCGTGTAACAACCTTTTATGTACTTGAAAACTGTTATCCTATCCCCTCTCAGTCTTCTCTTTTCCAGACTAAACAAATCCAATTTTTTCAATCTTCCCTCAAAAGTAATGTTTTCTAGACCTTTAATAATTTTTGTTGTTCTTCTCTGGACTTCCTCCAATTTGTCCACATCTTTCCCGAAAGGTGGCGCCCAGAACTGGACACAATACTCCAGTTGACGCCTAATCAGCATGGAGTGGAGAAGAATTACTTCTCGTCTTGCTTACAAATACTCCAGCTAATACATCCCAGAATGACGTTTGCTTTTTTTGCAAGTGTTACACTCTTGACTCATATTTAGCTTGAGGTACCCTATGACCCCCAGATCCCTTTCCGCAGTACTCCTTGCTAAGCAGTCATTTTCCATTTTGTTTGTGTGCAATTGATTGTTCCTTCCTAAGTGGAGTATTTTGTATTTGTACTTATTGAATTTCATCCTATTTACTTCAGACCATTTCTCTAGTTTGTCCAGATCATTTTGAATTATAATCCTGTCTTCCAAAGCACTTGCAAGCCCTCCCAGTTTGGTATCATCCGCAAATTTGATAAGTTTACTCTCTATGCCATTATCTAAATCATTGATGAAGATATTGAACTGAACTGGACCCAGAACTGATCTCTGCAGGACCCCACTCATTATGCCCTTCTAGCATGACTGTGAACCATTGATAATTACTCTCTGGGAATGGTTTTCCAACCAGTTATGCACCCACCTTATAGTAGCTCCATCTAGGTTGCATTTCCCTATTTCATTAATGAGAAGGTCATGCGAGACAGTATCAAAAGCTTGTAGAAGTCTTTTCCAAGAGAGAGGGAAAAAGCTCCAAAGAGTCCCTTAATGTCTCTACTCATGTATATAATTTGAAAAATATATGTATAAAATTAATTTTTGGTACCACTTACCAAAATACAGTATATGTTCTGAAGTAATGAAACAACATTATCCAATCAGATATGTGCTGGTTAGCTAGTAATCTTCCTAAAAAATAAGTTCTGGGCAATGTTTGCCACAATGGATACTTAGTACCTATTAATTCTAGTGACTAGCCACACAGATCTGAGATGGTCTAATGTTATATTTTATTAATTCCTCCAATTAAATCATTAACAAACTAGTCCCCTTTCACATATTTGTCACATTCCATCAAAAACCATGTGGAATAATCCCTAAAAGCCTCCTATGTTAAATAATATCTCTTATTTCATTCTTTATAAGCCTTTCAGTAGCTTTATATTCCATCTAAACTATAACTGATAAAAAGAATATAAATATACTTCTTGTGTTCTGAACTATCAACTTTTATAAACAAGATGTTCTAATTTTAAATTACTCTGTTCTGGATTAAATATATAGATATTCTCAAAGTCCACAAAGAAGATATCCTTTAAATTGTATTCAGTACCATTTAATATAGAATAATTTAATTTTTCTTCTGGATTAAAAATGTTTGTATTAAGTATGTGGAACTGATCCTTTATTAAATAATTCCTTTCAAGTAACACATTATCATAGTGTAATTACTTCTTAAAATATCAAAATCAAGTTATAGATGCTTTACAAAGACTGTGTTTAATAAGTGGCCTGGTTAAGTTTAATTTTAAAAAAATACTTTGGGGACTGGCTAGGTCAAGGACTGGTAATGGAATATAGAACCTTGAAACAAGATATAAATGCTGAACAGTGAGGGTAATTAAGCATTGGCACACATTGCTAAGGGATGTGGTAAATTCTCCATCACCTGGAGTCTTTAAATCAAGACTGGATCTTTTTTTCTAAAATATATGCTCTAATTCAACCACAAGTTATTGGGCTAGATATAGGAATCACTGAGTGAAATTCTATGGCCTGTGTTACGTAGCTGGTAAGAGTAAATGATCCCATTGGTCCATTCTAACTTTAAAAATCTTATGACTCTAAAATCTTTTCTCTCTAGGTCGCTACTTAAAGTGAGCAATGATCGAAAGTCATTATCATCAAAAGGATGAGTAGTGCCCCTATATAAACTAGTCTAAAAATTATTAAAATCCTCATTACAGCTGACATCCTTACTGGCAGTTTAAAAGAACCACTGCATGTCAGCTGAAACCAATGCAGCAGAGTAGATATACTCCCTCAGAGTTAAAATAATCAAGTTAATTCCATTAATTGATATTGAACTGATTGATTTATCTAATGTAAACGGAGCCTACACTAAATAGTCACAGAGACTCTGGCCTTGGCTACACTACAGAGTTTTGTTGACGCAAGTTACACAGACAATCAAAAACTAGTATAATTGCATCACTTGTGCATGTTCACAAAACACTCCTACTATCAGCAGATAACACTGGCAGAGAGAGCAGTGCACTGTCGGTAGCTATCCCACTGTGTTATTCACCACCTTCAGCAGATAAGAGCTGTGAGAAGGCAGAATGGATCAAAGCGCATGATGGGTGTGGGTTGAATGTCCCATGATGCAGTTTTTTCCATCCCATCATTCCATGGGCCTCTGACAGTTTTGCGGTATTTTTCAATGGCCCCTGTTTATTGTGTGCTCACCATCAGTGTCTGAAAGGATGAGTCCCGCACTGCTCTCTACTGTTATGGTCACTGTTAGGAACACATCGCAGCTGGTCGGGCAGTATATTACGAGCACCCAATCTGAACAGGAATCAGAGGTGCCTGACCTGCTGTGGGGCACGGAAAGAAACAACTCCAGATTACTTTTAGCATTCAGGAGCTGCACATGGTGGACCATGGCTTTTGTGCCCAGGAAACAAGTACTGAGGGGTTGGATTGTATCATTATCCAGATCTGAGATGAGGAGCAGTGGCTGCAGAACTTTCAGATGTGGAAAGCCACCTTCCTGGAACTGTGTGCGGTGCTCGCCCTAACACTGTGGTGCAAGGGCACCAAAATGAGAGCTGCCCTCTTGGTGGAGAAGCATGTGGCGATTGTCCTGTGAAAGCTGGTGACTCCAGACTGCTAACAAACAGTTGTGAATCAGTTTGGAGTCAGGAGGTCCACCGTTGGGGCTGCGTTAACCCAAGTGTGCAGGGCCATTAATCACATCCTGCTATGAAGGACTGTGATTCTTGACAACGTGCATGAAATAGTGGATGGCTTTGCAACAATAGGATTCCCTAACTGCAGTGGAGCGATAGATGCCACACATATCCCAATTTTGGCTCCGGACTATCTTGTGACAGAGTACATCAATAGAAAGCGGTGCTGCTCTATGGTATTGCAGGTGCTTGTGGCTCACGATGGCCATTTCATGACATCAACGCAAGGTGGTCCGGGAAGGTGAATGACGCACATATCTTCAGGAAAACTAGCCTATACAGAAAGTTGCAAGCAGGGACTTTCTTTCCAGATCAGAAGATTCCAATGGGGGATATTGAAATGCCTACAGCGATCCTGAGAGACCCAGCCTACCCCTTACTCCCATGGCTCATGAAGCCTTATATGGGAAATCTGGACTGCAGCAAGGAACGCTTCAACAATAGGCTGAGCAGGTGCAGAATGACCGTAGAATGTGCCTGTGGCAGATTAAAAGCTCACTGGCACTGCCTTTTTGGCAGGCTAGACCTAAATGAGGAAAATATTCCCATGGTCATAGCAGCATGCTGTGCGCTCCATAATATTTGTGAGGCTAAGGGTGAAAAGTTTCTCCCGGGGTGGAGCCCAGAGGCAGATCACCTGGCAGTTGATTTTGAGCAACCAGATACCAGGGCTATTAGAGGGGCACAATGGGATGAAGGGGGGTGGGCTGTTCGAATCAGGGAGGCTCTGAGGTACCATTTTGACAATAAGCTCCAGTAATGTCTTTCTATACAGCACTCTGCCATGCTTTAACTTGCTGCCTTGCATGAAAATTTTGATGATTCCTGATCATGATTTGTATTCAACAAATGATCATGTTGCCACCGTGTATTAATTCCAGCAGCAATGGCAGTATGTAGGAGATAAAGATTGGTTATCTTTCAGAGAGTATGTTTTTATTAAATACCAATTAACAACACACACAAAAGGCTTGGTGGGAAAGGAGATAACAAAGAAGGGCAGTGTAGGCTCTATAGTTGTATATAACTCCAACTATCATTTTGAATGCTGTCCAAGGGGGTGGAGTGAACAGGGTACCAAGACGGGCAGGGAAGTTGCAAGGAATATGTGGGAGGAGTTTGGGGAGGGCACGGAAAGCAGTTCTGTATTGGCTGCAGGGGAGGCAAGCACACATGAATTCAGCCTGAAGTGTGATTAGGGACTTCAACATCTCCATTTGCTTCTCCATCACTTTTATCATCCGCTCCTGGACCATTAAAATTCGCTACTGGGTCTCCCTTCTGTCATACTTGTCTATTTTATCATTTTCTTTAAAGTCTCTCTTCATGTCCTGCATTCTTGTTTTTCAGCCTCTAAGGCTTGCAGCATCTCTCAAACATGTCTTCCTTGCTCCTCCTTGGTTGCTTCCTTATTTGGCAGAGGTGCTCCGCGTGTGTTGGGGGCTCCCCTGAATGCCACATCTGCAGAAGCACAAGAAACAATAAACAGAAGCATGATTGTTAGTGCACGCACAGCATCAAAACATTATAATAAAATGCACCTTTTTAAAAATACACATCAGCTTCCCATTGTCCTTTGGCAAACACACAGCTCGACGAAAGCCCTAAACATGGTGAGTTCAGCCCAGGGGGAGGTGGGATCAAGATGTGGCAAAGAATCTTGGTGTTTTTCTTGAGGGGATCACGGCAAGTGACTAGGGACAATATTGTAAATTCTGCCATCATTTTCCACAGACAAGGGTCATTGAAACCGATATCTCATTCTTGAAGGTAAACAAGGATGCAAGGGTGCATCTCCTTCACACATGTGGCTTCAGACCAGGTACCTATGCTGCTCACCTGTGTGCTGCTTTGGTTCCAGCACAAGTGATTGCCGATTGGTGCAGGAAAGTTCCCTAAAATGAGTGATGGAACAAAGCCAAGGAATCTTCAGCAGAGGATTCACGAGTATGTCCAGGAAAGTTTCCTAGAGATCTCTCTGGAGGATTCCCATGAAATCTTGGTGTGCGTTAACATGCTGTTCCGCTGCACTGCTTATCTGCACAGTGGAATGTGAAGCACACGCAAACACAGCTAGTCTCGTACATTTCTACTCCTTCACCCACTTCTAGAATATACAAAGCAAAGGACAGCTCTGCCTAATATAACCGAGTAGCATCAACTCAAAAAGATCACTTACCAAAGCTCTCCTCTCCCGTATTATGCGCACCAGAGACGGACTGCTGGGACTGGCTAGATCTCTTCGTAGTGGAAAAGAAATGCTGACTCGCCACACCACCGGATGACTCTGCTGTGTGCTCCACATCATTCCCCAACTCAACCTCCTTGTCCACAACTTCATCCTCTGGGTTGAGTCCGCGGACTGCAGTCTCCAGCCCTGTCAAAGTATCCACTGGGCTCTTGGTGGTGGAGGTGGGGTCATCGCCAAGGATGGTCTCCAGCTCTTAATAGAAGCGGCAGATCTTCAGCGCAGCCCCAAATGACAGTTTGACTCCCTTGCCTTCTGGTACATCTGCCCCAGCTCCCTTATCTTTGCATGGCACTGATGTGTGTCCCGTTCGTAGCCCTTATCCAACATACCACAAGAAATCTGATTGTAGGTATAGAAGTTCCTACAGCTGGAGTGGAGCTGGGATTGCACAGCCTCCTCTCCCTGCAGTACCAGCAGCTCCAACAATTCAAGTTTGGTCCAAGCAGAAGAGCGTTTCCTGCATTGAGCCACCATGGTCAGCTGGGAAGACACAACGTGAGCTGTCCACACTGAGCAAAGAGAAAGTGGAATTTCAAAAATTCCCAGGCCTTTAAAGGGGGATGGGGCACAAGACTGTGTATCTGGGTGCAGGGCAGCAGAATTCGAACTGCTGACCAGCGGTCAGGATGGGCATTATGAGACATCTGCTGGAGGCCATGTAAAGCAGCATAACCAAGCACAGCATCTACACTGACTCTCTGTCAATATAACTTTGCTGCAAAAAGCCATACAGCTCTCGCTGAGGTGGCTTTATTTTGTTGGCAAAGCAGGAGAGTTTTGTCGGCAGAAAGAGCATTGCAGTGTCAAATAAGGTGTAGGATCTACTAACAAACCACACACTGTGATTCAGTCTTTTTGCCACAAGAGAACACAACCCCCGCTATTTGAATGGGAATGACATGTACACATGGTATGCAATCCTGCTCCCATTAAAATAAATGGGAAAACTCCCACTGAGTTCATTGGGAGCAGAAGGGGGAGCATAACAATATTATCAGGGAACCTTTCATAGGATCCCATGGTATTTAGTGAACCTTATGATGGATCTCTATGAAAACATTGATATTGTTCTGAATTAATCATCCATTAAAAATCACAGTAACACTTACTCTAATCACAGAAACAGCTTTCAGAAGAGGTATGTTTTAAAATGCATTTTTTTTCTTGGAGGAAGTTATTCAGCTACCATTACCTCAATAAATTACATCAGCTATAGAATAACAAAGTCTTGTTCCTGCAAATACCTGAACTTGGCAAACAGCACAAATTCTTCTACTTGTTCTGTACAGTCTTGGCTCCTAAGAGTGACTTACGTGGGGTCTGTTGTGGGTAGAATTGTTTAACTGACGGTCAAATATATTCAGACACCATGATATCACTGCCTTCTATGTTTCTGGGGCCAGAATCTGAGACTTTTTTAGCACAATAGACTTACTTATTTCTAACTAGTTATGTGAAAATTATTCACTTGAGGTCAGTTGTGAATTTCTTGTTTTAGCTAGAACAATCTGTTCCCTAGCCTTCACTAGAAAGATTGCTGGATACCTTTATATACTTATTTTTAAATGTATGTTAATTTAAAATTTTCATTGCAAAAGAACATCATATCACCCCTACCCTTGCCACAACTTTCTACTTCCTAGCGAGCAAAACACCTCTCCTCTCCTCCAACTCCCTCCTTGAACACCATTTATTTTGCTAAGTCTTCCAGCTATGAGATCACCATTGACAATTTGCCTCACTTTTCACATTTCTGTTATTATCTCGTGGATCATATTGATATGAAGTAGATTGAAATGTCTTCAGGATTGTCTTTGCTGTAAAGTTTTAAAATAATAATTATTAATATGTATCAATGTAAAATAAATAACATCAAACAGTAATACTAATCATGGATTTGGAGCACTGTCTGGAGAATTTGGATTCCATAAACAATAACAATTATTTCAGCAGTTGTTGAGAGCCATGTTCTCATTCCCATGTTTTTCATTCTGTTTAAAGGGCATTGTACCTATTTTTTCTCAGACTCTTGACATTTTTCAGCAGTCTGAAATTTCAAAAGATAATAAGCACCTTTCTACATGAATGAGCTCAAGAGTTTGAACTGAGATGGCAACATGAGTGTTTTCCCATGCCTTGCCGATGGTAACATCCTGCCCAGAACCTCATCTTTGCAGCTGTTCCTGTATACTGCATTTCCCTAGCGTACCATTTCTTTTCACTATGCTGCTGCTGTACCCAGAACTCCTAGGTTAATGCCATGTGCAGAAGTTACAGCATAGGGCATGGATTTTCAACATAATGAAGGAAAATAAACAGTGAAGAGGGCAGGAGAGAGTAAATATGAAGAAGCAAATAGAACTGATGCATGCAAAATTAGGAAGAGAAGGAACAAAGCTACAGTGGAAAGAGGGAAAAGAAATAAACAGAATGTGAAGTTGTGTGAGACACAAATGCAGGAGTAACAGACACTCAAGTGAAAGGTGCAGGTGCAATAATCTGATGGCACCATAACGAACTGCAGGACCACATTTGAGTCATGATGGTTGGAGTTAGGAGCTCTGCAGAGGGATAACCCTGTTCTCTAATAACCATAGCCTAAATGAAGAACCAGACAGACTAAAAGTCACCATGATGCAAGACCTCTGCAATAGGAATCCTTTAAGAAGCTCTAAAAAGGAAGGGGAGAGTAGACATTTAGTCCAGTCCACACTAACAAAACAACCAAGTATAAAAAGTGAGTTTAAAAACCATACTCAAGATGTTTTAAAACATCATAGGCAAGAGACAGGATAAAATGGAAAAAAAAAAGGTTGCAACCTTTCATGATATGTGACAGATATTTACAATTCTAATTATGTTTAAAACAAGCTTATCCATTAAATCTAATTTATAATTGCCCAGCTTCCTTCATTAAATCACATGTAATGTATGGTGTTATTTTAATCATGGTTAAAGGCTGATCTTGCATTCTCTGCACATCCAAAACACCTGTTAAAATCAAAGGGAGTTTCAACTGCTTAAGGCATACAGAGTTGGGTCCATTATTATGGATGTGAGAAAAAGATAAATGTACATACTGCATATTGTATCTATAACTATCTTTCTACCTCTCTTTGTATAAATGATTTGATTTTAATCAGGGAAACAAAATATAATAAAATTAGAATCCCAAATTAAACAAGTGAAAATTTGATGAATGGAGCTGGAAGATCAGAAAGAATAAGATACAAAAATGAATAAGGGGAAAATTCAAAGACAATATTTTTTTAAAAAACCAATAATGTTACTGGCCAGGAATTTCTCTATGAAAGTTCTAAAATTTAATTTATTTAGGTTTACGTACCTAAAATGACATGGAAGCAAAATTTCTGCACATAAGGAGCATATGGACTTAGATCTAAGTCCTGACCACTGCTATACTGGGGGTAAAGCTGTTACAGAGAAAAGCAGCAGGATGGATCACTCCAAAGCACTTAAGAAAGCGAAAGGGAGAAAGGTGAGGTCACAGCTGCAGGTGATGCAGTCTACACACCAGGCCCTCAAGAGGATATGGTCTGCTAGCTAGAAGGCACATCTTGTCCTCCAGCCAGCTAGTGTATATGCTACAGAGGCACTTCCAACTCCTTTCAGCAACCCAAGTGAGCCCTGTGGTGATTCCTCTATCATGCCTAGCCATAGGAATTCTACCCTGGGCACCAGGATTTCAACAGCCGCAAACTCATCTGCTACTGTCTTTCCTACACTGTACCCATCCATCTAGGCAACTTGCCTTGCAGTTCTGGTCAGGGCAAGATTTGACTTTGTATTATATAAACAGTAAGATGTCAAGTTGTACCTTTTATTTTCTTGGTCAATTTACACAAGTAGGTTGGGGGTGGAGAGGGAATGAAAACATTTCTGACATTTGCTTTTAGAGTACTATGGTTACATAACACTGTGACGAACTAAACACCCAAAGGCTAAGTACCATGACAAATTACCACAGACCCAGGTTTTGAATCTGCTTATCAAACTAGAGAACATCTTAATAGATTTCTAAGCAATGTACTAGTAAAGTGTGAAGACATTTTGATGTTTATTCTATGAGTAGCTTTTCCATTCATTAAATATATTTTTTATGCATATGTGGGATCTATGTATACTGACTTATATCTGCATAAACAAAATCCAAGCAGCCAAAATCTACTTGGTTTACCTCAATACTCCCTTCCCCCCAGACACACACATACACAGACAACTTCTAAAAAACAAAGGTAAAAAATGAAAGGTGTAGTCATATGTCATGGCATATATCCGTATATGTTTAAAAGATAAGACCATTCAAAAGAACAACTATATTCACATCCCTGCTCCTACTGAAGTCTATAGCAGAACTCCCACTGAATTCAATGGGAGCAGGAGCATGCCTTTTTTAAAAGATGAGTATTGTGCAATGAAGATTAAAGACATTTTAAATTTTTTTCTTGATAATGACAGCAACTCAGACTACTTTATGAATTTATTTATTGGGAGGGTTGGGAATGGAAGGAGAAAAGTAATAAAAGTATGAATTAAAATTACTCTCAGTCCCCAGACTTAAAATGGATAATACAGAAGGCTTTTTAATGGAACTGATATTGCTAAAATGTTTTCTTTACAAATACGTACTGTCAAAGAAGCCATAGTATAAATATCTGTATATATCTGAGAGCTTGCCATAGAAACAAACTGCTGCGTAAAAAATATATTTTGAGGGGACTGGTGAGAATAAATTTTACGAAGATCCAGGTTGTTTTCACACCTTTCTGTTGCTCTGGTTTGTCTAGATTTTGTTGTGTACCATATTCTGCCTAATAAATCCATTGCTTTTATGTATACAGGGCCACTGATGATGCTTCTAGCTCAGCAATTTAATACAAGAGCAGAATTCAGATCCACAAAAATGTTTGCTATAAAATGTTACCATTGTGGCTACTGAAATCATTAGGAAAGGACCTCTATCTTTTAATATATCTGCTTCATGAACATCTTTGCAACAGCATAGCAATCATACATCGATTCAATATTTCACTAACTGGCCGTATCACAAGCCTGAAAATAATCATGTTTCATTTGTAATTAAAATTGGGTCGATCTTTGTAAACTGCCCCCCTCAAAAAATGTTATACTGTTATCTAAAAGGTTTCCTCTTAATTAAAAAAGATCGGATATCCGGATGCCCCTAATTCCTCCAGTAGCCTTACTATAAAATCTTTAGATTCTAAATTAATTCTGAAATCGACAGCTTTAAATTATCTCTCGGTAGCAGATGGGATCTTGAGGCCACCTTGGAGAGGGGAGAAGATTTTTGCAGTGGGGGAGAGGGACTGAAAGCTGGAAGGCAGCCGCCAGAAGCAGCTGGAAGGCTGCTCTGCCTGTTCACATGCTGCTGCTCTGCAGCAGCTGCCAAAAGTACAGATCAGTCTTCGCTGCTGCTGCCCGGTGATTCATTTTCAGCCTGCTCATCAGGACAGGACAACTGTCTTCTGCACTGTTAATGGGTTTTATAGAACGCCAGGGAGAGCACCCTGACCTGGGGGATTCCATAAAAGGCTAAGAACTAACCTGCCAAGCCTCCACCTCCACCTGGGAGAGCGCAGAGCACCTGGCGTGGTGGGTGCTCGGTCTGTATGTTCTGAAGCTGAGGCCCAGAAGTAAAAGGAAGGTCGCTTTCCACAACCCCACAAAACATACCCAGCTCAGAGCTGTTTTCAGGTGCACCCCAGGCTCTGACTTTCCACAGACTTTGATGAGTAGGCAACGGGGCTGCTCAGCATCTGGTGCCTCGGCACTTGTGTTACAAAAATCCTCTCCCTCTGCAGGGGGCTGGGGAGAGCTCCTGTGTGGAGGAGGACCCCAGCGGGATCGGTTTACAGCCCCCCCCCCTTGCCGTGCCAATTACCGCAGCGGATTCAGTGCAGTTACAAAAAGTTAGGGTGCACGGTGCACCCCACCGTGATCTTCACACCAGCCCCCAGCCCCGCATCACTGGGGAGCAGAAAGGTGCATCTGTCACCTCCGCCTCAGGACCACGTTCCGCAGGGCCACATCGCCAACAGCTTCAGTCAATGGGCTGTGAGGCGCAGGGACAAAGCAAGGAAGCGCAGCCGGTAACCGCAGAAGAGAAAGGGCCTCGTGTGGTGTTTGTGGGATGGGAGGTACAGGAGGGAACGGCGAGGAATCTGCGGGGTGCAGAGAACGGCCAGGAGGGTCTAATTCCTGCAGATCCAGAAGGTGCGGGATGATCTGGTATGTGCAAAAAGGGCTCTCGTGGAGATCTCGTGTGTGCAGAGAAAAGGCTACAGAGGGCTCTGGTGTATGCAGAGAAGGGGTTGCAGAGAGGGAGCCGCGGGGATCTAGTCTGTGCAGAGGGGATTACTGCAGGGGAAGTCCAATGTATAGTGAGAGGGGACTGCAGGAGGGATCAGGTAAGAGAAAAGAAGGAGCTGCCTGGGAAACGTGTGCAAGGAGTGTAGTGGGGACCCAGTATGCGGAGAGGAGATAAAGGGCGGGGGAGGCTGCAAAGAGGGAGCTGCTGGGTTCTGGTAAAGGGATGCGGGCGGTCTGGTGGGTGCCGAGAGGAGGTTGCAGGGAGATCGGGTACCTGCAGAATGGAGGAGAGGTATGCAGGTACCAGATCTCTGGTATGCGCAGAGGCAAGAAAGGGAAGGTCAAGTTGGTGCAGAGGTGCTTGTTGGTGTTTTAGTAAGAGGCTGCAGAGGGGTTATGTGTGTGCAGAGAGGAGTTGGGGGCTGGGAGAAACTCTAGGGAAGGACCGGCATGTATTTCTAGCAGCATCTTTTAAGATACTGAGGGAGGAAGGATCTCGCTCTAAACCGCTGTTGTTACGCAATGTGGGGTTTCCAGAAGTGTTCAACGTCTTCCCCCTTCTTTCTACCAAACGGTCCCCTGTATCCCGTTTTCTGGATATTTCAGCCTATGCATGACCCTTCTGTGCAGAATGAGGCACAATTAAAAAAAAACTGTACTGAGCACACACAATTGTTCATGTGCTAACAAACTCCCTTCGTAATTTCAGGAATCTGCCTCTCATAGGTTGGCCAAATAACTAGGAGGGATGGAAGGAGGGGAGAAGAGAAGTTCCCACTTTTGAGGTACACCCCCAGTATACGTTTCCTTTTAGCTCTCTAACTCGTTATTTTAAAACGTGTTATTCTTAAGTGGCACGTTTTGCTGCCCTTGCCACATTCTTCCTTGTATGTACTACCTGCGTCGAGACATCCTGCCTAAATTCCCTTAGAGATTGACCTGTCCCAGTCCCTTAGCTATAAAACATGCTAGATTTCTTAATAACACAGAACACAGCAGTCAAGCGACAGCAGCTTTTATGAAACTTCCTTTCTTGACTGGTTGGGTTACCGAGAAAAACGCCTCGATTCCCACACGAGTTCTGCCGATCTGCCTCAACTTGCCTCTCCTTTGTTTTGATCTCTGGAAATGAAATTCTCCTTTCGTCTCCTCTGCTTCCTTCTCACGCCTTCCTGTGGGAAATGACTTGGATTGCACACCAGCTTTTATCTCTACCCACCTCCATTTTCACCTCGTTCTGTTCCCAAGTAAACAGGAGCGCAGCACATCCACCGTGCAGTTCACCACATTAAAAAAGAATTGAGATGAACGCGCTTATTCCAAAGCTTATTCCTGAAAATATCTTGCAGATGCACAAAAGGGTGGACCACTTAAAAGAAACATCTGTCACACGAACCAAGTCTATCAAGAAAGTAATCGCAAGGGTCTCTAGCAATTTGCTCTTCACAATGGGTTTGATGACCTTGCAGAGACTACTGATCTTCCTTTTAATTTTCGCATGGTCTGTTTGCACTGGAAAACATAATGACCTTTTCTCTATTGCTTTTCAAGTGATTAGAAATGTCAAAGGCTTCCGGCTATCAGCAAAACATGCCCAAACGCAAATTATTAAGCGAGCGATCAATGCCTGCTTTTGATGTTGTTGGTATTTATATCCTAATCAATATAGCAGTCAGTCTCTCATCTTAAAACAGGTCAAAAGGCAGATTGCTGTGGACGCAATTTCCCTTCATTTGGTCAATAAAAACAACAATGCACACAAAGTATTAAGAAAGGAAAAGCAATGTTACACAACTTTGCTTGTTACGAGTAATTTGTAAGCGCTAAAAAGAGGCAGAGATAACCACATTGCTTTAAGCTTTTAAGTACTAACATATGGCACAAAAGCCTCCTTCTATTTCCATCCTATCCAGTTCACCCACTTTCGCTAGCAAACACTTCTGCCACTTTTCCGGGGGAAAAGAAATCTGCACCGACAGGATGTCAGACAGTTTGACACTTTACAACCCTCTCATTTTATCCCCCACTTCTATCAGCAACAGAACTTCGCCATCTGCATCTAGAGATATATGCATATAGGGAAAGGTTTCTATTTATAGATTTAAAAATCATATGTAGTTATACTCCCCCTCCCCCTATTGTCAAACCCTGTAGCGGACTTTGAAAAGTAATCCTAATCCTTAAATATCGTGCAGTCAAACAATTCACAGCTCACTTTCTCTTCACTATCACAAGAGGTTCGCCCCCTCATGCTTTATTTCTAGCAAACAGCGGGATGAAGCAAAGCCGACAGCACTTTATTGTAACTATGCATTTCACCGCATCCATGCAGAAGATACATTGGTGCAAGAAATTCCAACCCCATCGTGAACCCTAAATTAGCATCCAAGAGCAAAGGGAACACTTACAGTTTGCGTTGTGTGCTGTCACCTGATGCAAAGGATAAAACTCAAAAGGGCAGATTTTTAGAGAGAGAGAGAAGTATTTAATTCAGATGAATGGTGAATCGGTCCCTGTCTCTCCCGTTCTCTCTGCGGCTTAAATCCCCTTTGGGAGCGCGCTGCGAGCCCAGCAGCTGCTTTCACACGTTCCTCCGCTTTGCTCTGCACTGCAGATCGGGAATCCCAGAGAAATTCAAGGTTCCCTTGCTGGATGGAGCTGCCTGCGCACGCACTGCCAGTTCCCCGACTGTCAGATTTTATAGGCGCATGCGCTTTCACAACAGCGAGGCTGCTGCCCTTGCTTCTGCTCTCACTTGCCATCAGAGATCGGATCCCTGAGTGTAGGAGCAGGGGACAGGGGAGAGGAAAAGAGCAAAGGGGGCGGGGGAGGTAAAACAGGGAAGGGAGAGTGGAGGAACAAAAACAGAGTGACCAGATCAGTAAAACAGCGGGAAGGACAAAAAAAAAAGGGGGGAGGAGGAGCAGAAACATTAAGGAAGGGAAGCAGGTGGGCTCTGGGCCGGGGAGGCAAATAAAGTAATTTGCCGTGGGCCCTGCAGGGCCGCCCACAAGAATATAGTAGTATATAGTATTGCAACTTTTTCTTATGGAAGGGGCCCCCAAAATTGCTTTGCCCCAGGCCCCCTTAATCCTCGGTGGCCCTGCGTGGGCTACAACACTGGGGAGCGATAAAAGAGGGGCAATCACAAAAAAAAAAACCAAAAATGAGGAGGACAAACCCCGGGGACAAAAACCACAACAGGGAGTGGAGCAAAAATGTGTTGTTGGGGAAGAGCAAAAATGTAGGAGGAGGGGGTAGGTGAGCAAATGCATGGTGAAAGAGTGGAAAGGAGCAAAAAAGGGAGGGTACTGGGGAGCGTATCTGGAGAGAGGGCAGAGGAAAAGGAACAGGGAAGACGGACTAACATAAAAGAGGGTTTTTTTTGATTTTGAACAGCACCTTTTCAGGCCTTCAGTACACTCAATTTTTCTTTCATCTGCAGGTCACCTTTAAGAAATTGTCAAATACTACACACAGTTTTCCATCACTCAACATTAAAATGGATGGGGAATATAGTCTGTTTTGTCCCTGAATTCTTTCAGTGGTTAAAGAAAACAATATTGGGGCAATACATTGCTTTCACAAAAGTGCCGTCTATACACCCTTTGCACACATACTGGACTGTTTTATTGAATGTAAAGAGTGCATTGTCACTGACAGTTTATTTCCACAACCATTTCAAACTTTCTATAAGAAAATGGATGTTAGCTGACTATTTTTAGTTTAGCTAGCCATGTTCCCTCATTTAATGTGATAAACAGGTGACTGACCCCCTTCTTTATATTGTTATTAATATTAACATTAAAAATTTGTATTGTGCTAGCTCCTAGAGGCCAGGGCCCCTTTGTGTAGGCACTGTACAGACATGTACCAAACAGACAATCCCTGCCCTGAAGGTTTTATAATCTATGGCCTTGATCCTGCAAAGATTCACAGGCTTGATTAACTTTACACAGTGTGAATAGTTCCACTGACTGTTCACAATGCATAAAATTAAGCAATGCATAAATCTAAAGTGTAAGACTGTAGACTACAGGTGAATACAACAAACAGACAAAGGGAGCATAAGGAAATCATGCTAACTGTGGAAAGCAGTACTCATTGGAAACCAGATACCTGACCATTTTTGAGGGTTTTTTAGGCATCACACCAGAGAAGAGTTTTAAGCAAGGAATTGAAGAAAGATATTATTATTTAATTGCACACAATTGATTTAACTGTGGTTAATAATCATCATGAATTATTACTGTTAATTTATTTGTATTGTTGAAGTGCCCAAAGGCACAACCAAGTTCAAGGCTGAATTCTGCTAGGCATTGTACGAATACATAGGAAGATACAATACTTCCCCTTAAGAATTTCCAATGGATCTGATTTATTTGACATTATAAACTGTATCTTTATTTACTCTGACAATTTAAAAAAATAAAAGATAGGGAGGGGAGGAAGGTGAGAAAATTCCAAAACACAAAACTTGGTTTCAAAACCACTTAAGATGATGAAGTTTACTTAGATAACAAAATTACTTACCACATAATTTACAAAACAAAAACATTTAAAATAAGAAGAAGTAATGTTTGCAGTATTGTTATAGCCATGGGAGTCTCAGGATATGAACATGCTTAACAATCTGATCGATCTATCTATCTGTCTATCTTGACACTTTGGTTACCATCTTCAGACCTGAGGAAGAGCACCATGAAGCTCAAAAGCTTGTCCCTTCCACCAACAGAAGTTGGTTCAATAAAAGATATTACTTCACCCACCTTGTGTCTCTCAATAAAAATAAATAGAATTTCATCCACTCTTGTGTTGTTTATTCACCTGCCTCAGTTAGATCTCTGAAATTACTGACATTTTTCTTTAGTCTTGATTAACTTAAATAATTTTGAATCATCTGCATTTTGCCACCTCATTGCTCACCCTGTTTTCCATACCCTTACAGCACCTCGTATGGAATCCTGTGGCACTGGATTGTTAACTTTTAGCCATGATGAAAATTGACCTTTTTAACTAATATTTTCTATCTTTTATCCAGTTTCTGATTTATACTACTTTGTCTCTCACCAGTATAACCATATTATTATTTTTGAGTGTCCAATTTAGACACTTGAAAGGGCCGTGGGGCTGAACACTCATCATCTGAAAATCAGGCCTCTTTTCTCATGTCTAGCATAGGCAAATAGCTGATGTGTTTTAAAACACAACCAAACATATTTTAACTAAAACAATTTTGAACTGGGTTTTGCGTATAGGGGTCCGTAGAAGAAAATGCCAAAATACCCATTGACTTAAAGATGGGCAGAATTTTTCCCATATTATAGACAGGACAAGTCATGTCATATGTTTTAAAATATGATTTGCCCTGTGTATGCAAGGTGCAAAGTCCTGTTAAAAATCATGTTAGTTAAAATGTATTTGCAAACACATTTTAAAACAAAATCTGTTTTCTTTATCTAGCTGTTCCCAATCTGGAAAATGCAAAATCACTAGTCACTTTTGAAAATGTTAGCCCATTCTTTTATCCATAATTTTAAAATACACCTCTACCTCTGTTACCCAGGGCTCTTGCAACCCAAAGCTCTTGGTAACTTTTAGTCTGTGGGAGGAGGTGTCAGGAAATAAATCAGGGAAGACATGGTCATACGACCGATAGATGGCTGGCACAAACAGGACAACACAAGAGTGCTTTCACTTAAAGCTAAACTTTACTAGTCTCGAGCACTTACACGTCCGCAACAAGATTAGTAAAACACCCCCAACCCTTGATAATTACCAGAGCTGAGTGTGGCTTTCGAGTGACACAGCGGCAGGCTTCCGGTGGCCAAATCTTCTTCCAGTGGGGACCGCAAGATGTATCCAGAGGGAGAGTCCAAAGAGAGTTTAAAAGAGTCCCCAAACGAGTCCAACTATTTCAAGCTTTTTCCCCTTATTTATACATTAGTAATAGAATGACATGTCCCTTAAAGAAACCTTGTTAAGTAAGCAATTTCAATGATCCAGCAAGAGGTTCCTTCTGATTATTGATTAACCAGGTGTGGGTATTTCCATGGTTTTCAGCCTTCAGACCCCAATAGACATTCCTGAGGGTAAATCCTGCTCTTTTAAAATGCATATATCAGCAACATCAACAAAATTCTTATCAGGAAGGATGCTCTTGCTGTGGCACCCAAAACCACCTCCCCTACTGCCTTGGTCAAACTGAGATTGCTGAATGGCCAATTTACAGCTTGCTGACTAGGCCGCCTTTAACAATAAACCATAGTGGTTTTAGGCACTTTACTCGTTTGCCAAAGTCTCCCCGTACAACTTGATATAAAGCGACCTGATATAACACGAATTCAGATATAACATGGTAAAGCAGTGCTCTGGGGGTGGAGGTGGGGGGGTGGCGCGGGGACTGCGCACTTCAGTGGATCAAAGCAAAGTTTGATATAACGCAGTTTCACCTATAACACAGTAAGATTTTTTGGCTCCCGAGGACAGTGTTATATCGAGGTAGAGGTGTATAAATACAACACAAAAGCCTTTTTGAATAAGAAATCTATGTAAATAAAATATACCTGCCAATACTACACTGATAAACCTCAATGCAAGTCTATATGCAAATTTAATTCTTCCTTAAATCAAAACTCTAATAAACATTTCTTATTAAACTTCAAACATACAATATTATTAATAAGAAACTAATAATAAACATTTTACAAAAATTCTGCTCTCAATCAACTAATGTATTAACTGATAATATTAAGTATCTAAATATATATGTATCCTTTAAAAGAAATAATTTGCATAACAAAGTTAAGATTTCAAACAATAATAAATAGTGATAAAATAGGGCAGAGTAAGAATAAGGCGCTTGGCTTTCTGCGTCCCTCCGCCTCATGTAGTCACTTAGAGCTTGTGGTAAATGGGTGTAAAACATTACCAGATCAGAACGTTAATATTTTATACTCACTTTGCATTCACTGTAAATGGATGCAAATGACCACACAATATGTAAAGTTAGGGAGAATCAGGCCTAGTGTGGACAATGTAAGATTTTTAATTTCCTTTCTCTATTGAGTACTTTGACATTGTAAATAATGTAAACCATTGTCATTTAGGACTTGTCTACACGATGTGCCAATGCACACCAAAGTGGTATGAATTTTAATGTGTACCAATGTGAAGTGCATTAACTAGCCCACATGGAGCATATTGGCATGGACTAAACACACACGAGAGAACTTCTTGTGGGTGCCAGTAGGGTTTACATGAGCCTGTTAGTTTGCAACCGATTGGTGCACATTGCTGCACTGTGTTGACAAGTCCTTAGCAACTTTAAGTGGCTTTTGAAACTAAGGACCAGACTGGCTACAGTGGAGCTATAGCAATTTACATTAGGTCAGGATCTGATTCAGAGATTTTGTATTTAGTATAAATTAGAGTTTCTCATAGAACAGGAATGTGTTGGGATAGAAGTATACATGCAAGACTAGGTGCTTATTACTTTTTGATCTTAGGTACTTATATGATCGCCATTACCATAGCATCTGAGCATCTTTTAAAATATTATTCCTCAGATTATGCCTATGAAATACTATTATCCCCATTTTATAGATAGTATATAGTCACAGAGAGGCTGAGTGATAAGATCGCAGAGGAAATCTGTGGTGGAGCGGGGAATAGAACCTGAGTCTCTAGAGTCCCAGGCTAATAGCCTAACTACTAGACTCTCCTTTCTCACTTTTCACTTAAATGTTCTTTCTAAACAGAATATTAATAAATTATACCATTATATGACTCATTCACAGAAGTTACTCCTATCTGGAACATGCTTAGAATCATTTAGAACTGGGGTTCACAAATTCATTGCACCGCCACCTACTTCTGACAACAAACATTACTACCCAACCCCAGGAGGGGGGAGCAAAGCCCACTTTGGGGTCCTGACCCACAGTTTGAGAACCGCTCATTTAGATTTTCTAAATAAGATGTAAAATCTAACATTAAATTATTATGACTTTAAAGCTAAACAGTTGAGACCATAGGCGCTGAATTCCCTGCTTTCCCCTGGGTGCTTGACCTCCCTCCTCTTCCCCCAGCCACCTCACTCCATCCCTTCCATGAGGTCCCGCCTCTGCCCTGCCTCTTCCCACCCCTGCCCCACCCCCCAATCCAACCCCTTCCCTGCCCCAGCCCTGCCTCCTCCACTGAGCGCACCATGATTCTGCTCCACCCCCATCCGTCCCTTCCTCCCCTCCCAGCACACCACCAAACAGCTGTTTGGTGGCAGCCAGGGGAAAGTGCTGAGAGGTAGGCAGAGGAGCAGGGATGCAACATACTCAGGGGGAGGAGGAGGAGGAGCAGGTGGGGCGGGGGGTAAGGGAGCTTGGCTGCAGTGGGAGCAGAGCACCCACTAATTTTTCCCCATGGGTGCTTCAGCCCCGGAGCACCCATGGAGTCGGCGCCTATGGCTGAGACAAAATTCTCTCTCCATTCATAAGAAAGTAGCATTTCCTGATTGTCATAAATTGCTCCATGTGAGACAAAAAAAGAGGACTGGTGTCAGAAGCCATATCTGCTGGATGACACAGAAGTGTGTCAGAAATTGCATCCCTTCACCTGTCCAATGTGCTGCACCAGAAGATATAATATCTGATATTATTCTCTGGCTTCTGTAATAAATTGCATCCTCTTCACCAATGCTGGGAGCTCGTGAAGCAATTCAGTTTCTGGCACAGCTCCATATTACTATTATTATTACAGTCACACATAGGTCAGAAAAGGGCCACATTATGCTAGGCACTGTACGCACATATAATAACAGGCAGGCCCTGCCCTCTATTATCTGTCAGAAATTGCACCTTTGGATTTTGAATTTTTGAAGGAGAGAAAAAAAAGGTGTGAAATTTCAGAATTTGCAAAGGAGCAAAGTCTGACAGGAATACATGCAGCCTCCTCCATTCTTCTCCCCCACCTCAACACACAGTGCAACCCCAAGGAACAGAGACTTCAGCCATTAAAAGCTGCAGTCATGAGTCTTCCAAGAGGATCTGTAGGTAGTCAGTCTCTCAGCAGGTAGCTAGTGGTTAATGAGGTGCTTTGCTTTGTTTTGTTTTTACTTAATCCTCCTGTTTTAACAGACACATATAATTGCAGAGTACCTTTTAAGTGGTTGCATTTCCCTTCTCCATTGTGTATTGAACATTTGCCAGGCCCATCCGCACATATGTATTGTACAGGAAGTGATAACAGCTTAAATATAACTAGAAGGAATATATATTTGTATATACAAATTTCCTAATATTCTCCAATGCATGTGATACATTCTTAATAGTGATTTCCCTTACATTTTACTCCTTTTCCCCCTCCTTCTTGGCAGCAGTTTCTTAAGGCCAAGATTCACTTGCCTGGTATGCAGCAAATTGAAAGCAGCAATGCAACTGTACAGATTGGCAAGAAGAGGCTGCTTCAGGGCTTTTTGACACTGGCGCTTTACAGCACTGCAACTTTCGCGCTCAGGGGTGTGAAAAAAACACACCCCTGAGCGCTGCAAGATACAGCACTGTAAAGCCTCAGTGTAAACAGTGCCGCAGCTACACCCGTAGAGGATGTGGAGTACGTGCTCTCTCCCAGCGCTGGCGCTGCGACCACACTCGAAACTTCAAAGCACTGCCGCCACAGCACTGCCGTGGCAGCGCTTTGAAGTGCAAGTGTAGCCATACCCTAACCAAGGCTGCTGGCGACACACCACAATTCGAGAAGGTGAAATCCTTGTTGCTCTGGAGAAAAAAAAATGTGTGACCAGTGTTATTAATTTCATTATGACTAAAGATTATATATAATACAATCAAGAATCAACTCAAATTGCATTTGATTACATAATTACATTTTACATATATCCATGTATTTATTATTACATACATATAATTATGTAATCGTCATATTCAAATCCGTCCTAAAGATTTTCTTTTTTCACAATGACCATAAGAACTGAGGCAAAACAAATAACATTAATACTAATAATCTAAATTCTTCCCACTTCTGTTCTGTTCTCAGCAGCCTTGCCCCAGCCTTGTTGCTTGATTTTGGTCAGATCACATAACCTTTCTGTGTCTGAGTTTATCCCTAGGAAATTAGAGATAATAATACTTACCTACTACCCAGGTATTTTACAAGGCTTACTTAATGAAGTGGGTGCAGTTCTTTACTACATATATTCTGATGGCATGGAGAAACTAATTGCCTTCGCTTCAGGAACATTCACTATGCCTGAGAAGAAATATGTGCAAATAGAGCAAGAAGCTCTCAGCATGATCTTTTGAATTCGGAAGTTCCATTCCTATCTTATTTTACATTGCTGATGGATCATTACTTTCAATTCTTGGACCAAAAGATGGGATTCTATCATTAGCTGCTGCTCTTATGCAATTATGGTAATTGCTACTTTCAGCTCATTCCTATACTATTCAATTCCTTAAAGGGACTCAGCATGACAATGCTAATGGGCTGTTGTGCCTGCCACGCCCAAGCTCCGGTCAATCCAAAGAAACTTTGGACAAAGTATTTTATCTCAATTTGATGGATAGATTATCTATTACTAACACAGATATCAACAAAGAAATTGCTAAGGATGATGTGCTTTCTCTTGTGAAAGGAATGGTACTACAAGGTACAGTGTTGGATCATAAGAATCAATGTGAATTTTCTGTAAATCATGGTTACATCTTATGAGGAATGCAAGTTATCATTCCAAAATCACTTCAGCCTCAGGTTTTGGAAGCTCTTCGAGAAGGTCATTTTGGCATTGTGTGGATGAAGGACATAGTCCAGAGTCATATCTGAGGCCAGGGAACGACACAAATATTGAGAGGAAAGCGAAGTGCTGTATGTACTATGTGTCAGCAAATTCAGCATGATCCTGGCCCAGCACATCATGGCCTCAGACTCCTTGAACACATATTCACGTGGACTTTGCTGGACCTTTAAACAGTTACATGTTTTTAGTCAGCGCAGATGCCCATTCAAAGTGGCCAGAAATTTTCTGAGTGATTTCTACTGCAGCTACCAAGAGCACTGGACATCTTTGTACCTTGTTTAGTCAATTTGATTTACCATTATAGTTGGCAAATGACAATAGATCTGAAGAATTTCAGAGGTTCCCGTCTTCAATTGGAGTTCTGCACATACATTCTGCTCCACACCATCCTTCTACAAATGGACTAGTGGAACATTTTGTACTAACACTTAAGCATGCCATAAGAGTGAACAAGTCTATTCTGAGTCATCAGCAGAAACTGGACAATTTCTTTATTGCCTACAGGAAAACACACGTTACTACTCAGGAGTCACCTGCAACACTTTTCTTGAAGTGGCTTTGCGTGCCTGTTGATATCTGCTACATCCTGATGTTGCCTTACATGTAGCCAAATCCCAAGTTATGCAAATTGATCAATGATATGATACTCATCATCATTCTTTTCAAGTAGGAGACTTACTGTGGATTTGCAACTAGGGTTATGGAATAAAAAGGGTACCTGGAGAACTTGTAAAATGCATGCAACATGTTTTGTCTGTAGTTAAACTATCCAATGGTATTTTATGGAAACAACATATGGACCCAGTTGCAGTCTTGACAAGTACCCAAGTCTGGGGATGTTCTAGCAGGACTTTCTGTTCCTCTAATCAAACCGTCTGTTACAACTCTAATTATGATGACTTGGTTAAATAAACTTTGGTACTAGATTCAGTTGATTCTTTACCTCAAACTGTTCCTGCCACACCGCTATCATCATGTTATCCCAAGAGAGTGTGAAAATCAGTGGTACGCCTGAACTTATACATTGTTTACCTAGTGAGTTGCTATTCCGTGGCAGAATAATTCCTGGAATTTGAGAGTCTGCAGTAGTTCAGATGCAACTTTTAGTTAGGTTATATAGTGTTTTACGTTAGCCATGTAAATTATAATATGTATATATTTGGAAAGTTTTTTAAGTAGGGTGGAAGAATGTGATGTCCTGTCACTTTAAATGTATAAGCACTCCTTCCGTGCCTGGCAGTGCAAAACCTCACTTTCATGTTGGTTTCAGATTTGGTACCAGAATAATAAAGCCAATACAGTAAACAGCTGTCTTTCTTTCAGCTCCCTCTATGTCTGTCCATCTCCGTCCCTTCTGAGTGCAAATATAATAATGACAACTTTTCATAATTGTCTTAATTTCTGAAGAAATATTTGTTAATTTATTTTACTTCTAGACAGCAGTAATGAATCAGTGCTCTTGAATCAGGAATCTCGGAAGAAGGACATACTGACAAGAGCATAGCTATATTTATGAGAACACTTTGTATTCATATTAAATGTTCATAGAATCATAGATTCCAAGGCCAGAAGGGACCATTCTGATTATCTAGTGTGACCTCCTGTAGAACAGAGGCCATAGAACTTCCCCAAAATAATTTCTTGATCATATCTTTTAGAAAAACATCCAATCTTGATTTAAAAATTATCAGTGATGTAGAATCCACCATGACCCTTGTTAAGTTGTTCCAATGGTATTCTCACTGTTAAAAATGTATGCCTATGAGTGTCAAAACCTTGATGTGGAGGGATTGGATGGAGAGAGGAATTCTGACTGTGTCACAGCCAATTTATAATGATAAATTTAAACTATTTGTAGATCTTCAGCAACAATTTGGCTTGCCTTGCTTCGGAGCATGGAACTCTCTCCATTTAAAGCATTTACTTACCAATGTATTTGGACCAGATGCATTGGGAGTTCCACAACCTCCAGAACTTTTATTGTGTTGGAGGAAACTTCCTGGATTTACTCAACCAGTGGTATCCTTTTACAATTTTCTGACCCCAAAAACTTTGCCAAAGTTTGATAATTTGAGAATTTCTTGAAATAGAGATTTGGATACACAGCTGTCTCCAGCTCCATAGAATACACATGTATCTAAAGTTAAAAAAGCAACTGTAGACCCGAGACTATGGCTTCTTTACTAAAGGACACTTTTTTGAATATACTGATCTCCAAGTAGGCTAATCGCAATGGGCTTCATAGATGGTGACTGCTGTTGGAAACACTGGTGTTATATTCCCTTTGTGCTTCATAAGCTCATATTTTTTAGGAGAGCCCTTGCATCAAGAATTATTGGTATGAGGTGAGTCAAAGGACCAATTTGATATTGGATGCTAAATTGGAGCCCTCCTCCGTAAGTTTTTGTTCTTGGTTATATTCCTGATACATGAAGTTTACCTGTAAAAAGGTGACATGGTTCCAATATGCAGCTTTGGTTGTTAAAAAAGTAATTCTTCAAAAATGGAAAAGTTGATTCCCACCAACCACTGATGCCTGGCTCACATCACATATGGCTGATATCACAGTGAACAAATAACTGGCATTCCACAGAAGGGCAATGCCCAAAAAATTCAAAACAATTTGGGCTGACCCTTTAGAGATCTGTGATTAATATAGACCCTGAAGATAGATATGTTATTCTCCTCCTTTCCCTTTATCCTATCTTTATGTATTATGATGAATCTTGGATTTTATATATTTGTTGTATTTTAAAAATATAAAAAAAAACCATATATCCTTATTTTGAGCCTGAATTTGTCTAGCTTCAACTTCCAGCCCTTGGATTTATTTTACTTTTCTTTGCTAGACTGAGGAGCTCATTATTAAATATTTGCTCCCTATGTAGGTACTTATAGACTATGATCAAGTTTCTACTTCATCCTCTTTGTCAAACTAAATAGACTGAGCTCATTGTCTATCACTATAAGATGTTTTCTAGTCCTTCAGACATGCATCCGACAAAGTGAGTATTCACCCACGAAAGCTCATGCTCCAAAATGTCTGTTAGTCTATAAGGTGTCACAGGACTCTTTGCTGCTTTTCTAGTCCTTCAGTCATTCTCCACGTTCCGCTAACAGGGAGTTTTGCAAGGGAGTTCTCCAGGTGAAGGAGGAGCAAATACAGCACTCTTGGGGTAAGTGACTGTCTGTAGTGTGTGTTTGTTTGTGTTTGGGGGTTACTTCTGTGTGCTGAGCTTGTGTCTGTCAATCTGTTTGTTTGGTTGGTTGTTTGAAGGACCGTGTGCTTTGGCTGGCAGTTGGAAGCTGTGAGCTTCAAAGGAAGATCTGAAAGCTAGAAGCCTCTGGTAATTGGCTGAGCCTTAATCAGTGGGTGGGGCATTCTCACAGGCCAGGGCTTTATAAAGCAGTGCACAAGCAACCAGGGAGCTTTGAGAACAGGGGCTGCTAACAGGGAGTTTTGCAAGAGAGTTTGGGAAGGGAGCGGGGGTCCCGTGCTGGTTCTATCTGTTTCCCTTTATTCCCCTTATAACCTATAAGCCAAACTACATTCAAACCTTCTTGCTTTAAACAACCCTTTCATTAATTAGAAGACAATGCAGGCAGAAGCCCCGCTGCACAGTGGGTGCTATCCAGTTTATTGCACTGAGTGCAGCATGTATGATTACCTGCCCTGTGGGCGGGTGGCGTATGTGTGCTGTCGGTGCAAGATGCTCCTGGCCTTCAGAGACCATGTACGGACTTTAGAGGCCAGGGTGGCAGAACTAGAGGAGCTAAGAGAGGCAGAGAGGTATGTTGATGAGGCTTTCCGGGACACTGTAGAATTGTTCCACTTCCGGTCAGAAAGCCCCTGCGCTGTTGAGGAGGATGAAAGGCCCAGGGAAGCAGAGCAGTCAATGGGAGCAGAGGGAAATGTTCCCATAGTTGGGACCCTCCTTCCAGATGGTGCTGGGGTTGCCTCTCGCCCTGAAGTTACCTCTCTGGGGGAAGGAACTCCAGTTGCTAGGAAAAGGCAGGTGTTAGTAATGGGAGGTTCGATCATTAGAAACGTAGATAGCTGGGTTTGTGATGACCGGGAGAACCATATGGTGACTTGCGTGCGTGAAGGTTGCAGATCTCTCGAGGCATGTGGATAGACTTATGTGTAGTGCTGGGGAGGAGCCGGTGGTCGTGGTACGTGTAGATACCACTGACATAGAGAAGGGTAGGAGAGATATCCTGGAGGCCAAATTTAGGCTGCTAGGGAAGAGACTAAAATTCAGGACCTCTATGATGGCATTCTCAGAAATGCTCCCAGTTCCACGCACAGGGCCAGGTAGGCAGGCAGAGCTTCAGAGTCTCAATACATGGATGAGACGATGGTGTAGAGAGGAGGGGTTTACATTCATTAGGAACTGGGGAAACTTTTGGGATGGGGGAGCCTATACAGGAGAGATGGGCTCCACCTAAACCAAAGTGGAACCAGACTGCCGATACTAAACATTAAAAAGGTTGTAGAGCAGTTTTTAAACTAGGAGAAGGGGAAAAGCCAATTGCTGCAGAGGAGCATGTAGATCGGACTGAGACTTCTCTTAGAGGAGAGTCTATTGATAGAGATTCTGTAGGTTATAGTCAGGAGGAGAGGATGGAAGAGGATAAAGTATAGGCCAGATCAGATGAGAAATATTCACATAAAAAAGAATCTGACACATCAGAAAAGGGCAGACAGATAAACAGTGACAAGTTTTTAAAGTGCTTGTACACAAATGCTAGAAGTCTAAATAATAAGATGGGTGAACTAGAGTGCCTTGTGTTGAAGGAGGATATTGATATAATAGCCATCACAGAAACCTGGTGGAGTGAGGACAATAAATAGGACACAATCATTCCAGGGTACAAAATATATCGGAAGGACAGAACAGGTCATGCGGGGGGAGGGAGGGGAGTAGCACTATATGTGAAAGAAAATGTAGAATCAAATGAAGTAAAAATCTTAAATGAATCCACATGTTTCATAGAATCTCTGTGGATAGTAATTGCATGCTCTAATAAGAATATAACAGCAGGGATATGTTATCGACCACCTGACCAGAACAGTGATAGTGATGATGAAATGCTAAGGGGGATTAGAGAGGCTGTCAAAATAAATAACTCAATAATAGTGGGGGGATTTCAATTATCCTCATATTGACTAGGTACATGTCACCTCAGGACAAAAGGCAGAGACAAAATTTCTCGACACTTTAAATGACTGCTTCTTGGAGCAGCTGGTACAGGAACCCACAAGGGGAGAGGCAATTCTCGATTTAGTCCTGAGTGGAGCTCAGGATCTGGTCAAAGAGGTAACTATAAACAGGACTGCTTGGAAATAGTGACCCTAATATAATAATATTTAACATTCCTGTGGTAGGAAGAACACCTCAACAGCCCAACACTGTGGCATTTAATTTCAGAAAGGGGAACTATGCAAAAATGAGGAAGTTAGTTAAACAGAAATTAAAAAAGGTACAGTGACTAGAGTGAAATCCCTGCAAGCTGCATGGACACTTTTCAAAGACACCATAATAGAGGCCCAACTTAAAATGTATACCCCAAATTAAAAAACACAGTAAAAGAACTAAAAAAGAACCACAGTGGCTTAACAACCATGTAAAAGAAGCAGTGAGAGATAAAAAGGCATCTTTTAAAAAGTGGAAGTCAAATCCTAGTGAGGCAAATAGAAAGGTGCATAAACATTGCCAAAATTAAGTGTAAAAATGTAATGAAAAAAACCAAAAAGGAGTTTGAAGAACAGCTAGCCAAAAAACTCAAAAGGTAATAAAAAATTTTTTAAGTACATCAGAAGCAGGAAGCCTGCTAAACCACCAGTGGTGCCCCTGGATGATCGAGATACAAAAGGAGCACTTAAAGACAATAAAGTCATTGCAGAGAAACTAAATGAATTCTTTGCTTCAGTCTTCATGGGTGAGGATGTTAGGGAGATTCCCAAACCTGAGACGTCCTTTGTAGATGACAAATCTGAGGAATTGTCATACATGGAAGTGTCACTAGAGGTAGTTTTGGAATTAATTGATAAACTTAACAGTAACAAGTCATTGGGACCAGATAGCATTCACCCAAGAGTACTGAAAGAACTCAAATGTGAAATTGCAGAACTATTAACTGTGGTTTGTAACCTGTCCTTTAAATCAGCTTCTATACCCAATGACTGGAAGATAACTAATGGAACACCAATATTTTAAAAGGACTGTAGAGGTGATCCGGCAATTACAGACCGGTAAGTCTAACGTCAGTACCAGGAAAATTAGTTGAAACAATAGTAAAGAATAAAATTGTCAGACACATAGAAGAACATAAATTGTTGGGCAGAAGTCAACATTGTTTCTATAAAGGGAAATCCTGTCTTACTAACCTATTAGAGTTCTTTGAAGGGGTCAAACATACATGCGGACAAATGGGATCCAGTGGACACAGTGTACTTAGATTTCCAGAAAGCCTTTGACAAGGTCTCTCACCAAAGGCTTTTATGTAAATTAAGTTGTCATGGGATAAGAGGGAAGATTCTTTCATGGATTGAGAATTGGTTAAAAGACAGGGAACAAAGGGTAGCAATAAATGGTAAATTTTCAGAGTGGAGAGGGGTAACTAGTGGTGTTCCCCAAGGGTCAGTCCCAGGACCAGTCCTATTCAACTTATTCATAAATGATCTAGAGAAAGGGGTAAACAATGAGGTGGCAAAGTTTGCAGATGATACTAAACTGCTCAAGATAGTTAAGACCAAAGGAGACTGTGAGGAACTTCAAAAAGATCTCACAAAACTAAGTGATTGGGCAACAAAATGGCAAATGAAATCTTATGTGGATAAATGCAAAGTAATGTACATTGGAAAAAATAACCCCAACTATACATACAATATGATGGGGGCTAATTTAGCTACAGCTAATCAGGAAAGATTTTGGAGTCACCATGGATAGTTCTCTGAAGATATCTATGCAGTGTGCAGCGCCCGTCAGAAAAGCAAACAGGATGTTAGGAATCATTTAAAAAGGGATAGAAAATAGACGGAGAATATCTTATTGCTCTTATATAAATTCATGGTTCAGTAGATTCATGGTATGCCCACATCTTGAATACTGCGTACAGATGTGGTCTCATTTCAAAAAAGATATACTGACATTAGAAAAGGTTCAGAGAAGAGCTACTAAAATGATTAGGGGTTTGAAATAGGTCCCATAGGAGGAGAGATTAATGAGGCCAGGACTTTTCAGCTTGGAAAAGAGAAGACTAAGGGGGGATATGATAGAGGTATATAAAATCATGAGTGGTGTGGAGAAAGTGAATAAGGAAACGTTATTTACTTGGTCCCATAATATAAGAACCAGGGGCCACCAAATGAAATTAATGGGCAGCAGGTTTAAAACAAATAAAAGGAAGTTTTTCACACAGTGCACAGTAAACTCGTGGAACTTCTTGCCTGAGGAGGTTGTGAAGGCTAGGACTATAACAGGGTTTAAAAGAGAACTGGATAAATTCATGGAGGTTAAGTCCATTAATGGCTATTAGCCAGGATGGGTAAGGAATGGTGTCCCTAGCCTCTGTTTGTCAGAAGATGGAGATGGATGGTAGGAGAGAGATCACTTGACCATTACCTGTTAGGTTCACTCCCTCTGGGGCACCTGGCATTGGCCACTGTTGGTAGACAGGATGCTGGGCTGGATGGACCTTTGGTCTGACCCAGTAAGGCCATTCTTATGTTCTTATCTTAGCCTTCACTAGAATAAAAGTCTACCTTCATCTTGATTTATATCTAGAATTTGTAAATTGAGTCTTTTATGAAATAATATTGCTACATCATTGGCTGTAGAGGAGAAACTGTTAAACACCCCCACATTCACCTCCTCCTAAATTTGTCTGCCTCCATGTTATTAAGATGGGTTTCCTGTAGGAAGATAATATCCACTTTGAGTGTTTTTAGATGAATGATAATTTTTTCTTTTTATTTGATGATTCACTTTGTTGATGTTACAGCAAACACAATTTATAATAGTAGCTGTAAGCAGGGGCGGCTCCAGGCCCCAGCACGCCAAGCGCGTGCTTGGGGCGGCATGCCGTGGGGTGTGCTCTGCCGGTCGCCGGAAGCGCGGCAGGCGGCTCCGGTGGACCTCCTGCAGGAGTGCCTGCGGAAGGTCCACCGGAGCTGCCTGCTGCCCTCCTGGCAACCAGCAGAGCACCCCCTATGGCATGCCGCCCTGCTTGGGGCGGCAAAATGTCTAGAGCCGCCCCTGGCTGTAAGGAGTGCATAGGTCAAATATATCTTTACCAGATGCCTGAATAGTGTCATTGCTTGGGCCATTGTTAATTGTAGACCTAGGAAAGGTAAATCTGGGTTCCCCCTCACTGCCCTGGGGACATGAGGGAGAGGGGTAGGGAAAAGGATAAGGCAGACCAGGAAAGGAAAAAAAATAGGAAAACAGAAAGAGAAATGAAGTGATCAGAATTGACTAGGATCTCTTAAAAATTCATAACTCTTATCCAAACTGAAATAAGGTTCCAGAAGGTTTACAAAGGGATGGTCTTGTCACTCACTCTCTTCCCCCATCTCCCAAAACACCCAGTTGGGGGTATAACTGGATTCTCTTTAACTTTATAAAACAGAAATAGTCTCATATCAAGGGAGTACATGGTTTCTGCACTATTCACAACACAAATAGAAAAAGGGGAAGAAGGTTAGCCTATCAATTTGAGAGCAAGTCTATAGTGGAGATAAGAAAGTTATGCAGATTGTTAAAGTAACTTTATTCCAACATAACTGGATCATTTGCAGATAACTGTTCATTAGCAGAACATTTCTGACTAAACCTTGCCCTTTCGAGTCTTGTCTATGCTGGATTATAGTGTGAACAACATTGCCAAATAGTTACATCAGTGTAAATCAGCATAACATTTATTTCAACTTATTTAACAAAAATAAAAATGAAAGAAAAATCTGAACTGATAATATCGAAAAAATAACAATCTCAGTAAGTTGATGATTCATAATCAGCAATAATTAAGTGTATATTTAGGGCAGGTAGATTGAAACACTGAGATTGACTATAAACCCAGAATCTAGGAAATCAGATGGGGATGAAACAAAGTAAAATCATTGCAGGGAGGGGGGAGATTTATTTTTTAAAAAAGGCAGGTAGGAGGTTTGGAAAAGTTACCAGGAAGGACAGTGTCTCAGACAGACAGCAAAAAAAATCTCCACACTTCTCTGTTGAACCCTGCTGATCCATGGATGTAGAGTTCTCCGGTCCAGGGGAGTGTTTTGCCTGGAGTCAGAATCTTGAAGGCAGATGTGATCCTGGTACTCTGGAATCATGACTATCCAATAAGTTCCTGGACTGCATTGCAGACAACTTTTTATTTCAGAAAGTTGAAAAAGCTACTAGGGGGGAAGCTGTTCTTGACTTGATTTTAACCAATAGGGAGGAACTTGTTGAGAATTTAAAAGTAGAAGGAAGCTTGGGCGAAAGTGATCATGAAATCATAGAATTTGCAATTCTAAGGAAGGGTAGAAAGGAGTACAGCAGAATAGAGACAATGGATTTCAGGAAGGCGGATTTTGGTAAGCTCAGAGAGCTGATAGGCAAGGTCCCATGGGAATTAAGACTGAGGGGAAAAACAACTGAGGAAAGTTGGCAGTTTTTCAAAGGGACGCTATTAAGGGCCCAAAAGCAAGTTATTCCGATGGTTAGGAAAGATAGAAAATGTGGCAAAAGACCACCTTGGCTTACCCTTGAGATCTTGCGTGACCTACAAAATAAAAAGGCGGCATATAAAAAATGGAAACTAGGTCAGATCACGAAGGATGAATATAGGCAAATAACACAGGAATGCAGAGGCAAGATTAGAAAAGCAAAGGCACAAAATGAACTCAAACTAGCTATGGGAATAAAGGGAAACAAGAAGACTTTTTATCAATACATTAGAAGCAAGAGGAAGACTAAGGACAGGGTAGGCCCACTGCTCAATGAGGAGGGGGTAACAGTAACGGGAGACTTGGAAATGGCAGAGATGCTTAATGACTTCTTTGTTTCGGTCTTCACTGAGAAGTCTGAAGGAATGTCTAGTATAGTGAATGCTTACGGGAAGAGGGTAGGTTTAGAAGAGAAAATAAGGAAAGAGCAAGTAAAAAAATCACTTAGAAAAGTTAGATGCCTGCAAGTCACCAGGGCCTGATGAAATGCATCCTAGAATACTCAAGGAGTTAATAGAGGAGGTATCTGAGCCTCTAGCTATTATCTTTGGGAAATCATGGGAGACGGGGGAGATTCCAGAAGACTGGAAGGGGGCAAATATAGTGCCCATCTATAAAAAGGGAAATAAAAACAACCCGGGAAACTACAGACCAGTTAGTTTAACTTCTGTGCCAGGGAAGATAATGGAGCAGGTAATCAAAGAAATCATCTGCAAACACTTGGAAGGTGGTAAGGTGATAGGGAATAGCCAGCATGGATTTGTAAAGAACAAATCGTGTCAAACTAATCTGATAGCATTCTTTGATAGGATAACGAGCCTTGTGGATAAGGGAGAAGCGGTGGATGTGATATACCTAGACTTTAGTAAGGCATTTGATACAGTTTCGCATGATATTCTTATAGATAAGCTAGGAAAGTACAATTTAGATGGGGCTACTATAAGGTGGGTGCATAACTGGCTGGATAACCGTACTCAGAGAGTAGTTGTTAATGGCTCCCAATCCTGCTGGAAAGGTATAACAAGTGGGGTTCCGCAGGGGTCTGTTTTGGGACCGGTTCTGTTCAATATCTTCATCAACGATTTAGATGTTGGCATAGAAAGTACGCTTATTAAGTTTGCGGACGATACCAAACTGGGAGGGATTGCAACTGCTCTGGAGGACAGGGTCAAAATTCAAAATGATCTGGACAAATTGGAGAAGTGGTCTGAGGTAAACAGGATGAAGTTCAATAAAGATAAATGCAAAGTGCTCCACTTAGGAAGAAACAATCAGTTTCACACATACAGAATGGGAAGAGACTGTCTAGGAAGGAGTAAGGCAGAAAGAGATCTAGGGGTCATAGTGGACCACAAGCTTAATATGAGTGAACAGTGTGATACTGTTGCAAAAAAAGCAAACATGATTCTGGGATGCATTAACAGGTGTGTTGTAAACAAGACACGAGAAGTCATTCTTCCGCTTTACTCTGCGCTGGTTAGGCCTCAACTGGAGTATTGTGTCCAGTTCTGGGCACCGCATTTCAAGAAAGATGTGGAGAAATTGGAGAGGGTCCAGAGAAGAGCAACAAGAATGATTAAAGGTCTTGAGAACATGACCTATGAAGGAAGGCTGAAGGAATTGGGTTTGTTTAGTTTGGAAAAGAGAAGACTGAGAGGGGACCTGATAGCAGTTTTCAGGTATCTAAAAGGGTGTCATCAGGAGGAGGGAGAAAACTTGTTCACCTTGGCCTCCAATGGTAGAACAAGAAGCAATGGGCTTAAACTGCAGCAAGGGAGATTTAGGTTGGACGTTAGGAAAAAGTTCCTAACTGTCAGGGTAGTTAAACACTGGAATAGATTGCCTAGGGAAGTTGTGGAATCTCCATCGCTGGAGATATTTAAGAGTAGGTTAGATAAATGTCTATCAGGGATGGTCTAGACGGTATTTGGTCCTGCCATGAGGGCAGGGGACTGGACTCGATGACCTCTCGAGGTCCCTTCCAGTCCTAGAGTCTATGAGTCTATGAGTCTATGAGGGCAGTGGTGTAGGGTAGATGAAAGCAAAGCATGTGTCTCCATATTGTAGCCCTCCAATCGAACAGCAGCAACAGGAGTCCATAGCTACTTTCTGAGACCAACTGGCAGACTGGCATGGTCAACATACAATCAAAGTTGAGATCCTTCTTGCCCGCAACTCACTCCCCAGCCAGCTTCCTCTGCTGATGAAACAAGAGCAGTTCAAAGAAATAAATCTGGGAAGATGGGAAACAAAATGGTGGGTGTAATGGGGTTCACTCACCACTGTAGTGTCTGCTGCTGGCTGTCCTGGGAATTAGCTTGGCACCCTCTTCACTCCTGCTCTAGGACCCATGTCACTCCAGGGACTGTGGCAGCAACTGCAGCAAATTGTCTGGCCACTTCCTCATGGCTCTAGCATCCTCTTTGCCCTTGCCACCTTCTACTGGGTGTGGGAGCCAGGGGCAGCTCCAGGCACCAGCACGCCACACGCGTGCCTGGGACGGCAGGCCACGGGGGCGCTCTGCCTGTCACCACGAGGGCGGCAGGCAGGCTGCCTTCAGCGGCATGCCTGCAGAGGGTCCGCTGGTCCCGTGGCTTTGGTGGACCTCCCACAGGCTGCCGCCGAATTCGAGAGACCAGGGACCTCCCGCAGGCAAGCCACCGAAGGCAGCCTCCCTGCTATGCTTGGGGCGGCAAAATACCTAGAGCCACCTCTGGTGGGAACTGACTCCCTGGCAGGTCTGTGGCCATCACCATTGCATCCACCCCTGACGGTCTGACCCACCCTGGTTCCTGGGCACCCTTTTCCAATCTCGTCTTCTCCTAAGGGGAAGTGTGTTTTTATATGGCCGCTCTCATGGCACCAAAAGCAAGGTCCTTGTCTCTTCTTTGCCATGGACCTCCCATAGTCATTCCCTTGTTCAGCCCCTTTCCCTGGGCTAGCCTTGACCCTGACACTTACGTAAGGGAACTCCTCCTGTACATGCCTTTCTTGCCTACAGACCTAACATATCTGTCCCCTCCTTGTTTTCCTACTGAGGGGGGGAGGGGCTCTTGTTCCTTCCCACTCTCTGGTTGAGGCTTCAGTCCCCCATCCCAGTAGGGACAATCTCTTTTCCAGTGTCCTTGCCACATGCAGGCATAACAATCAGTCAGCCCAGCCACCGGCCTCCTGGCCATGGTGCCTGGCTTCTCTTCATGCTTTCTGCAGCTTCTATTAAACTCTGCAGAACCTTTATCAGGGCCTGTGGTTGCTTAACCAGCTGCCCCAAATAAGTCTGGAGGTACCACTGTGCCTCCCACTGCTTTTGTTGGTTCTCCAGGATTCCCTGCAGCAGGATCTTGAGCCTTCCCTGCTGTCTGTCAGTCCCTTTCTTCCAGGATATTGATACTGGAGTCCAGCCTGGGATGGCACAAGAACCTTGTGCAAAGAAGACCTTTGCATACTCTGGATTCATCATCCCCACCTTCAATATCTCTCTTTTAATCTCTCAAACCCTTTTGTACCTGGATAATCATCCCACAGTCCTCTTTCCTCCCTTTATCTCAGGGGTGACCATGTGCCTGCATTCTCCACCGCGTGTAACAGGGTTCACTCACCACTGCGGTGCCTTCTTCTGGCTGTCTTGGGAATTAGCTCAGTGCCCTCTTTAGGTGGTGCCTCATTGCCATCATTTCTGCTCTAGAACCCACATCTCTCCAAGGACCACAGCGTCCTCTTCAGCAACACAGCCTTCTGGCCATGCCACACACTGTGCTCACCTCTTTTGGTGGACCTGCAGTCCAGTCTTCAGCCACTTCTCTTAGTGGCAACTGCAGTGAATTGTCTGGCCACTTTCTCATGGCCCCAGCATCCTCTTTGCCTTTGCCTTAGGGCCTCAGCCTGAAAACCCCAGCAGCCAGCCAGGAGCCCTCTGTTGCTCCCCTGGTCCCTGCTAGCAGCACTGCTCTGTCCAGGGTGCTGGCAGTTCCCTCAGCCCTCCAGAGACACAGTCCTTCCTCCCTGGGTTCCCAGCACAGAACTGCCCTCTTCTGCCCTGCAGTTCCCTTTTTATAAGGGCCAGCTTGGCCCTGCTTGGCTGCTCCTTTCAGCCCTTCTGTGATTGGCTACCTCCTGCGCAGTCTTCCTAGTGCTCTATTAATCCCTTAGAGCCCAGTGTGGAGCAGGCACCCCATCACAGGGGTTTGCCCTGTACAGTTTGTTGCTAGTCTGAGAACTGAATTCCAATACTGCAGTGACTGATTTGGTAAAGTTGCTTTAATGCATCTGGAGTGAACTAAGGGCATGAATACCAACCACAGGGCAGGCTGTTAAGAAGCATGGCACACATCCCAAATTGATTGCGAGTTCCATGCATAGATTTCACCAGCCAAATATCAAGTGTGAACATCTCAGGCACTACAACAACCTTAACATGGAGTCACAAACAATCCCCTTGGCTATTCCTATCTATTTTGACACTCAAGTAAGCTTGTGAGGTACCATCTATCACAAAGACAACAATCAAAATATTCAGGTTACTTCCAGTTCTAAAGGACCAGCCACTTACCCCAGGTCAATTACGTATTAGACCTACACCAAATACAATGCTTGTAGCTAATCCAATAATAAACTACCTACAGATTAACTAGAAAAAGAAATAAAAGTTATTTACAAGATTAAAGCAGATAAACATAACAATAAGTTTCAATCTTAGGTTTCAAAAAGTGATAGAAGCTACTGTAACATGCAAGCTCTAAATCTCCTTTAGGGTTAACCCAGGCTAAGCACAGAGGATCTCTTGCATAGGATTAGAAATCTTGCCCTCCCAAAGTCCAAACAGCACAGAGATCCAATTCCTTCTTGTCATGGATTTTTATTCGCTTCCCCCAGAATTCAAGCTGAGGAACTGAGTCCATATGCATGTCTCCTCTTCATGGGTGTATGTGTGGGGGCAATTAACAAAATCTTTGTTTTCTGATGTTTCACAATGGCTCATTTGGTTTCAGTGGGCCTTCTTGGGACAGGACCCACTTCTGCAGAAAGCCAGAATTTTGCATTAATAGATGCTGGTTCTCTGTTTGATGACTTACAAGGCAAACAGGCAATATTATCTTATAATATGGGGTACAGATGTTATAAGTGAGATTACTATAATATGCTTGAAGGATGCTGCATGTAAAGTCTAAACACTATACACATTCTTATAAACTTACATCTATTTTAACAATGAACACACAGGTGAGCCGGACTGGTTTCAAGCTACACACTGGTCAGTGTTTAGTTGGCGCCTTAGGAACCTTGGCATGAGCTGGCACTGGTCTACCAGCATCACATCATCTTGTCTGTATGTTTTGGGCCGGGGAGGGGGAGGCGGCTTTTGCTGTAGTGAGATCAGATAGCAAAAAAACTGAAAAGTGTCATGAAATAAGCATCTTGCCTTCCCTTCTAACTTTGAAAATATCAGAAGGAAGTCCAAAACTAATCCTTTGGGTAAGGCTCTTGACCTATTGAAGTTAGCCCTCTTTCACCACATCCTTGGTTTAATTTGAGAAAATCATCAGGCTGTGTCCCTTTCATGTTAAATTTTTAAGTGCACAGGATTTTTAAGAAGGAGTTCCTTAATATAATAATAATCACAAGGAAAGCTTAATTATCAGGTACCAGGATGTAGTTAAAATCCTTGGAGGGTCTGAAGAAGAGAAGTATATCCACACTAACCCTGAAGCAATCCCACTCGTCATAAGTAATGGAAGATATCCTTGACCCTGTCCAGTACACTGAAAGTTACCATGCAATAATTTGAGAAAAAGGAAGTCAGAGCCAAAGTCAAGGGTTCTGTGGACTGAGTTAATTGCTTTGTTATACTGGAAAGAAGAATGCTGCATTCTTAGTGTCTTTGGATGCATGCCACCTGAATACAGCAGCATTGCATAAACACAAAACAAAGGAGTTTTGAGCTGCTTGGCAGGCAATACTATCTTCATCATCCTTTATGAAAAAAATGGATAGTGGCAGATAAAATTGATGAGTCCTTGAATTTCTGCATATTCAGCCCCCTATACAGAAATTACAGTTTCTGCTGTCTTCTGTTCAGCATCAAATCTGCAAACAAGATGTTTCAGCAGAAAAATTAGGATCTCTTTTGGTACATACAGAGAGTTACTATAATGGGTGATGATATGATCACAACAGTAGAGATAGCTGAACAGCATGATCAAATTCTACATCAGGTGACAGGAACAGTACATGCCAAAAATGTCAAATTCAATAAAGAACATATTTGATTCAAAGTGACAACTATCAAATATATAGAGCACATGGCAATGGCTCAAGGAGTTTGTTCTGATGGAAGAACGATAAGGGTCAGAGAAGATTGATTCACTCAGAGCTTAAAGAAGTCTGTCTAAAGTTCTTAAGTATGGTCCAGTTTTTGTCTACTGTATCCCTAAAGAAGCAAAATTAACTCAGAGAGCAGTATCGTGGGGAGGGGGAAACTATTGGTATTTATGGATGCTAGAGCATCAACAAATCTTCACTGATCTCAAATCAGAACTGTTCCAGGCAGCAGTGGGGGACTAGGGCAATGGGATGGAGTTAGGGTGGGATGCATACTGCATCTTTTCTAAGCATGTAGTAAGGGACAACTTTGTCCCACATTTCCCCAGTACTCCTAGTATTATATATGCCAAAGGTATAATGTCTCAGATCTCCCACTGGGACAGTACAACCCTACACACTTTCCTCTCACAGGATTGGAAGAGACCTCCTGGGTCATTGAGTCCAGTCCCCGGTTTCACAGGTAACCCCTCCATATAAACCTATTCATAAATTTATCAAGCTCTACTTTAAAAGTAATGTGTTTGCCTTCACAGTTCTTATTGGAAGGCTGCTCCAGGACCTCACTCCTCTGATGGTCAGCAACTTTCTCCTAATTTTTTCTTGCACTGTTCTTACCCATTTGTTCTTGTCCCAAAATTGCCCTTTGCTTTAAGAAGCATTTCTCCCCTCCCTAGTGTTTTCCCCTAATGTATTTATAAAGAGCAATCATATCCCCTCTCAGCCCTCATTTTCCTAGGCTAAATAAGCCATGGTCCTTTATCTCCTCTCATAAAATAAGCTGTCTATTCCCTGATCAACCTAATAGCCCTTTTCTCTCCATTTGATTGACCATTTTTCTTTTAGATTAAATTATTTTTTGAGAAGGCAGGGGGGAAACTAAGCATTTTTCTTTTATACAATGCAAATAAATGTCTTTCACAGCACTGCAGTTCCTGATGTCTAAATTTAACCAAGGAATTGTTCATAAGGAGAAGTTCAAACAACTTTTCAGTTTGGGGTAAAAATGAATTTTCTTAACCAAATCAACATTTAAAAACAAAAAACCCTTTTCAGTAAAGCAGAAGGCTTATGTGAGCTGTCCTTTTAATCCTAGCTTTTATGAGAGACATTTATGTGTTGGTCTTTAGGACTTTGTCAGCACCATACAATTGTTATCCAATGCCTCCTCTTTGCAAATCAAGATATATGCAAGGTAACTTGAAAGCAAAAGGGTAAACAACTCTTTAAACTCAAATACATTGTCACCACAAATTTTCCCCAAAATTGCCTTTGATATTTTTAGAATAAAAAATTATGGAGGAGTTTCTTCAGGAGATGGATGGCAACAAGGAGCAACAAAGAACCTCAACAGCAAAATCCAAAAAATGAAGTGGGCCCAGGTAAATATCATGGAAATTAATATCATACATATGAATAGAAATGAAAAGAAACATCTCCCACCATTGGAAAAAAATCTCAGGAAGTGGGATATAAATAGCTGACAAAAATAATGGTTAACTCAAGAAATTCTTCTCCATAATTTAGCTTACTTATTACATGACTTCTAGGACACAGTCCAACATTCAAAGGGAAAGTTTTACTCTAATTTCAGTTTTGTTGGAGTACATGCTAAAACACGTTTCTGAATCATGCCACAGAGCTGTGGCCTACACCTGGAGGCTGATAGCAATATATTGTAGCTCTTAAACCATTGTTTCTTATTGATTAGTAAACTACAGGCACTCTGCTAGAAATATAGTCTTAGAGTTACAGTATGTGTGTAATTCCCCCCCCCCCCCTTTTATTTTCTGGTATTTAGCCAAAAACCTTATCCACTTGCTCTGAGTTGATATGAAAACTTTCTCAGACAAGGTGAGAGTATAGAGCCTTGAGCGACTGCAAATAAGTAGTTGCTATTTCAGCACATTAGAGGGAGTGCAGGAAATTGTTAACCGTGCTCAGGAGCTCTTTTGAAGCTGGTGTAGAAATCTTTATTAAGGGCAGACATTCCTGCATGTATACACATACACCCTCAGTTAGAAGCTGGAAGTTCCTGACAAATCAGCAGTGAGTTCTGTCATTGTCAGGGGTACAAAACTAGCAGATGTTTTGAGTATCATCAGTCAGATCCAGCTGAGCCCTACAGGGAGCAGATAGAGCTGCTGGGGGAACCCAGACTGAATCTGAGAGTTGGATCTCAATACAGTTTCCTGTAATTTACAGATTAGTTGGACCTTATTGGTCTGCAGCATTTCTATGGTAGGCTATCTGTAAAATCTTTATTCCAAAAGACTGCAGACTTACTTGCATCTGATGAAGTGGGTATTCACCCACGAAAGCTTATGCTCCAATATGTCTGTTAGTCTATAAGGTGCCACAGGACTCTGTCACTTTTTACAGACTTACTTGTGTTATTCTAAGAAGCAATCTTAGAAGTAAGTAGGGAGATGTATTTCTGTGAATATATATGTTAAGATACAAGGTGTAATAGGGCTAGGGGAGGGATAATGTAAAATGGGATCCTACCCCACTCTAAATTATCTCAGTGGGATGAGAAGCAACCTGACTCTCTCTGCCCCCGGTGTTACCCAGAGGAACATCTGGGCATGGTTCCCTACCTGTGAGGAGGGACACTAGTAACTCAGCAGACTTCCTTCCTCAGGATCTACTTAGCAAGGTTACACGAGCAGGGCCTTGCCTATTGGGTCCCCAGAGCATTCTGGGATTGGAATTAATACTGCAGCCCTGTTACACTCCCTCTTGAGGGACATTACATCTGTTTGTGAGACTGCAGGACTGAGGCTGAACACTGGAGACTAGAGTGAAGGAGCTTTCAAAGCACCTCGCCCTTTTGGCATGGGTCCTCCTCTCCAGTTGCTCCTCTTACCCATGTCAGATCAGTTGGTGAGGTGGAGTGCTCCACCTGGTTACGAGACAGGAGTATGTTACTTATTGGGAATCTAACATTGGTAGTAGCTTTATCTTGAACGAAACTATTAAAAAAGGCACATACCCAAAACACCAAATAAAATAAAACCAATTTATTTTTCTCAGGAACAGCCTGAAACAGGAGAAAACTTATTAGCACAACAAAGTGATAGGATTTTTGGGGAGAATATGTAGCTTAGAATTCTCTGTCCATGATAGAACCATGGCTGACCACTGCAGTCTTTCAGGCTTGAAATTTCACATTCAGAAAAAGGTAGTTCCCATTCATTAGTACAGCATTGTAGTAATGTGCGGGACTCACCCCTGCAGCGCCTCCCCCTGCTGGTTCCTTCTGGGAATTAGCTCTTCCAGCCTCCGGAGAGCCCTATTCAGGCTGGTGTCCTGCTAATGCTTGGCCCCTGTGTCCCTCCCGGACCCAGTGCCTCATTATCTGGAGTGCTGCCCCCTGACAGTAACCCCTTTCTCTCAGGGTCTCCCCTCCCCAGGGAACCCCCATCCAGTATAAGGCTACTGCCATGCATCGTCTAGCTCCCGTGCCCTGGGGCAGACTGAAATACTCATCACTGGCAGGGTTGGGTTTGGACCTGCTGCCTTTGCCTACCCCTGGGCTGTCCTCTGCAACCCCCAGTACCCATTAGCTTTCTGCCAGGCTGCAGCCTGGGGTTTTCCAGGCTGGAGCACCCAGCTCCTCTGCCTTTCTCCAGCCCTGCTCTACTCAGGTACTCTGTTCAGATCTCTCCCTCTCAGAAGCTAGAGGGATTCTGGTAGTACCTGGCTCCCAGCCTCTTATATAGGGCCAGCTGAGGGAGGCCTGATGGGGTGTGGCCCAGCTGCAGCTGCTTCCCCAATCAGCCTCCTAGCTTCTTTCTCCTGCGACAGCCCTCTCCTAGGGCTGTTTTAAACCCCTCAGGTCAGGAGCAGGTGACCACCCTGCTACAAGCATTTAAGTCACTGCATTTATGAAGAATCAAGGGGACAAAGCTTTGGTGAAAGGAATTATGCTAGAACAACAGAAGTGAAATAAAGAACTTGTGGCAAATGGCAATTTGTCACCTGGGTAGGAATCTGATTGTCAAATTTAGTGACTTGGTACTAGGTACTTAGAGTTGTACTTCATTATTTTCTGTTCCTGCTTTAACTCTCACCTTTATTTCATGTTTTGCTTTGTTCTTTATATTCTCTTGACTTTTCAGCTTTCATTATTGTCTTTTGCAAAAGTAACAAAGATCCGAAACAAATTACAATTTCTTCCTTTTGTAAGATTGTTTTAAATAATAGTTTTAAGAGAAGGAATGTTTTTCTGGGGTTAGGACATCTGGGTTCTATTCTGTTCTACCACATGTTCACGCTGTGATTTTGGCCAGGTCACATAACCTCCCCATGACTCAGTTTACTAATCTGTACATTGCATATAATAATTATATATCTGTTAGGTGTCTTATGAGGATTAGTTAATTGATGACAGTAAAGTGTTTTGAGATCTTTGAATGAAAGCTGCTCTAAAGGTCCAAAGCAAAGAGAAATATATAAAATCATGAAAATTAGAGATAGAAAAGTCTACATAAAATGAATACTAAATTTAATTAAAATTGCATTGTAATGGAATAATTAAATTGATTCCACTACTTCATAATTAAAAATATGCCATATTAAATTTGTCATTAATAATGTAAGTAGAGCTTTTTTCCCTGGCTGAAAACTGAAAAGTTGCACAGGGCTCTCCTGAGTTACACCAATGTAAATTAGGAGAGAAGCAGTCTTTCCTTTCTCTGTTGCTAAATTCAGTTGACCTCTGAAATAAAAACCTTGGCTGAGATCCTGATGCTGTCCGTGCTATTGTAAAGAAAATGTCTTCATGACAAAAGAATTATCGCAAAACAATAACCCTATCCCTTTCACAGACTGCTACCTGCTTATGATTCACAACACACATTACAGGGGCTGTAGGACTTACAATACTTTAATAGGGAAATGAGACGTCTTTCTATTCTGAAGAGGATAGAAACAGTACTGAATAGTGTAGTACTGTTAGAGCAGAAACTATTAAATATTAATAATGTATCTCCTAGAAACACCACCAGAGTTTACTTCTGCAATACAAAAAGCAGTAAACATAAGCCATAATGAATCTGCAGCTCTCAGTCATTCAGCTTCCTTATGTGGTTTACAGTCTTCTATCATTATGGCACTGATTCAGCTATGTATTTAAACATATGCCAGACTTTAAGCATGTAATGGAACTACTCACATGCTTATAGTTAGGCAGGTGCTTTTGTATCTCTCTGAATGAGGGTCTATTCCACTAATACTATTCACTAAGTATTATAAAGCAGAATTTAGCTGGACTAACTGACCAGATTCAGTGACATTCCACAGAAAACTATTTAAGGGCCTAATTGTGCAAACGTTTATTATTGAGCATAGTTTACAACCATAAATAGTCTTATTGGACTTCATTTGGTCTGCTCGTGGTAGTAAGTACTATTCTCCTTGAATCATAAAATATAGGACTAGAAGGGACCTCAAAATGTCATCTAGTCCGGTCCCCTGCACTCAAGGCAAGACTAAACAATGACCAGATCATTCCTGACAGGTGCTTGTCTACAACCTGTTCTTAAAAACCTCCAGTGATGGAGATTCCACAACCTCCCTAGGCAATTTGGTCCAGTGCTTAATGACCCTAACAGTTAGGAAATGTCCAACCCAAATCTCCCTTGCTGCAATTTAAGCCCATTACTTCTTATCCTATCCTTCCCTTCCTTGTGGCCACTTTTTATGTACTTGAAAACTGTTATGTTCCCCCTCAGTCTTCTTTTCTCCAGACTAAAGAAACTACAATTTTTCAATCTTTCCTCATGGGTCATTTTTTCTAGACCTTTAATAATTTTTGTTACTCTCCCTTGGACTTTTTTCCAGTTTGTCCACATGTTCCCCAGAACTAGACACAATACTCCAGTTGAGACCTTATCAGCATGGAGTAGAGTGGAAGAATTACTTCTTGCGTCTTGCTTACAACAATCCTGCTAATATGTCCCAGAATGATGTTTGCTTTTTTTGCAGCAGGGTACAAGGTTGACCATATAGCTGGTGGCCCACGATAACCCCCCAGATCTCTTTCTGCAGTACTCATTCCCAAGCAGTCATTTCCCATTTTGTATGTGTGCAATTGATTGTTCCTTCCTTTGCATTTGTCCTTATTGAATTTCATCCTATTTACTTCAGACCATTTCTCCAGTTTGTACAGATCATTTTGAATTTTAATCCAATCCTCCAGAGCACTTGTAACCCCTCCCAGCTTGGTATCGTCTACAAACTTTATAAGTGTGCTCTCTATGCATTATTTAAATCATTGATGAAGGTATTGAACAGAACTGCACCCAGGACCAATCCCTGTGGGACCCCACTTGATATGCCTTCTCAATTTGACTGTGACCTACCAACAACTACTCTCTGAGAATGGTTTTTCAGCCAGTTATGCACCAGTTATCTGGAATCTCTCTCATCTTCAGTGCGTTTTAAAGATAATCACTAATGGCTCAGAGATCCACTAATCAGCGCATTGAATATTCTAGGAGGTATTTCATCAGGCCCTGCTGAGTTGAAAACATATAACTTGTCTAAATAATTTTTAACTTGTAACATTAGTAAGTGTTTGCAGGATTGGACCCTAAAAAGATGCTTTTTGTTGTTCTTGAATGGTCTTAGAGTGATTAGTTGATTTAGAGCAAACCTCAAAAATCAACATTATTATAAATCTGTTTTCCAATGAAATTTCAGCAAAGAGTTAAAGAAACATCTACTTCTAAAGTACAGTTGCAGTCTTATTGCACCAAATACATGTTATTTTTGGAATAAAGGTCTTTATGGCTAAAGTCGGTCTTGGAACTGAACCAACACTTACCACTCTAAAACAGATATTAGAGGCAGTCTTTTCTGTGTTGTGGATTAATCAGTAGATGAAATCTGAAAGTTGGACAAGCATATGAAAATTTACCCATGTAGATTCTTATACTATTCTTGTGGGATTATGCATTTTATAAAAATACCAAGAGACAAGAGACTCTGCATGTTGTTTAATTTCAGTCAGCAACACTGAGCTTCTTGTGCACTGTATCTTTTTATTTATGACCAAGTTTTCAAAATTCACTGTTGGTTTAGGGGATTTCTGTTTGTGGTGTTCAACTTGAGATATCTTGGACTGGTTTTTCACTTGTTTGGGTCACCCACAATTTCAAATCAAGAAAGTGGGAGTTTCAGGTGTTCACCATCTCTGAACATTGGGTCGTTGGTGTCTCAGGTTGGACACCTGAATATTGAGGCATCCAAAAATTAATGGATATTTCTTGCAAATTTGGACCTTAATATCTTATAATAAAAAGATAAATTTGTGCTGTAATTGTCAGATTGTTACTGCATCCAATGTGCCTCCTTTCTTATTTCTTACCACTGAATTATATATGAATATAATCAGCCTGTTCTTCAAATCTTAATTTTTAATTAGCTAGAATTTTTTAAAATGTTCATTGATGGGATTATTTGTTTTATTTAGCACACTCCAATGCAAACATCCGATCAGATGATAAAACTTATAAAAGTGGGGGGAAACTGCTTTTCGATGAAGAAAGGAGGAAGATTAGTTTGTAGGAAACATTTTAAAAAGTCTTATGATAATGCTGTCTCACAGTTATTACCTGTAATCAGACTTGAAACTTGTCACAGCAGAGAAACCATTTTAACCTAGTCTGCTGTGTGAAAAGGGAATCTGAGGCACACCACCTCAGAGATGTATCCTATATAGGACACAGAGTGAACAATGGATTGTTTTGCCCTGAACTCAAAGAAGCAGGTCTAATTCTTTATTTGTCTGGTTAACTATTACAGAGGTTTGTAAAGGGGTTCAGTGACATTGTTGTTCCCATAATAGCACAGAAAGGGACAAAGAAAGGGAATATGGATGGAGGTCTGTGAACAGGACTTACACAGCCTAAAAAAAACTTTATCTAGAGAACTGTCTTAGCCAGCCCTGATTTTTAGATTCCTGCTACGCATGGATGGGAGGGTTGTAAAAGACACCCCATTGCACACACAAGCAAAAAGCTAACATTGGCTGAGCAAAATGATGCATCAGTAAGAGAGAATACTACACAATTGTGTGGGCTTTTAAGAAACTCAAGCCCTATTTGTACAACAGAAGGTATTAAGTGACCATGCCCCTCTGATTTGGCTGCATAGAGCTAAGGGAACCAATTCTAGATTATTGCAGTTTAGCCTTAGAGGAACATGAAACGAACATAATTCATCTTAAGGGGAAAGAAAATGTAGTGGCAGATGCATTGTTAAGAGTGGGAAATTCTTAAGAGGTATTCAGCAGGGTCTGGGACACCCCTTCCTACCTCAGTTTTGTGTTGGGGGTGTGACACTGTATAAAAAGAAAGATGACTATGTTTACATTCAGGTATAACCATTGATGTATCACCACTGTTGCACAATTGTGATAAGTCCTATACAAAGTATGCCCTTCTAAGTTAGCATTGGAAAAACTATGATCTGTTGAACGTTATGCTGTTTATAGGCATGTATTATCATTGTGTATGAAGTTATGAATCTTTGCTATGTGTTTGTATCTGAAACATGTTGTGTTCCTGGTAACACCCACAGATTTACATTCAGATCAGTCAGCCAAGTTGATGGGCCATTAAGGAGAATCAACTGTTCCGATGGACCCCTCCCAAGGATGCTTCAGAAAGCATATGGACAATAGAGGCCCAGTGACTCAGCCAGGCATGTAGAACATGTGACCCCTAACTCCATGTTTGAGACTATTACTTTCCATGTACATGGGCTGACAGTATAAATTGACATCACCTTCTTGCCTCTTTCCGTCTCCACATCTCCGGACTATGATGTCTAATGATGTCTATCAAAGAAAAGCTTTGAACAATGGACTGAGGATCCCCAATCTTTTGGGTGATCCAGAGAGACTTACTACAAGCTAGCAGATTTAACATCACTGCTATTCCTTATCCACAAACTGTGAAATCAACTGTAATGTATATGATTCATTTAACCTTTTAATAACTCTCTTTTCTTTATATAAACAAACCTTTATTTTTACTTACTAAAGGATTGACTACCAGCATGGTCTTTGGATAAGATCTAAAATATATGTTGACTTGGGGAGGAATATCTGGCTCTAATCACCATATATATGTGATTTCTGGTTTTAATAATCATATATCACAGAAGTGCGGTTTGTCTGGGTGGTGCATGTGAGGCTAGAGGGCCTGAAGGGGACTGGCTGTGGCTCCATAATAACTAGTATAGTGTTTTGGAAGCACATATTTGTTATTGGCTTGGTGAAATATTATGATAAAGTACATCACCAGTCTGGGATATATGCCTTGTATTCTGGTAGCCTGACCAGAGATTGGTGCTCTTTAACCGTATCCCATGCCAGGCACTGTGACAATCTGGCCTACTGAATTTCTGTTCAGTTTTCATGAAAGATGTAGATAAATAGAATAGTTAGTTCTCCAAAACTGTAAATCTGGCACTTTTCACAAGCACTTTATTTTTACACACACGTGCAATTCATCAATATGGTTTACATGAGAAGTATTGGAAGACTTGTTCAATACATATTATATAGCAAGGCTCTAATTGGAAGGGTAAATGGAAAGAAACATCATTATGATCAGGGAACTGCAGGGACTTATCCCTCCATGGACATCTAGGGGTGAACATTAACCAAAGGTGGCAGGAAGGAGGAAGAACACAACATAATCCCTCAGTGAGCTATCCCTCATCTGATATAGCTCCACACTGACCCCTACTGGGGGTAGTGCCCAAATGACACAATCTAACCTTAAACACAAACCCCCATACATTAGATGAATATTAAGGTTACATAGGCAAACATTCAAAAGTTAGGAATGCCAGAATTGTGCAACATTAATTTGGCCCTATGCATATGCATTATGATACAGTCTTAATTATATGAGCACATACCGTTATTTCTATCCCTAGCCTCATTCTCAAAAATAGCTGACCCACTTTGGCTGAAATTTTCAAAAATATTCAGCCAGAAGCAGACACCTAGCATGAAAAAGTTGACAAAGTTATAAGCAACTGAAAACAGGGTATTCTGATAGGAAATGTTGGGCAACCTTAATAATAGATCCCAACTATAATGTAGCTAACTACCTTGCTAAAATGGCAAAAGAATATTTAAGATCCTCTATAGCTAATTAGATGCCACCATATTTTTTGAGACCAGCTACATAGTAAGAGTGTTTCAGAGGAGGAAGTATCAGAGGGGTAGCCGTGTTAGTCTGGATCTGTAAAAAGAAACAAAGAGTCCTGTGGCACGTTATAGACTAACGGAAGTATTGGAGCATAAGCTTTCGTGGACGAATACTCACTTCGTCAGACTCAGAGGAGGAAGTAATCCTGAATGTGACAAATATGATGAAGTGTGAAAGAATAATGAATAACTAATATTGTAGATACAGATATTACTAATATTGTAGATACTAATATATAGATACAGCAAAATGACTTACGTGTCAGCTATATGGGATGGAAGAAATGGAGAGGACAGTGTACTAGTATTGAATGTTATTAGCTTTTGGTGGAATTTTTTTTAATAGTGATTTGGGCAAATGAATATAATCAGATAATAAAAGACCTAATAATGACATGCAATAAGCCTCTCCTCCCATCCAAAAGAATTAGTTAACTTTCAGTTAAGGTTCTTAGATTATCTATCCTACCAACAAAAACGTGAATTTACTCAATACCAAATCTACATTTCACTCATCAGATCACCATCTAATTCTCTTCTCTAACCCTCTTTTACTCTTACAGTACACATATCTTCACCCTCATCTTGAACAATTAATGGAAAACCTTGTTCTGTCTAAAACCAAAACTGAAGACTAGGAAAAGACAACGGAAATTGTAAGACAAGTGTGAAGAACAATTGGGAAAAAATACAGCTATTTTTAACTATCCCTAGAGATGATTAGAACCGTTCTGAATTCCTGCTGTTGGAAGCTGACAATTATTAATAATAATGATTTGTATTGTGGTAGTATCCAAAGGCTATGTCACAAAGCATGCTCCCTCACCCTGGATTTCTCTTTGCAAGGTGTCCTCACACACTCTTATGTAAGTTTACCACAACATTGTCTGTTTACAATGTCTTATGCAGCTTCACATCCCATCACCCTAGGCCTTTCCCAAACTTCAACATACTCCCTAGGCAAAGGGTGAGAAGAGAGTTCATATTTCTCTGACATCCTGGGCTTCTTCGTCCTTCCTTCCAGTCTCCTCTTGCCCTTCGTGTTTCCCATTCAACAATCCCCATATGGGGAGCTGAATCTCCTTGTTAACTGGTTAATCACCCAATTCTCATCAATTACCTTCTAGGTTGGCCCATGCAGGGATGCTTACAAAGTACACAGAGAAGTGAGTCAGCTTTAGGCTACTTCTCTTCTTTCACAATCCCCAAGCAAGTTTGGGGCCCCATTTGGTAGCTGCCTTGCAAATACAAGATTTTTGACTCAAAGGGCTTACAGTCAGGGGAAAAATATATATATGAGGAGAAGGGGAAAGTGTATTAAGATACTAGTATGATGGTCAGCTGATCATATATATATATATATATATTTCTAATTAATTTCACAGTCTCTTTGTGTGTTTTGCAACATTTTGAACTGTTGTAATCAACTTTTTTCAATTTCACTCGACAAGAAGATATTGTGACTAACCACCATTGGGGGAGCTAAATCATCTGTAAATGTTAAAACCATGCTTTTTCTATTTAAAGAAATTGAAAGAAAAAGAATAGCAGCAACAACAATGAAAAAATTCCCCCTGTATATCACTACCAAGAGCAACGTTCTATGGAACTTTTTATAAAGGTTGAACAGGTGCAGTGAAACAATGTAGCTCTGCCAAATTCATTTTTCATGTTAGGTTTATTAACTTAGTTGTTATTCTGACTGCTTAGCTTTTGTCTTACTCAACAAAAACTAAAACATATTTATCTACAAATATTTTAATTATCATGCTCCATTTAATTTACATTGTCCATAGGAGGCTATTTCATGGTAATATGATTTCTTACTTGTATGTCTGGGATTTAACTTGAGTGCTTGTTGAAATTATGTTCCTACTCTATTATGCAAGTACTTTTATAGAGAACCACAAGAGATTAAATGCAAATTATATTAGAGTGTAATTTAATCTCAGTAGCATCTAAATTACAACTTTATTGGTTAAACCTATGGAAATGATTACAAGTGACAAATCCAGATATTATATATGCTTTGTGTAGCTTCTGAAACAAACAAGCACATTGGATTAATTACATTTTGCCATTCTCTGCCATCTTTTCCTTGGTGCACGTCAGTCTTGCAACACCTTGATTTCCTGGGCCCTATTGTCTGCATCTGTCATGAGCCAAAACCCTTTGCAGCCACTGACATCACTGCCTTGATCATGAAAGAACAAATACCAAATTTTTTGGTGTCAAGACCATCGTAGCATAAGGCTTTTTCTCAATACTATGCCGAATTAGTACCTTGTCAGGCAGCTGCCATCACCATATATGAACAGTGGTCTAGGTTGTAGGTCCTGAGTTTTAGCAAAGCTCTTATTGCCTTTACAGAGTACAAGCATCCATCTGCACATTCCTTCAACACCACATAAACCCCCTTCCCATTCTGGTCTGTTTCCAAGTATCTTAAATGGAGAGACACCACTCAGGCAAATAGTTGCAAATCTGTTACAGTTAGCGTATGCTGGGACCAATCCACAGCTGCCATAGGCACCAACTCACTCATTTTCTCTAAAACTGCCAAAAAAGGCAACAACAAATGCTCTCTTAAATAAAATGGCATCCCTCCCATAGCTGTAGACCCACAGCAGAGCCTGTATTAATTCTGTCAGGGTTTCCCGTATTCCAATTCCTGTCATCCCTCTGGCACCTGCCCCTCCTGGACCGCCCATCTAAGAGTTTTCACACTGGAATGCCCACGAGTCTGAGAAACTCACCAACTTACTCCACTAGGACATGCCCCCAGCCAGCCAGAGACAGTGGAGGGAGCCAAACCGTGGTGGGTCAAAGACACCACATAGTGCACCAGCTAGTGTAGGTATGGGCCAACCACAGTGAAGCCCTTACAGTGCTATAAAGTCTATGATCTCTACAAGGCTGGCCTTACAGGCCTTCAGAGTCTGAGTGGGCAACAGAGTCCTCTACTTGTCCCATAACTGTCTTGAGTCAAGTTTCCAGAGTTGTTGCGGCATCATCTGTGGGTCATTGCTGGCCAATGATATGAGTTCCTGGAATCTGTTATCATAGGCATAGTTTGACTTCTGTATTTGGGCGGGCAGCTCCAGTCAGGCCAACAGGGTGGTGCGTCGTGGGGAGGGAGGGGGGAAACTTCCACGCCTGCCTGAAGCTTGCAGTTTGGGGCTAGGCATTGCCCTCTCTAACCACGTCCAAATTACACCCATCTCTGTCATCCTGAAATCAAGATAGTGCATCAGCAACACCATTATCTACTCCTGGAACATGCACTGCATGAAAAAGGATATTAAATGGCAAGTAATGTAAAATGAAGGCCCTCCCCAACCTTATTACCCAAGCGGTCTTAGCTGACATATTTACAATATAAACCACAGATTTGTTGTTGCACCAGAAATTGACCTTTTTGTTCTCAAAGTTTGTTCCCCAAATAGTGACTACCACCAGTATAGGAAAAAAAAATCAAAAGGAACGTAATGTCCTCTATAACACCCTGATCCACCAAACTTTCTGTCCGCCTGTCCACCTGTATGCATACCACTGTCCTTGAAACTAAACCCCCAAAACTATACCTCCTGAGGCATCAGACTGTAACCACAGCTCTGAACCGCCAGTCCAAACACCGTATTGAAACCCTACTGAATTCTTCCAGGAATCTTTCCCACACTTCTAAGTTTTCTTTCTTTCCCCTTCTCATTCTAGTAAAGTAGTGGGTTTTTTGCACTCCAGAGGAGGCTGACACCAGATGGGCACAAAATGCCCAATCAGGAGCCAAAACCCAACACGCAAAACTTAGGTGCCCCATGACCACCTGTATTTCCCTCAGAGTAATTTTCTTTGCCCCTTTGAGAGCCTGTATCTGTGCCATGAACAATTCCAACTTATCTGTAGGCAACCTAGAAACTCTTCAAATTGTGTCCACTTCGATGCCCCGGTATGTTAAACTTTGAGTAGGATCTTCTTTTTTTCTGTGGCAAAGGGGACCCCAAGATCCTTGGCTAGGTTCTGAAATCCCTGAAGCATGTACTGACAGTTGCCTGTCCCTAACCTTGCTGTATATAAGAAGTTGTCAAGCCAGTGTGCCACATGAGGCACACCAGTCTCATGTACAAATACCCACTCCAGAATGGAGTCGAACCTTTCCAAAGTGGCACATGACACTGAGTACCCCATGGGCATGGCTTTATCAAAATAGTAATGGCCCTCAACCTGAAACCCAAGCAGATCAAAATCTCATAGACTCTAAATTCATAAGGAACCATCATGATCGTCTACTCTGACCTGCACATTGCAGGCCACAGATCCTCACCCACCCACTCCTGTAATAGACCCCAAACCTTTAGCTGAGTTACTGAAGTCCTGAAATCATGATTTAAAGTTCAAGTTACAGAAAATCCACCGTTTACAGTAGTTTAAAATAACCCATGCTGATGCAAGTAAGCCATGCCCCATGCTGCAGAGAAATGTGAAAAAAATCCAGGGTCTTTGCCAATCTGACCTGGGGAAAAATTTCTTTCTGACCCTAAATAGGGTGATCAGTTGGACTCTAAGCATGTGGACAAAACCCAGCACCTGGAAAAGAATTCTCAGTAGTAACTCAGAGCCCTCCCCGTATAGTATCCCATCACCAGCCATTGGCTATATTTGATGCTAGCAGTTGCAGATCAGGTACATGACATTATAGGAAGTCCCATCATACCATATCGTGAATAAACTTATTAAGCTCAGTCTTGAAACCAGTTAGTTTTTTTGCCCTCACTGCTCCCTTTGGAAGACTGTTCCAGAATTTTACTCCTCTGATGGTCAGAAGCCTCCATCTAATTTTGAGCCTAAACTTGATGTCCAGTTTATATCCCTTTGTTCTTGTGTCCACATTGGAGCTTAATTTAAATAACTCCTCTCCTTCCCTCGTATTTACCGCTCCAATGTATTTAGAGAGAGCAATCATATCTCCCCATAGTCTTCATTTGGTTAGACTAAAAAACCTAGGTCTTTGAGTCTCATCTCATAAGGTAGAAAACCATTCCTCTGATCAACCTAGTAGCCCTGGGGTGCGCTGGAAGCAACCAGAATGCAGACTTGATGGTGCATTTTGCCAATAGTGCCCTTCTAGGACCACATTCCCTAACCATGGCTACTACAACATCAAATGACAAATATCTCACTGAACATAGCTATGGGTCAATATAATCATTTACTGGTGAGCCCCAGGGGTAGGACAGGTGATGTATCATCTTCAAACTGCACAGAAAATACTCTTTAGTTCATGCCTCCTTTAATTATACAAACTTTGAAATATCTAAAGAAATAACAGTGAAACCATTTAAAATAAATATGTAAAATTGTTATATCACTGATACAGTAATTTCAAACATCTACAAAATGTGATATTTTCACTAACAGTGCATTTGCCCTACAGCTCCATCTGGCAACAAAGAGACATGAATATATAACTTTCACTTCCAAAGCCAATTTCATTGTAACTTTGAATACATAGTATAATTAGGGTTTAACTTCCTTTACTGTATTGTTAGAAGTTTACAGTATATAGGGGGTTTACAGTGACTTACCATATAAACATAAAAGCTATGTTTAGACTTTTAGAAATGACATACTATTAATCTGATTGTTATGTTTATTATTAGTGATATGTTTTGGAGCAGCACTCTGGGGACTCAAATAGATGGAGGCCCCCGCAATGTGGGGTATAGGCTGTAATTTTCATGTCTCTAAGATTCCTTTGATTATTGTAGCTATGGAGCTTGGCTAAAATTTAAAGCCAGTTTTAAAACTTGTTCAGTAAAACTAAACTGGTTTTAAAATTGGTTAGTGCCATAGTATAGACTTGGTTTAAGGCAACCATATCTATTTTTACTGAACCAGTTTTAAAATGAGCCAGAATATGTCCCCACTGTTGCCCCTCACAGTATGTTACAGGCATTAGCAGAGAGACAGTTTCTGGTGTTAAAAGCCTCTGACTGTATGTTATAAGCATAGGGCTGTATGTTATGCTGGTGAGGGAGTAGGGGATGGTATTTTATGGCCCCTGTTTGTTACTGTTTAAAAAACAAACAACTTTCCAGATGTCCAAGAGCTAGTTGTACCCCTGGAAAATCTTGGATTTTAAGAATTTTAAAAGAAAAATTTGGTTACGATGTCAGTATTTTGCTGTGATTTATAATTTATATAAAGGATGAAGACTGTCCAGTCTGCAGCTGTTCTACTGCTTAATACTGGATAACTCTGTACACATTATGGCCTTCCTGATAATAACTTGGGGGCCCTTGAATGTCATTGGGGGGCGAGGAGACAAATGTTCCCTTTGCCCCATTCCATCAGGAACTCTGGGTCCCATTAGCAGAGGGACAGTTTGTAGTGCAGACAGACTCAGTGCGATAAGAACATTATTTTTATGACAGTTTCTATTCCGGAGAGGTTGGCCCCAAGGCAAACCCATTTTGAAGGCATGTAGAGTGATTGCTGTTAGATTTGGGGCTCTCCCCAGCCTTCCTAATCCTGTCATCTATGGCATCATCTGCCATCCCTGTGCACACAAATCCCAACCCGCTCTGTTCCCTCCCCAGTGAGGCTCCCCACAGCAGAAGTTTGTGTCACTTGATGGGTCCCCCATCTCCTCAGAGATGAGAGTGGCTGGACTCCTTTTTCAGGGGTCACTCCAAAATGCAAGGTTTCAGTGGGGAAGGGATGTACAGACTAATTCCACCCTTTCCAGGATGAAGAAGTGTTGGACCTTTCCTTCATCCAGTTGGTTCTTCTTTCATCCCTGGCTTGTGCCGCTTCCCAGTGGCCAAGGAAGCACAAGTCACTAGGGCTGTGACTAGCGCAGACTGGTCCCAAATCTAGGGTTGAGGGTGATACCATTTGCTAACTCAGCAAGTTTCCTGCCCAAAACAGCCTGTCCGCTGGGCTTACATTAGAGTCCAAGATACAGGAAAAGCAGGTGTTGCCTGAGAGAGGGGCAGGCAGCCTCTATGAAGGGGAAACTGCCTCAGAGAAGAGAGAGGGGGCAGACACTTCTGTGAGGGGGAAACTGACTCAGAGAGGAGGAAACCACCTCAGAGAAGGGAGATAGGTGTGGGCAGCCTCAGTAAGGAGGGAAACACCTCAGAGAGGGGATAGAGGGGCAGGCACTTCCATGAGGGGGCAATCACCTCAGAGTGGGGATAGAGGGGCGGGCACCTCTGTGAGGGGGAAATCACCTCAGAGTGGAGATAGAGGGGCGGGCACCTCTGTGAGGAGGAAATCACCTCAGAGAGGGGAGAGAGGGCCAGGCACTTTTGTGAGGGGGAAATCACCTCAGAGTGGGGATAGAGGGGCAGGCACCTCCGTGAGGGGGAAATCACCTCAGAGAGGGGAGAGAAGGGCAGGGACCTCCGTGAGGGGGAACAACCCCACAGAGGGGATAGAGGCACGGGCACTTCTGTGAGGGGGAAACCACCCTCAGAGAGGGGAGCGGGGGTGGGCAGCCTCAATGAGGAGGGGAACTGCCTCAGGGCAGGGAGAGATAGGCGGACAGCCTCTGTGAGGGGGAAGCTGCCTCAGGGAGTTGGGAGAGCTGCTGCACTTAGAGGGGAGAGAAAGGCAGGCTTCACGGAAGGGAACTATTACCTCACTGTACAGAGGGACAGGACTTAGTTGCTCCTGCCAGTACAGGGTAAATACCCTCCTACCTCAGAGCCATGGGGAACTATTCCATTCTTTGATGAGCCAGTGACCTTGTAGCTCTCCCCATGGCCATTAAAGTAGGAGATCTGCCACTCAATGGATTCCCCAAGGTCTTCGAATCAGGGGACCTGGCACACTCCATAAGGCACACTTTAAGTCACACTTCCACTGGTATGCTGAAGTCAAGCCCTGTAGACACATAATCCTCATGTGACCCTGGAAATGGAGACCCAGTCTGCCCACAGTGTTTTGGGTGTTTAATGCTTACTCTACTTAAAACTTCTGAAAGAGTTGGTGATAATTTGGCTAATTTATATATATTAAAAATAGTAATTTAACAACAATATGTCTACTTTTCTCCTCTTAAATACAAATGTTCATTTTGCCCAAATATGACCCATTCCCCTTTTTTAAACAAAGATTCTCCACATAAAGATGCATTTAGATAAACTAACACCCTACATAGTGCATTTAGATAAACTAACATACTACATAGTGTGTTAGTCATAAATAAACCTTCTCTTAATGAGATGCAATGCTTTTGCCATCCTTTATCCTCCAGGTTGGTTTTGCAGCTCTTTCTCTGAGTTTCTCTATAAATCAGCACATAGTGACAAGAATGCTGGCTGGATTTTGCAGACTTGACAACCTTAAAGGGCCTGCACTCTACATCTGAAGAATTTATTACTAAGGGCTATTTATTTGAAAAATTGTAATGAATACTCTGATTTTTGGCAAAATTCGGTGTGATAAATGATCTAATAATATGATTAATATTTCAAACTTGACATTCTCTTGACACACTGGAGGTAATTCCTTCCATTTTACGCTCATGCACATCTTGGATTTGTAATGAGTGGATAACTTCTGTCTGGTTAGCTTTAACTTAAACATATGGAGGATGGCAATATTGCTATAACTTCCTTATAATAGCAAGGTGGTAATAAAATGAATGTGTGTTTTTTGGCTTTATGGAGAAATAGTTCTTTGTTACTTATTTTTGTATTCTGTACAGTTTTAAAATTATTTAAAATTAAGTTTAATTTTTAATCATTGCATATTTCTTTACATTTCAGGACTGCCATATCAAGCAAGTACCAGATATTTCTGAGGATGAAAGGCTTGTGTTGCCAGACATTTTTATCCATGTCATCAAATGAAGCTGATGAGTACCCATATCCAAAACGAATTAAAATAGAAAATAATCATACAAGTTTGGAGAAAGAGGAGCAACAGCAGTTAGAACAAAGAACATACCTTGTGGATGAATGTAGGAAGTCATCAAATAAACCTATATATTTATCAGAAGGATCACTTAATTTCAGTCGAAATGCTTGGAGATTAGAAAAGGAAATCAGTGGTAGAGAAAGAAAAACGAGCATGTGTGAGTTTATAGATTTTAAACCTTGGATTAATGAAAAATTGCAATGCAGGCTATTAGAAAACAAACTGTTCAGTAAAAAATGGAATATTGAAAATGAAGAGCATAGTATTATAAGAGATGACTCTTTATTGAATATAAATAGACATTCTTCTGAAGCAGGATTATACCAAATGTGGAATGTAAACAAAAACAGCAAAAATATAGCAGAAAATAATAAAATAGACAATGATAATGAGCTTAAATTAAATGCTTCACTTTCATCTTTAAACACAGATTTGTTTCAGGTAAAAACATCAAGTCAGAAAATTGACACTGATAACAAGTGGAAAAAACACCAGCTTTTAGATGTTCCATTTTTATGTGGCATTAATTCTATATTTTCTGAAATAAAGAATAAGGACAGAAACTACTGTTTAAAAAAATTGCCCACTGAAGAAAATAAAGATCATTATGGTAATGAGAGTGAATCTGTTGAACAACTAGGTAATAAAGAAAAAAATGCTTCATCACATACATTTCCTACATTTAAAAATATACAAACATTCAAAATCCCTCAAACAAATTTTTTTATGAAAGGGAACATAAGTAAATGTTCTAATGCTTCAAATACATTAAATAGTAACATGTTATCAACTAATTTGAAGGAGATAGAACAGAAGAATTTTAAACATCAGACATATGTGATGCAATCTGAAAAAATTTACTGTTCCCAAAACATATCTATGATAAGGAAACAAAAGTTTCAAAATGATAAAAATATTGTGAATGCTGCTAGTGTTTGTTCTGAATTTAATGAAAGTAACCACCAATCTGTTAGTAAGCAAAAGACTTTGGCTTTAGTAGAAGAAAGAGAAAAAATAACTGAGACTAATTTAAGGAACAACATCAATAGTGTCAAGTGTAATCAAATGTTTGCCAAAAGGATTGTCAAGGAGAAAGAGCTAGGAAATGCCGAAGGCAATGAACACCAGGAACCAAACATATACCTAAGTGTTCACACATACTTTGGTTCTAAAACACCTCAAAGTGATGAATGTAGCAACTCTACCAATATTTTGAAAAGAACATGGGGAAAAGTCAGTTATGAGGATGTGACATTGAATATACAAGAAACAACTGTTCCATTGATATCAGAAGTACTAAGGAACAGAGATTTAAACATAAATTATGACATGCATTGTGTTAACTGTAACAGGAATTTACATGAATCAGAATTAAAACTTTCTACAACAAAAATACTTGACATCAAAAGATACTTATCTAAAAGTGTTGTCACCAAAGGCAATTGCTCCTACAGTACTACACAGGATTTGCCAAATACAAGAGACATTGACAATATATTGAAGAGGAAGAAGGTGACTGAACCAAAAATCTTCTTTTATGAAATGTTATTAGGCGGTCTGAGGACAAGACCTGGATCTTTAAATGAAGATGTGCTTAAACATCAAGAGGATGACAGTATCATAGGCTGGCTTCATTTGTATGAAAAGTTAAAATCAGTAGAACAATACAGCATTCCAGAGCTAATAACCAGTATTAATAACAATAGTACATATATTTATTTGCAAGTTACTGTTTCGGAACAGCAAAATGTGAACATGATAAAATCAAACCTTGCTTTTTTCCCCTATAATATAAATTGTTTACATCCAGCTGAAGAAAAATGTGTACCAGTGGAGAAAAATCCTTTCTATTGCAGAAAACAAGTTAAGAGAAACTCACACATAAATCATAGTTTGAAAGGAAAGACAGAGTCTCAGCAAAAATACATAACTTATCCAGGTATGTGTAAAGAAATTATAAATCCTAAATTAGTAAAACATGCTGGTTTTCAATTACATCAGAAAATTCAGTATTCTAGCACTGTAGCTGAACACAAGGAAGCTTCTTTTCTACACAAAAGAGCACTGTTTCATAACCAGCAAAGAGTGTCACCTGAAGGGAGATGTGCCAAACAATACTGCCTCTTATCCAGAGGTAGTACAGGAATGCATAGTATCATTTCAATGTTTGACAGTGAAGAAAAAGATAGTAAAAGTCAACTTTTAGTTGCTAATGGACTGCTTTTACCAAAGGACAATTTTGATAGTTCTTTCTTATGGAAGATAAATTGGTGCAGTACCAAAATAATATTGACAGAAACAAACCTTGGACTTCTGAATTATTTGCTTTCAATTTCAAAAATGAAGGTTGAAAAGTTAAATAAATGTTCAAATCTGCAAATGTTGGTAGCTACAATAAATCATAAGAAGAAGAAACAAAGAAAAATACATAATATTGCTTTTCGTAAAGAAAAGTTTAAAAGTTTGCATTCTGTTTTAAGTGAAAATAAAAAACACAGAAGCAGGAGAATCACAAATAGTATGAACTTTGCACATGAAGCCACAAATCTTATTCCAAAATATCAGAGAACCACTAACAAAGAAAACTCTGACAAAAAAGGGTATGCCAATTGTGGAGAATTGCAAAAAAATTGCTGTAGCAGTCTTCCAAAAATACCCTATTTTTCTATTTTTGACACATACGAAAAAATTCCTCTCAGTACTGATTCTGAGGAAATGGAACAGATTCCACTTGTAAGGCAAATTAATCATAATAATGAAAAATACATTGAAGAAAGCACAATTGCTGGTATAAAAAGTGTTCACAATGTCCCTGTTCTATCAGATGTTTGTATTCTACCTGAATTGTCAACAATAGTAAACTGTAACTCTAAGTTCCTGCCAGACAGTAGAAATAGTCAACATTTAGAAAATGAAAGAAAATATGTACACTTTCTAAATACTGGTTTCAATTATGGAAACATATTTCACTGTTTCTTAGACAATGGCCAGTGTTCCACTTCACCATTCTATTTTGGCCCTTTTACAGATAAAGCTGTATCACTAAAAACTGAAGAGGGACATTGCAGGAGTTTCTTGAGTGATGACACAGAAAAACTGTGTGACGAAATGAACAGCATTTTACAATACCAAATTGTGAGAAGTTCTGAAGTATCGAATAATAATATGTATTTTAAGGTTCAGAGAGAAGAAACAATGACTTTTTCTCTAGATGAAGACATTCAGAAAGATAGAAATTTTTGCACGCTCAATTCAAAACCAATGACTATTAAACAAAATCTTGAAGATTTACAAGAAGTGGGAGAAATAAGTTCTGGGAAAAATTATATAACTAACAAAAATCAGCTTCAGACTATACTGCATGGAAGTAGATCAACTAATTTAATTTTGTCATGTTCAGAAGATGAATCTGCAATATGTGTTGCTTCAGGAGACAAATTAATACCACATTTATCCATAATGGACAATGGATGTTTTGAAGATATGACAGATCAGCATTTACCGTCAGAAAGTAAAAACATATCTGAATTTGAAATGAAGAGCAAATTTGATTTAGTGTTGGAAGAGCTTTGTATGTTTCATGAAATTAGTAAGGAACATGAAAATAAGCTATCCAAAGTAGAAACAAACACTATACAAGAAAATCCTCAAGAATTGAATAATTCAGAAGGGATAGATGAAAATTTAAAAAGTGTTTCTCAAACGAAAGTATGCATTTCCTTTCCAATCTGTGGTACTACAGCAGGGCAAAATATAATTAAGAATAACCAAAGTTCATTTGAAGGAAAAATATTAAGCAGAAACGTAAAGCAAAAAGTACCTCATGAATTCTGTTCTTCAAGTATGTCAGATGAAGAATTGCCCTACGTGCATTCTGAAGAAGGTAAGCAAATATAATTATTAAAAATATTATTGAATATATTAATAAATATTTAAATAAATACTTGTAATCAAGTTTTGTTCTCTGCTCCATGGGTGTTTTACTGAGGACATGCATGTTCTATTGAGACATGGTGCCTGGGTACTAATGAGAAGCTCTTATCCATACAGTAGCAGAGCAGGATTCTAACTTATGAACAATTTTTTTGTCCTCCGTGTAACGCCCAAGTATTGAAAATTGTCTTTGCCCACTGGGTTTGTGCCAGTATTAGTGGGACAGAATCCTTCCCCAAATGTAGAGCCAGAATGCAGAGCAACTGCAAAACTCTTGCAGCTTGTGAATTTCAGGAATGGTAGTGTCTCAGTGCACACATCCTATGAAACAGCTATTTAGTATAAACGTAACACCTACAGACACCAGTCATCGATGGGTGGGATCGAACCTGGGGCTTCGTGCCTGAGCCTCTACTGCATGAGCTAAAAAGGCACATGCCCCTTAGCTAAGGCTGTAGCAGACTCATTAATCTCTAAGTGGTCTCGGTGCCACTAGATGGGACAGGGCATCACTCCCAGGACTCAGGCGGTGTGTGGGTTACATACTTTCCCTAGCTGAGGAAGCACCTCCCGAGCTCCACCAGAAATCCCTGATGAGCCCCTGCTTATAACACTGACAGAACCTGGTCATTAGCGGGCCTTTGGAGCTTAGTACATAAGCCTCTACTGCATGAGCTAAAAGTCATATGTATCATAACCTTAGTCCCAGATTTGGACCTTAGCGTCCAAAATATGGGGGTTAGCATGAAAACCTCCAAGCTTAGCTACCAGCTTGGACCTGGTACTTGCTGCCACCACCCAAAAAATTAGAGTGTTTTGAGGCACTCTAGTCCCCCTGAAAAACCTTCCCTGGGGACCCCAAGACCCAAATCCCTTGAGTCTCACAACAAAGGGAAATAATCCTTTTTCCCTTCCCCCCTCCAGGTGCTCCTGGAGAGATACACAGACACAAGCTCTGTGAAACTACACAGAGTGACTCCCCCTCTCTGTTCCCAGTCCTGGAAACAAAAAGTACTTTCCTATTCACCCAGAGGGAATGCAAAATCAGGCTAGCAAATCCAACACACACAGATCTCCCCCCTGATTCCTTCCTCCCACCAATTCCCTGGTGAGTACAGACTCAATTTTCCTGAAATTTCCCAGTAAAGAAAACTTCAACAGGTCTTAAAAGAAAGCTTTATATAAAAAGAAAGAAAAATACATACAAATGGTCTCTCTGTATTAAGGTGACACAATACAGGGTCAATTGCTTAAAAGAATATTGAATAAACAGCCTTATTCAAAAAGAATACAAATCAAAGCACTCCAGCACTTATATTCATGCAAATACCAAAGAAAAGAAACCATATAACTTACTACCTGATCTCTTTGTCCTTACACTTAGAAACAGAAGACTAGAAAGTAGAAACTACTTCTCCAAAGCTCAGAGAAAGCAGGCAGGCAGAAAACAAAGACCCAGACACAAACTTCCCTCCACCCAAAGTTGAAAAAATCCAGTTTCCTGATTGGTCCTCTGGTCAGGTGCTTCAGGTGAAAGAGACATTAACCCTTAGCTATCTGTTTATGACAATATGGCCCTCAGCTAAAGCTACAGCAGAGAGGGAACAGAGCACCACACCCAAGAGGTGTGTGGGTTACAGAAACACAGAGGAAATAACTTTTCTGTATATAGTGCAAAACTAATTTTGTAAAGGAGAAGTACATTTTCAGTTTTAAAAATATTCACTAGAATATAATTATTGCATGGGAGCAGACATCTTTTTATGAATATTGCTTGTGATAATAGTCACTGTTACATATTTACATACCTTACAAGGTTTGAGGCTCTATTGTGATTTTTTTTATTAAGGCAAGCTCCAAAATGGGCGTGGGAGCTGTAAGGGAATCTACAGAATTGCCAGGCTCTTGCTGCATTGTGACAGCAGTTGATTAATCAGGAGCCTGCCTAATGGTTCTTTGAAATACAGGAAATAAGTACTGAGGTAATGTCACTAGTACAGTGCACAGGCTTCAGTACTTCAGTACTTCCTGTAGCTCATGCAGTTCTCTAGGGTAGCATACTATCTGTTCCTCTGCCACAGAATTCCTATGTGATGCTAAAAAAATCACTTAAACCAAACTTCTCAGAGGTGGTCACTAACTGTGTCTTCCACATTATTTGGGTACCCAGTTTGAGATCCTGGAGACTGATTTGCAGAACTGTTGAGCGCTCACAGCTGCAACTGAAGTTATATTCAAAGCATAACTCCCAATAGAAAGTGCTATAGGATGCTAAGTACTCTGAAAAATCAGGTCCCAGGCATCTCAAATTGGGCACCCCAAATTAGTGCATACTTTTGACTTTAATCTCTTTATGCCTCAGCTCTCTATCTGTACAATGGCATAATAATTGCCCCTCACCTCGCAGAGATTTTATGAAGATACATTAATTAATGTTTCTGAAGCACTCAGTGACAATAGTGATGAGTGCCATAGAAATGTCCATGAGGAAATTTATAATTCTGCATAGCAGGGTTTGAAGAGTGTGCAGTAAATAACGCTTAGGGATACACATTGAACAATAAGTATAAAACAAAATACTGAATAGTTCTTCATTACTTGAGCATCATCCGTCCTGTGCCCTGAATGAGTCAGGGATTTATGGAAAATTAGTATGTGATTATGTAATTAAAGACTGTGTCATAATATATTTGTGCAAGGGAGATGAATTAAGGTTGCACAGGCAACTTTAATTCTGCCATTTCTTAGCTTTTGAGTGTTTGACTTTGCAGTCTTAATAATGTTCTTTTAATATGGCTCTTTGTGTAATAATAAGTAGGAGTAAGAATTAAGGAGAATGAGCCGTAAAATTGTCTTTTTGTACAAGTGTCTTATTGAAAAAGTATGAGAGACAAGAACTACAGACAATGAATGATGCATATGCAGAGCTGTATATGCTATGTAAGCAGACTTTTTTAATTATATGTCATGCATATATGTGACTTTTTACTCATAACATTTACAAGCAGTACAAATTGCAACTTTTAATTATCTACATATAGCAGTTTAAAAGTTAAATGTGATATTTATGCTTCTGTTTTAAGACTATGTTGATTCAGGCTGTAAAAATCGATTCCCATGGGACCCTGTTTTTTTGTCTCACACATTTATGAAGGAAAGACGTGACAGTTTACAGAAAGAAAGAGGTAAGAATAAAGTTATTATTCTAATTATGCAAAACATTCCAGTGTTATTAAAATATTACAAAAATGTGTGTTATTTACTTTTTTCCATTTTCTATAGCACAGCAATTATGTATTTTCTTAATTGTTGATTAGCATGGGGGTATTCTGTCATTCATACCTTATCTTTGAGTTTAGAACAGGTGGGCAAATCATACCCTCCTATTCTATAGGTAAAGGACAAAAGCCCCAAGGATGTTGTGTGGCATGAGATGCAGAAAGAGGAAGGAGTACTTTCTCTACTGTATTTACCTTTCCAGTGTTGTGGAAGTCCTTTCATGGAAGCTCTACAGTGATATACTTCAGGGCAGGGAGTGGGAGGGAAGGCATGGCTACTGTCTTCAGCATCAACCCCCTTTGCTAGGAAATCAACAAGTGAATGATGATCCAATCAGTTTTAAATTTCTCACTGTCCCACTTTGTGCCCTGAAACTGGTAATTGCAGGCAGCAACAGCCAGCAGGGGAGTCTTGGAGCAAGCAGGATAACTCCATATAGTGAACAATTTTGTCATGTGCCATAGAACTTTATTAGAATAAGTTAAACAGTACTCTCCCTAAGCTACTTTCTCTCTCCTTGTTTTACTCTAGAGCTGTCTAGAATCTTCCCCAACTTCCTCTGACCTGGCTTCCAGCTATATTTTAAACAATCAGTACACATGCATACTCCCATCCTTCCCTCTTTTTTCATATAATTAATATTTAACACAAATTTTAGTTCAAGAGGAGTAACCAGCTTCACCACTTGTTCAGGTCTAATTATTATCTGGGTTTGAGATGGGGTTATGTCTTGTTGATTCGCTTGTATTGTCAGATCCCAAAAGGTGTAGACTACTGCTCAATGGCTCTCCTTAACAAGATGTTTTCCTGGCCATATTTATAATATAGTGACTTGTGTTCTGATTGTTTGAAGTATAATGTAATAAGTTGGTCCTTATTATGGGTACAGACAAAACTATATATCCTTCATATTCTATCTTTCTATGTATTTTTATAGTATCCATCTCCATAGTACTAACTGTCGAGTGTCCAGTATAGTACCCATGGTTGATTTCTATGTCCTAAAGGAATGTACTTTATATGTACATGATACGAAAATGGGTTTTTGCTTTCATCATTGATTTCTCTCTCTTTTGTTTATATATTTAGAAAACTATTTGTCACATGAAATTGTAAGAGTGCAGCCTCTTAAAACATGCAGTGGTCCTATCAGGATTGGGCTGTCAAGAAAAGCTAAACTCAAAAAGCTTCACCCGTATCTGAAATAATTTCATGGATTCTTTTACCAACGTTGAAGCAGAACAGCTAATTAGACTTTAGTATCATAAATCACTTTGTCTGATAATTGTTGAACTGTTTTGTAAATCATTAATATAGATAGTTTATGTTTACTTTTTGGGGGTTTTACCATATTAATACTGTGTTACTGTTTGGTGATTTATTCAGGATTATTCTTGTGAATATTTGAAACGAAAGAGTTTTTATAATGAATAAAAACATATTAGTAAACATATTAGTAAAAATGTTGATAGAAAATAAGACACTATTAAAGTTTATGTAACATTAATAGAAATCTGATGTGTGTAATAAGCCTCATTTTTCATAAAATATTAACAATATACAATTTAAATATATGTGTTTTATGCAACAAAATATTAAGATAGTCTCATAATTTACATGATGTTTAGAACTCACTTAAAAAGATTTGCTCAATCAAAAGTTATTACAAGCAAACATCTAATTATCATTATTTGTCATGATCTGTTACATCATAAGCATTTTCCCATATCTACCAATTATGATGTTCACGAAGATAGGATTATGATTTAAGGTAAGAATTAAGCAGAAGGAGCAGATAAAGTAAGAATAAGATATTATCATGCAAATGTCCTCAATAACAAATAAAAAGGGAATAGAACTATATAAAAATTAGAACTGTAAGAAGAAAATGTCACATTTTCCCATACATTCTGCTTATGTATCATATTCATCTCTTTTATACTTATAATATTTTTGTAGATCTATTCCCTTATGATGAATTTTGGCTTTCATGTTGTTTCTGATAACATATCTAAAAGCAGGATAGTGCTATACTTATAATAGAAAATGGATACAAAACCATGTTGGGGGTAAGTCTTCAATATTTATTTTGAAATCATTTATTTGTTTTTGTATTTTATTTCCAACTGGGTTCCTGTTATATATTGAAAAAATTACTTCAACATGATGTAAAGAACTGCTCATATCAGCTCTTAGAAATTTTGAAAAAATAGCTCAGAAATAATCCTCATGTATTGTTTATTATAGTTAGTTCAGTCTTCTAGTTTTTTATTAATAATGACATTTGCGTAAAAGCTGCACTTGAAGAAGAAATGCTGGTCCCTGTGTGTATTTCACATGTGGTACATATGCGTGCCATGCGCCTGAGTCCAGAAGTTCTTACAAACAGTGTCCATTGGTCCATATCTCTGTGTTCCTGACCAGGGGTATGACAGACAGTGTAGGCCAATGCCTCTCCAGTTGCTTCTTACTGCCACATGGCCTGTGTCAGAATCATGTGTCCTCTCTTCCTTCAGCTATTTTGTAAAACCTGTAAATAGATTTGTAACTAGTTTTATTTTTCTTAGACTATTAGTATAGTTAGAGTTTATAGCACAGTTAGTGTAGCTTGTTTTTTCCCCAGCTGGAGATTCTTTCCCCATTGTTTGGGACTATGCCCAGAAACCTGCAATTCAAGAATTGTGTCTCTTGCCCTGACTCCTTCTTCATCAGCAACGAACACCAGTGCTGCATCTACTGTCTGAGTGATATGCATATCTCTGCAAAGTGCAGTAGTTGTCACTGGCCTAGGCAGTTTTGGTTCAAGAAGCTCTTGACAATCCTCAGTCAAGATACGCCCCTTCCTGAGCCTCCGAACTCAGGAGCAGAGCAAAATCAGACACCCCAGTCTGGGCTCACTCCACTTAACAGCCTGGTGTTCAGATGAACATTGGAAATAGAACATTTCTACTTGGTTTTCTATTCAGGCTATCCTTACCTAATGTAGGAAAGATTCAACTAGGGCTTAATACGTGGCTGAACTAGAGGCATTTCTCTGCCTGCCGCAGCACAATCAACCATTCTCCAGTCACTGCAAGTATTCTGATCATCTTTATCTCCCATCCCTAAAGGTCTCAGGTCTTTCTATTAGTTTGTTGCAGGTCCACTTCACAGCGATTAGTGCCTTCCTCCCTCTGGTAGATGGACATTCTGTCTTCACCCACTCAGCTACAGTTCAGTTTATGAAGGGCCTAATCTGGACACCAGTGATCAATTCTATGCTTCAATGGGGCCTTAATCTCACCCTCGACACTCTCCAAACCACCCTTTGAACACTGGGTGACATGTTCCGTGCCCTACGTGTCCACGAAAGTTGCATTTTTAGTGGCTATTACTTCAGCCAAGAGGGTCAGCGAGCTGAGAGCCATCATGGCAGACCCTCCATATATGATTTTTCACAAGGAGGTTTCCCTTTTCCTACATCTTAAATTTCTTCCCAAAGTTGTTTCTGAATTCAACATGAATCAAAATGTCCACTCGCAGTCTTTTTTCTGAAACCTTATGCTTCCATCAAAGAGAAGAGATTTCACTCCCTCGATGTCCGGCATGCCCTGGCATTCTACCTGCAAAGAACCAAACCAATCAGAAAGTCACCAAAGCTTTTTACTTCCATACCAGAAAGATTGCATGGTCAAATTATGTCCACTTAAAGTATCTCTAAGTGGGTTTCAGGATGCATCCTAGAATGCTACAAGTTAGCACACATCCCTTCGCTGGAGATGTCACAGCTCAGTCCAGGAGAACAAAGGCTGCCTCTACAGCTTTCCTGCAGGAGGTCCAGATATAAGATATTTGCAAAGCAGCCACCTGGAGCTCCATCCACACATTTGCTATACATGTTAGTTCTTGCTTCTGTTGCAGATGCAGCAGTGGGATCTGCATTACTGCAAACATCCTTACTATTGGCTTCCTCACTCCCAACTCCAGTCTGAGCACTGCTTGTCAGTCACCCACATGGGCAATAGACATAGGGACAAGCACTTGAAGAAAAAGTGGAGGTTACTTATTGTAATTGGAACTTCTTTGAGATGTGTGGTCCCTATCTGTATTCCACTACCTGCCCTCCATTCCCTCTGTTTTGGATCCTGTTGAATTCACAGTAAGAAGAAGAACTGGAGAGGAGCTGGCCCACACCATCTTTTATACCCTCAGTTGGGAGTATGAAGAGACCTGCTGCACATATGCGGGCCAATAGACATTGCTTGTAAGAATTTCTGGACTCAGGTGCAAGTCGTGCGTGCATACCATGTGTGGAATACAGATAGGGACCACACATCTCAAAGCACTTTCAGTTACAGTAAGTAAACTCCATTTGTTTCTTCATAGTTGATCTCCCTTTCCTAATTCCCACTCTGTATTATAATAGTCTGCAGTCTGTGATTTACCTGGCTGGTTTGAAAATGATCTAATGAATAGAAGAATATGAGAAATGGAGAACAAGTTACACATTACTTGGTTAGACCCTGGACTCTTACTTCTTCTTTTTCAAAATGTGAACTTAATTCACTCTTACAGTCTCTAAGGATTCCTATTAATTCTTTCCTTCCATTGGAAATTCTTCAAGGTAGTCTTCCTCCCCAGGGAGACTCTCCAATCCTCTCATTCCCTACAATACTTTAGACCTCCTTTTTCCCTCCTCCAAGTTCTTTTTATCTTTTAGGCACACACACATATAAAAAGAGAACTGGAAATAGTAGTACTGCTGTATTATTTGGGGGCTGTTTTTGGCGGGGAGGAAATTGAGTCTACTCTTGTCCATCCTGAAACAAATGACAAAACTACCATTGCCTGTAGTTATGCCCATGCTACAAGCAGGATTAGCTACCTCAACTTTATTACCATTACATAAAGGAAAAAAACCCTACAAATTGAGAGTTTTGTTGAGTAAAAAGTAGGTTTGGGTCTTGAAACAACTGTATAAGCATGAGCAATTGCAGGTTATGATAACAGTGATGTTAATAATAAAAAAGGAAAGGATACATCATGCTTAGGTTTGAAACAAGTATAGCATCTTACATAACTTTTCCAAAGCTGCTGTAGTTAAAAAAGGGAAATGAACATTTGAAGTGACAGTGTATTGCAGATGTTTCAATATTTATAGAAAACTATTAATGAATATATAAAATTTGGACCCAATAATTATTTTGTACAGTAATTCTAAATGTACCTAATGAAAAAGCCAGGTATCTACTAACATATTTCAAATTTATTTATTAATTTTGCTGCTGTACTTTGGTTACATATTCAAACAAATTAGTCTCTGGGTGATATGTAAGACACCTTGAATTGATCCTCTAGTGGACCATGAAAATGCAATTTGTAAAATGTCCTTGTGCTGAATACTGATAATTGCATTGCTGAAAAACAATAGTGATGCATAAAGTTAGGAAACATAATTAATTATTGGAACAATGCTAATTAAATGAGATTTAAGTATATTTAATACTATATGCATTAACTTGATTTAGAGAGCAAATGGTGCATTAAAAGTAAAAGCACAATTTATAATACCTGATGTAATGTTCAGTTGTTCAGCGTTTCCAGACAGCATTCATCTCATAAATGCCTCCCCTTTAGATCTCAAATTGGGTGAAACTACTGTCAAATTTAGTTTTTTTGTCCAAATGTCATTGCCCAACCAGCTCCAGGCTCCCCAGGCTCTGCAAGCCAGCATCTCCTCAGCACCTCCTCAATCTCAGTGCCTCCTTCTCAAACCCAGCCTCCCAGTTCCTATTCACAAAATTCTCACAATACACTCTCCCCCTTTCTTTTTTTTTTTTTTTTTTTTTTACTTTCTACAGTTTGGAGTTTCTAAGTTGTAGGGACTGAAAAAATCATGAGACTCAGAAAGTGAACTATTTTGGTCAATTTTTACTTGATTAGAACTTGGCAACTAATTAACCGATTTTCTTCATCCACATCAGAAAATTCCAGTTTTATCCAAAGATTACAGGCTGAAATTTTGGGTCAGATACAGTGTGTTATTCCTATAAAAAAAACAACAGAATGATCTACTTTAGTTGCAATATAAAATGCAACCTTAACTATGGTGTAGCAATTGCTCCATCATAATACTGTGTTACATTTTGCTATTACAATTCTCTTTTCGTTACATGAGCTCCCAAGTTTTCTACAAGTTTTTTACTGTTTATTTTGACATCCATCTTCTGATCTGCATGGATGACATACTGTATTTCTAACAAAAACAAATAGCTACATGATAGAATTGTAAAGTAATATAATGATCCAATAAAACATATGGAGGCTTCTGAGCAAATGAAAAGACTTCATTTAAAATCTGAATGAAATTTGATTTAACTTCTTCCTGTATTAAATGTCTTCCCTCTTTGTAAGTAGATAGTTAAATGTACCAGACACACTAGATATTGATAAAAAGTATGTAGGTAGAAAAATATTTACTCTATCTACCAGCAAGGACTTGCCTAATCCTATTCTGACTGAAGTCAATGGAAATTTTACCATTAACTTCAAAAAAGTGGGTCCTAAGAGTGGATAACATTTCCAAAGCAGTGCCATGAGCCTAAAACTTAATAACAAAGTTATTCACAAAAATGACTGAGATAGAGGTCACCCTGCAATTAGGTAGAAAAATTAGCCTTAAAATGGTTATTTTACCATCTTTCCTGAATTTTTAGGACATTGTAGTTTAACCTGTCACAAAGAACTCTGATAAGCCTATTAATTTCCTTCTGATTTTATGAAAAAAGGTGTACAATTTACTTAGGAATCAGAACTAGAAGTGTGTCTCCAGTTGTTGAGGAAGTACTAATATTAGATAAAGGCAAATTAGATTAGGTGAAATACTTGCTGTGTAGACAAAATGTGATGGTAGGCTAGTTTGGAATCCTTTCCCTCCTGGATTACTTGAGAATAGGCAACTCTCACCTGTTGCCTGGGTGCCTTACTTCATTAAGGATAATGGAGATCCTAGGGATCCCAGATTGTTACTAGAAGATTTGAATCCAATTATACTATACCACTGACGTAGCCTAAGACATTGCTTTTAATTTAAAACCTTAATTCTTAATTTATTTAAACTAATAACCAAGGTTGTGGTCTGCCCTAAAGGAATTGCCAGGGAAGCAAACTAGCCTTACTGACCCTTGAAAGAACATGGATACAGTCCACCAATCAAGGACAGACAAGCAAGTAATAAACCTTCTAAAACAAAAATAATATTTTATTTAAAAGTGAGTGGTTACAATCAAAGAATAGAAATAGAATAGTAGTCACAGTTAAGGGAATGAAGTGGTGCAACATATGAAAAACACACTAATACAATAACAATTTTAGTTAACTCTATAGCATATACCAATATAACAATTAAACATACAATACTAAATACTTAATACAAAACATCCAGTAAGCGCAGGCCAGGTGGTTATTAGATGGGTAGGGGAAGACCTCATTCAGACCACAGCCAGACAGGTTTATTTACAAATGCAACCCATATGCTATTGGATAGCAAATAAAAGAGAATTGGACTTAAACAGACACAGCAATTCCCTCTGATCGTCTATGTAGGCCCTTCTGCACTGTCAGATGTAGGGAGTGCTGTCCTCTGTTGCCCACTGTTGGTGGCTGCTGCTTTGTTGACACTTGCCATTGTTTGCTGTTTCTGAGGCAAAAGCGTTGTTCTCTGATGACAGCTATGGAGGCCTGCTTGGCTACTGCTGCAGTAGCCTCCTACTGTCTGGGTAACTGGAGTAGCTGTTGTATGGGCAACCTTGGAATTCTTTGGTTGGTGCTGATGCTTAGGTAGAGGCTTTCTGGAGCCCCAAGGCAACCCCCTCCCAAAGCCTAACAAGACTCCACCCCAAAAGTTGCCTAACAATCCTCTTCTTCCCAGGTAGATGTCTTGCAGCTTTTCCTCTCTCTTCCAAGGTCCCTATCCCACTACAGGGGTCAGCTGTCACCCTTGCAGCTGTCTGCTGGCTCTGTCTCTAGCCCTGACCAGTCATTTGTACCTACATGTGACAGGAAGTTGCATATATTCCTGTGGGCTACAATGTATCTCTATGAGATTTTGCTGAGTCATTCCCCACAGGAAATGATGCAATATTGTCTCCCGATTGCATCAACCCTATACATTCCTATGGACTCCTATGTATTCATATGGGAATTTTTCAGATGACCTGTGGGTGACCCCAAGAGCTGTCAATCAAAGTTCCTTACTGGAAGTGGAATTTACCATTGCATCACAGGAAATGTAATTATTACATCATAGGTAATGGACCCCTATCTTCCTTAGAGATGGAACCAATATCTGTCATTACTGGATTTTCTAATTTAAACTATTATTAATTTCTATTTAATTAAACCTTTAATTTTAAAACTAATTATTGTTATAGACATTTCAAAGAGCCCTGATACTATCACCACTCTTTTTTATCCCCAATTACACAAATTATAATTTCTCTGAATTTAAACCCCCTTCCAAGGTTGTGTTTTGGTAATCCCTCATTTAAGATGCTGTAAGGCAATTCAAAACAGCTAAAGGAAGACCCTTTCGCTACAAGATGATATGGGCAATTAGGTGGTAATCCGCTAGTCACTCCTCTGCAATAGTGTTTTTACTCCTATGAATACCTATAATTGGCAGTGCCTCCACCTGGACAGGCACTGCATTCACCTGGGCGTATACCCTGGTTGCCTCCAGGAACAAAAATATAAATAATGAATATTTTAGAAGCAATAAACACCCACAATAAAACCAATGCAATTTTATGTAAAAAGTTACCCTAACACGATAGATTAAGTTGTTATGTCTATAGCAGATTGGTAGGTGGCACTGCAATGGCTCAACTAATGGCTGCAGCTTTCCATAGCAAGTTGCAACATAAACCTAACCAACACGCTTGGCATTATACACGGATCTAACACATCCCCGAATGTGCACTCTCACTTGAGTTTATGGTCCTCGTGCTAGTTTGCTGAGTGAGCAGGAGTTCAGGCCAGCACTTTGTAAGTCTGGCAAAGGCAGTCCAGGTGAAGCGAGAAGGAGTGAGGAAATTTTGTATTATGACTATCTTATGTTAATAGTACTAGCTGGCAATAACAGTTGTTATGTTAGAGAGCAATAACCCAGAGGTAACTCACTCTTTCCTAAAATTGGCTGTAAGCCAAATTCAGATCTGCTGCACAGCGGACAGTCTCTAGCTTCTGCTCTCAATGCCTAGCTGCAGAGGAATCCATAAACTAGGGCATAGCACTAACAAGCTGCCAGCTGTAGTGTAGTCTTAACCCTGGTTATGTGTCTTCAACCCTGGCAACTCAACACCAGGATTCTAGTATTGGAGGGGTAGCCGTGTTAGTCTGGATCTGTAAAAGCAGCAAAGAATTCTGTGGCACCTTATAGACTAACAGAACTTTTGGAGCATGAGCTTTCATGGGTGAATACCCACTTTGTTGGATGCATGTAGTGGAAATTTCCAGGGGCAGGTATATATATATGCAAGCAGGAAGCAAGCTAGAGATAACAAGGTTAGTTCAATCAGGGAGGATGAGGCCCTGTTCTAGCAGTTGTAACAAACCTCGATGCCAACTCTGCCCACATATCTACACCAATGACAGCATCACAGGACCTAACCAGATCAGCCACACCATGACCAGTTCATTCACCTGCACATCCACCAATGTAATATACGCCATCATATGCCAGCAATGCCCCTCTGCTATGTACATCGGCCAAACTGGACAGTCTCTACGGAAAAGAATAAATGGACACAAATCAGATATTAGGAAAGGCAATATACAAAAACCTGTAGGAGAACACTTCAACCTCCTTGGCCACACAATAGCAGATCTTAAGGTGGCCATAGTGCAGCAAAAAAACTTCAGGACCAGACTTCAAAGAGAAACTGCTGAGCTTCAGTTCATCTGCAAATTTGACACCATCAGCTCAAGATTAAACAAAGACTGTGAATGGCTTGCCAACTACAAAACCAGTTTCTCCTCCCTTGGTTTTCACACCTCAGCTGCTAGAACAGGGCCTCATCCTCCCTGATTGAACTAACCTCGTTATCTCTAGCTTGCTTCTTGCTTGCATATATATGCCTGCCCCTGGAAATTTCCACTACATGCATCCGACGAAGGGGGTATTCACCCACGAAAGCTCATGCTCCAAAATGTCTGTTAGTCTATAAAGTGCCACAGGATTCTTTGCTGCTTTCATCAGGACTTTGTCACAGGGTCTCTTGGGGCAGACCCAAAGGGGAGCAGCAGCTCTTTGTTCCACTTCCCTGACCACAAAATTGAGGCCATCAATCCCCTGTACTATTCTATGACCCAGGAAGCTCAGATCAGGCCCAGAGGGCAGCCAGCAGTGCATCCTGGGACTTGCAGTCTTTCAAAGCAAGCAGATACTATATAGAGATCTGTCTAATCAGGACACCTCTGAAAGGATTCAGAGGCTCCTCAAATAGGTGTCCCTACATTACTATTAGCATAGTTTGCTCCAAAACAGATGGATACAGTACCCCTTTAAAAAATCTGGACCCTGTCTGGTTTTCTTCTCTCTACTACTAATCAGACCAATGCTTGGAAACTGAGAGCAGGTCTACACTTAAAATGCTGCAGCTGTGGTGCTCTAGACCTTTAGTGAAGATGCAACTTTGCTGACAGGATTGCTTCTCCTCTTGGCATAGTTAATCCACCTCCATGAGAGGCGGTAGCTTTGTTGATGGGAGAAGCCCTGTCTACACTGGGAGTTAGGTTGGTATAACTGCGTCGCTCAGGAGTGTGGATTTCTCACACCTCTGAATGACATCGTTATGCTGATGAAAGTTTATAGTGTAGACTTGGCCTGAGATTAAATATGTAGGCATTTGTGTAAGGGAAAGAGTAGAATGATGCTATGTTTCCCCATTATTTCTTCCTCAGTAGCTCTCTGGCCACACACCCCCTTTCTGGAAATCAAGAGGAGCTTTGACAGAGGAGACACTATACTGGCCCTATGTCGCTTTGAGATTCTCCATCCACCTACACCCTGAGAATCCCCAAGTAGCTGGTTATGCTAACTAAAAGCAAGTGAAGTCGGGGCCAGAATATTATCTCATGAGTAATATCTTCAGCTGATAATCTTAGTTACCACCTTAGTAAAGTGCTTTGAGAGCTACTAATGAAAAGTGCTAGATGACAGATAAGTATTTACTAATTATTATTATTAAATGTAAAAAAATTGTCAAGATCTAGGTAATTATATTATAAGGGACTTAAAAAGTCAGAATGATAATCCCATACAAAAATTATGCCAGAGGAACATAAATACAGTAAAGCTAAGTATTCATTAGTTACAGAAATGCCTGTTTTAAAGTTCTATACTGAAGGGAAGTTGTCACTCCAGGTTCAGGTGAGAGCATTGATATCCCACCAGGAGAAACTTGTACTGCTGTTGTCCATACTCTGTCTGTTCAGTGAATAGAGGATTTCATTCTCCAGAGCTGTCAATCTAATGAGCAGTATAAAATAAAAATATATAATAAACTCTCTTTATAATATTACTATGTGTCTGATATTCTGATATGAAAAGCTTACTCCAGCCTTTGGATAAAAATGCAAATATAGCCCATTTGCTTCCATTTGTTCTGTGGCATGCAGGAGGTGCTGAGGGGAGGGGAAGAAGTGGGGGCAGGAAGAGGTGGGGGAAGGGTCAGGGTCAGGGCGGGGGTGGAAAGAGACAAGGTGGGGGCTTGGAGGAAGGAGTCAATGGGGACAGGGCCTGGGGCAGAGTGGGGGGTCAAGTGCCCCCCGGATCTGAGTAAGTCAGTGGCTATGATGCAGAGCACCCATCTTGACTCCTCTTCCTATCTCTGATACCCTGACTTGCCATGTTTCTCCAACTTCCAATACTCCCCATGCAGAGCACCATCCCAACTTCCCCGAACACGTCAACTTCCCCCTGTTGTATTAATTTTGATGGAATAAGGGTTCCAAAGAATCAGAGGTGTTAACATGATCCTGAAACTGTCCAACATTAAATAATTTTAAACAAGATTTGGGGTTTGGTGTACAAATACCTAAGGCTGTTTAGTACCATGGCAAATGCTGTATTACAAATTCTTTAAAACCTTTTATTAAAGATACATAAAAGACAGAAACACGGTTTAAGCATTTCAAATATAAAGTATTAAGTAAAGCTTTCATTTTAACAAAAACATTCTTTGTTCTCTTCCTTCCCTTTAGCTGAAGATAGTCTTTAGAAAGAACCCCTCCTTGTTCAACAGTCTTTTACATGGTATTAAAGACGGTAATAACTGTTCTTTTGGGGAAGAGAGAAGAAGCTATTTAGTTACAGCCCATCCAGTTCCAATTGTGATTGTTTGTGCTGTTGAAGTTCAATCCCATTTCCTAGAAGACAAAACAAAACAAACACACACACAGGGAGAAAGAAAAGAATAGCAAAGATAGAAAATCCAACTTGTCTCTGTTATTGACTTGCAATTCCATTGCTGAAAAACACAGGCCCAGTACTCATTCTTATCAGCCACTCTGAGACCTGGAAAATTTGTACCAGCACCACACTGTTTAGGCCATTGCTTTTAGTTGCCTCTCTGATCATATGCTCACAGCAGTCTTGCAAAATATACAGTCTTGACTCGCTAAGCCAGACTCTTTATTAAATAAAAGGCAAAAGGAGAGAAATAGAAAAGAAAAAAGGCAGGGAAGGAAAAGGACAATGTGTTTGTGAGTGTGCATGAGAGAGAGGGACAAAGTCTCACATCTTAGGTGGTGTTTAGGATTCAGCTGGAATCAGTGGAGGTTGCAATGTCATCTGAGTCCCTCTTTCTGGTCTGGTCAGGTCATTTTTTGGGTTCAGGGTGACAAAGGCCAAATGATGTTGCAGTGGATCCCAGTGTCCCAGCTAGGGTAACCAGGCATCCGGTTTTCAATCGGAATGCCTGGTTGAAAAGAGACTCTGGTGGCTCCGGTGAGCACCGCTGACAGGGCCAGTAAAAGTCTGGTTGGCAGCGCAACGGGCCTAAGGCAGGCTTCCTGCCTGCCGTGACTCTGCATGGCTCCCAGAAGAAGCGGCATGCCACCCCTCCAGCTCCTAGCTGTAGAGGCATCCAACTTCCTTCCCCAGCCCGGAGCCTCCTCCTGCACTCTGAACCCCTCATCCCCAGCCTGTAGCCCCCTCATGTCCCCAGCCCAGATCTTGCACCTCCAGCCTGTAGCCCCTTCCTATACCCCAAACTCCTCATTCCGAGCCCCACCCCAGAGCCCACACCCCCAGCCAGAGTCCTCACCCCCTACTGCATCTCAACCTACTGCCTCAGCCTGGAGCCCCCTCCTGCCCCCAAACTCCTCATTTGTGGCCCTACCCCAGAGCCTGCACCCGCAGCTGGATCCCTCACCCCCTCCCATACCCCAATCCCCTGAGCCAGCCCAGTGAAAATGAGCAAGTGAGTGAGGGTGGGGAAGAGCAAGCAACAGAGGGAGTGGGGATGAAATGAGAGGGGGTGGGGCCTTGGAGAAGGGGCAGGGCAGGGGCAGAGCCTCGAGGTAGAGGCAAGGATGTTCGATTTTGTGCGAGTAGAAAGTTGGCAACCCTAGTCCCAGGAGATGGTGAGGGTGCCAGTCAGAATGGTGGAGCTTGCTCCTTTGCCTTCTTTCAGTCAGCCTGGAGAGGTTTGCTGCTTGTCACTAACAAAGCATTGTGAGAGACAGCCCAGACTGGAGTGTTAAGGGGGCACAGTGGTCCCACAGTGTCAGGGTGCACCCTGAGTGTCCCGTCACACTAGTCTCAAACTTTGTTTACCAGACATGATGTTAACACACACAGTCCTTGATTTATATCAGTGGGCATTTTTGTTTGGACTAATTCAGTCTGTCTGCTCTTTGCACTCTTTCCCATCAACGTTTGTTGTTATTGGTTGACACATTACAGATTTTCATTCATTTCTCACTGTTGAGCTCTCAGTTAGGGTATATTTGTAGGCCCAACTATCACAACATCCTTCTTACTCGATTTCCCCACCTCCCCATGCAGAGCAGCCACTGTGACTCCTGTTCCTATCTCTGACAATTTGACTCCCCCATTCTCCATGCAGCATGCCCATCCTGACTTTCTCTGACACCTTGACTTTCTTCTGCTCCCTCTGACTCTCCCTGTTCCCCATTCTTAGAATGTTTAGGTGCTTAGTATGTTTAGGTTTCACCTTGGACCTCTGTCCTCCCCGACGCCTCATTCAAAGTGTGCTTCTGTCACCTCAGAACTTCTTCCCCAACCTCAAATCAGTGAATCAGCAGATTGTAACTTCCTCTCTGTTTTTCCTCATGTATCCTTGGGGGAAGAGGCATGAATGACATTTACCTGGTAGAGCGTCCCAGCCAAACAGCTTGGATATTTCTGTTTCTTTGCTGCCTCTACGGTGTAACCAGTAGACTGCATCCATGTTCCACCTAAAAAATACCTATGAAAGTTGAAAGATATTTTGTTCAAAAAGATTTCTGTCCAGAGTGGCGGGGTGTGAAAATAGTTAGATCAACACTCTAGTTTCAACATCTGTCAAGAACATTCTAATTGGCAAAGGTATTGTACACTTCTTGATACTGGCAATAGATGAAAGGTTAGCAGTTGTATATGTTATATAATAATATTGTAAAACTGAAATGTAGCATATAAAAGCTTATAATTAATTTTACAAGTTAATTTAATGCATCATGGCTTTATAATGCTAGCAGAAAAAACAGCTAATCATGTCATAGAATATAGATTATCTGTTTGATATTAAGTGCTGATTTACACTAGAAACTTTTGCCGCTACAGTACTGTCGATTAGGGATGTAATTTTTATGGCATTTCTATACAGGCAAAGGCCCTAGACTATGCACAATTAATAGTGCTGTTTGCCAGTATAGATTATCTCACATGGGGAACTGGTATAAACTGTACTGGCAATAGCAATTTTTTGTTGGTACAAGCTGCATCTAAACTGGAAAGGTTTGCTGGTATACCTATATTGGCAAACCTTCTAGTGAGACTATGCTTAAGTGTAATTCTTGTTCAATATAGACCTGATTCAAGCCCACTAAATAAGAGAAGAGATTTCCGTTGAAATCAGTGGGGTTTGGATCAGTCTCTATATGAGAACATAAGATTCTGGGTGGTAATGGTTGGAAAAGAATTTTATATCCTATTTTGTTAGCAGCTGACATTGTTTTTTTAGCTGACCTGAACCATCCAAAGAATTTTCTAGCCAATGATGATACCTGAAAATTGAGAAATATGTTAACAGAACTGACTGTTTAATGCCTGCACACTTTCTAAAAAGGATGCTTCTTTCTCTATTACCCAGGGCCAGCACAACCAATTAGGCGACCTAGGCGGTTGCCTAGGGCACTAACATTTGGGGGGCGGCGACTGCGGCAGCCGGACCTTCCGCTGCCTCTGTCGGGAGCGGCATTTCGAGGGCGGGACCTTCCACTGCCTAGGGTGGCAAAAAAGCTGGCGGCGCTCCTGCTATTACCATACTTTCTGCCACTGCCTAAATGTGATCTATTTACTGAAGAAACTAGAACTTAAATGCTTCAGTATAAATATGAAAACAACATGTTTTAAAATGTATCCAGAGAGCAAGATTATCACTGAGTGTTTGGAACCTCTAGTATACACCTCTACCCTGATTTAACGCTGTCCTTGGGAGCCAATAAATCTAACTGCCTTATAGGTGAAACTGCATTATATCGAACTTGCTTTGATCTGCCAGAGTGCACAGCCTCTCCCCCACAGAGCGCTGCTTTACCACATTATATCCAAATTCATGTTATATCTGGTTGCATTATATCGGGGTAGAGGTATAATATATTGATAATCAGATATTTCAGTAAACATAGTTATAGTTTATGGCTACAATGTTTAGTATATATGTATTGTAGTGAATTATTTCCTTTTACATATGCATTTGAAATATATATATTATGAATCTCACAAATGCATTATGCATTATGAAGCTTATTGCTGTTTAGCAGAGAATTTAGTAAAGATGTCAATAGATTTTTTAAAAATTAAGTGTCAGGCTATTTGCTAGATCCCAGTAATAATATTGTAGGCCAAAATAATGGTGGAAGGAATACATCAGATTGAAAAGGAGCTATTTTTACTAGAGGTTATGCTAAACCAAAATTTCAGATCTGAACATCTCCTAACTTTGATGTGTTCAAAATTCAGATATAGAACTGAACTATTCATCTTACAACCAGCTCTTATTTTTATATCCTGATGATGAATGCTTTGGATAGATAGTATTCATTTGTAAGAAATCCAAAACCTTGTTGCAGTGCTTCTAGTATGAGGTCAATCTAAATTCATTGGTATAGCTAGAATCTATTTAACTGAGCATAAAACCTAGTCAATGTGTAAAAGTTTCAAAAAGCACCTAAGTAACTTAGGAGCCTAAGTCCCATGGAAATTCACCCCTCCTATCCATGGATAGTTTAGAGAGATGCTGTTGGAGACTTTCCTGAAAATCAACCATACTTACTCTTCTAAGTCATTTAGGTCCAGATCCTCTAAAGCATTTAGGCTCCTGACTCCCAGTGAAATCAATCTATTCTCATGGTAGTAGAGAGACCTGGGGGTGGGGTGGAGGGTGGCAGGAAGGCTCCTGCAGGGCTAGGAGGAAGTAGGGGGAGGGGGGAAAGGGGGAATACCTGGAAGATACAGGACTGGAGCAAGCTCCTGTGGTTGACCCTAATACAAGGGTGTGAACTAGACTTCTAGGGGGAATCCTGGGAGGCACTGCTCATTACAAAGAACCCGAAAATTGACGGTGAAAACATTGTTGGTATCCTTTAATCTACAAGAGACAGTGGAAATTGCAGCCTATGATGTAGGTGGTTTGCAATGTCTCATGTGACTGAATAGTCCAATCCAAGATTTGCGTGATCTTTGGCAGTTATTGCAAATGTATGTATCTTGGTTGGGAGCTGTTTGCTTCCTACGGGCTCTTTTCTCTTCAAGCTGTAGGAGCCAGCTTCTGTCATGGAATTTAATACCTTGAGGGAGACAATGACATCACTTTTTACCATCACTTGCCAAGATTTCCCATTGGTCAGAATCAATTCCAAATTCCTTCATATCTCGCTTGCTTATGTCATTATAGAAAAGCTTGTGGTGTCTTGTTGTTCTTGTTCTCGCTGATAGCTCCCTGTGTAGCATGTTCTTTGGTATGCGTCCATCTTCCAACTTACTCAGATGGCCCAATCAGTGCAGTCATCTTGCCTTGAGCAAGGCTGTCACACGTGGTAAATTTGCCCTTTGAACAACCTCTGCATTAGTAACTTTATCTTGCCATTTGGTATTGCGTATGCGGCATAAACAGCAGAGATGGAAACTGTTTAACCATTTCTCCTGATGAGAATAAGTTATCCATCTTCATCTTCATCATCTATTGCATCTTCATCGTCTGGACTCATGGGAAGGAGACTCTGGAAAAATTCCACCACGATTTCAACAGCTTCCACGCCACCATCAACCTCAGCCTGGACCAATCTATACGGAAGGTGCACTTCCTAGACACTACGGTGCAAATAAGTGATGGTCACATTAACACCACCCTATACCGAAAACCTACCGACCGCTATACCTACCTTCATGCCTCCAGCTTCCATCCCAGGCACATCACACGATCCATTATCTACAGCCAAGCACTGAGGTACAACCACATCTGCTCTAACCCCTCAGACAGTGACCAACACCTACAAAATCTCCACCAAGTATTCTCAAAACTACAATACCCGCACGAGGAAATAAGGAAACAGATCAACAGAGCCAGACATGTACCCAGAAGCCTCCTACTGCAAGACAAACCCAAGAAAGAAACCAACAGGACTCCACTGGCCATCACAGCCCCAGCTAAAACCCCTCCAATGCATCATCAGGGATCTACAACCCATCCTGGACAATGATCCCACACTTTCACAGGCCTTGGGTGGCAGGCCAGTCCTCGCCCACAGAAACCTGCCAACCTGAAACATATTCTCACCAGTAACTGCACACCGCACCATAGTAACTCTAGCTCAGGAACCAATCCATGCAACAAACCTCAATGCCAACTCTGCCCACATATCTACACCAGCGACACCATCACAGGACCTAACCAGATCAGCCACACCATCACCAGTTCATTCACCTGCATGTCCACCAATGTAATATACGCCATCATATGCCAGCAATGCCCCTCTGCTATGTACATCGGCCAAACTGGACAGTCTCTACGGAAAAGAATAAATGGACACAAATCAGATATTAGGAATGGCAATATACAAAAACCTGTAGGAGAATACTTCAACCTCCCTGGCTACACTATAGCAGACTTAAGGTGGCCATCCTGCAGCAAAAAAACTTCAGGACCAGACTTCAAAGAGAAACTGCTGAGCTTCAGTTCATCTGCAAATTTGACACCATCAGCTCAAGATTAAACAAAGACTGTGAATGGCTTGCCAACTACAAAACCAGTTTCTCCTCCCTTGGTTTTCACACCTCAGCTGCTAGAACAGGGCCTCATCTTCCCTGATTGAACTAACCTCGTTATTTCTAGCTTGCTTGCAGATATATACCTGCCCCTGGAAATTTCCACTACATTCATCCAACGAAAGCTCATGCTCCAAAATGTCTGTTAGTCTATACGGTGCCACAGGATTCTTTGCTGCTTTTTCAGATCCAGACTAACATGGCTACCCCTCTGATACTTAAGTTATCCATGTTTCCCCAAAGATAAAGAGGACCTTGAAATTGCTATAAAGAGAACACCAGGATGATGCACATAATTAGCTGTTGTACTTGAGTAAATATATATTTGTGAGTGCAGTTACCTGAATACAGACTCGTGCTCCTATTTTGGTCCTTGTCTTAATTGTTAGAAAAAAATATCCATCAGCCCTCTGGCTGTGAAAAAACCTTTCAAGCTTAGTGTAAAAACCATCAAAATCATTCTTATATCTTTTCAGAAGTGTCCCTCTAGTGAACAGTTGTCTACATGAAAGATCACAAGGGTTTGGATTATGATTTTTTCTGTATTATTTTTCCTGTATGCTATGAGAGTTCATAAAATAACATTGGTTTTAGCAATGAATAGGTCATTCTTTGTATTGACCATAATTGCATGTTTCAAAGAATAGGGTAGGAGAATTAAGCATACCTAATATTTAAAGACATCATAACTGTGCTCAGGAAAACTGAATACACTTTCTAAGACATGTTCATCCTTGTGAAAATTCTACCCTTGTAGTGCTGCCAAGGCCAATGTCAGGTTGAATACTCTGCTGTATACTGTAAATGTTAACAGTGCAGATTAGTATTGCCTGGGCTATTCTAATTTGTATCTTCAACTACTAAACATGCATTTTTATGTTTTTTCCATTAAACAAAACAAAACAAAAACAGTTTAAAATTTACCTTGTGTTCCATTTCACTACAACTCATTCTCTACCCAGTTTTCAGTTTGACCCATGAATATTTTCACGTGGTAACTGGCCCCTTTAAAGGGAATTGGGGATAGCCCTCTGTGCTTTAATTAACTATCTCCCATTTTGAGAGGTGGGATTAATGGGGTTACATGTTAGCATGGTGAATACCTGGGCCTCATAAAAAGGCTTGAGAGAGAACAGCTTGGAGGAAGGAGGCTGTGATAGAAACAACAGGCAGCAGGTTAGGCCGGGAGATAGGTCTATAAGAAGTAGGGCTGGGAGAAACTGCTGGAATGCCAAGAGAAAGAAGACAGTGGGAAACTTGCTATGAGGAAAAGAGCCCCAGGGAGAAAACCTGAGGAGGCAGTACGCAGTTTAGGAAATTAGAAGAACGTTACAGGACCTTGGAGTAGGGGTGAAAAGCAGGCAACTTCATTGTAACCCAACTGGAATAGAAGAACCGTTTGTTTGCAAGTTTATTGGGACTTTCAGTTGGACGTTTGTTACCCCTGAAAGAGACTGAAATGTGACCTGGCTGGAGGACCGGGCTTCAGAAGATACAGACTGCCACAGATCCACATCAGCAGACAATAGAGGATGCTAGAGTGGAAGAACCTAGCAACACCATGTTCATGCATGAGGCAGTGGTCAGCCAGGGAGCTCACCCATTACAATTGGACAGTACGAAAAATTTCCTGTCAGGGTAGGTAAGCACTGGAACAAATTCCCTAGGGAGATTGTGGAATTTCCACCACTGGAAGTTTTTAAGAACAGGTTAGACAAAAACCTGTCAGGAATGGTCTAGCTATTACACAGTCCTGCCTTGAGTGCAGGGGACAGGACTAGATGACTTCTTGAAGTCTTTTCTAGTCCTACGCTTTTATGATTTTATGAACATGTACCAATAACTCTCAGGTTACCCTCAAACCAATTTTTCTTCAGAAATAATAATTTTACCCAATAAATGCACAGGCAATTTCCTGTATTCCCCTATAAATAACGTGAAATTGGAACTTACATGGATTATAAATCACTCATTAATGGGGCTCATTGTGTAGATCTTAATGTATAGTGAAATATTAATTAATATTGAAGGTGGAACTGCTTTTCTCATTTTTGTTTCACTTGCGTGAATTATATTGTTAATAACACTTAATCATCTGCAGTACAATATTTCTTGTAATTCTCACCCATCTTGTTAAGAGCTATGTGTTTATCTAAGTCTTCAAAGAAAGCTTGAGAGAGAAATTGACCTGTCCGTCTGTCTGTCTCTCTCCGTTGTTGTAATGCCAAGTCAAAACCTACAGGACTTAAGCCAAATTCTGTTAGGTAAGATGTTTTGCTGTATCAAACTATTCCCTCCTAATGAGAAAAATGAAAACACAATCTTAGCTTGTGCAGGTTCACTATTCCAGGTTTCCTTGATGAGGTCTCAGGTGGGTAGTTGTCCCTATAGTGACTTGAAAAGCAAGTCCTTTGGAGGTTTATGGTACCTCCTGGAGCACCAAGAGCCGGTAAGGTAGGAATCTGTCACACTTTTTGTTCCTAGTATCTATAAATTTGTTTGTAACTTTGGTCTTTGACCTTTTCAAATGTGCCACGAAGGCCATCTTGGTGAGGCTGAGACTACTTATGTCAAACCCGCTGGTCTGAGAACCTTTCTGTAAATAATTATGGGATATACTGTCTTAGGTTCCTGGATTTACTGCTGGGCTTCCTGCTGATGGTGCTTGGCTGCTGACTGTGCCTTCTCCTGGTGTTGCTGTGCTTGAAGCTGCCCCACTGTGACTTCATCTGGTGTTACTGTGTTTCTTGCTGCTGGTGCTGAGCTGCCAAGTACCTCTCTTGCTGGTGATGATGTGCTTTCAAATGGGCCTCCTGCTGGTGGTGATATGTTTCTGATGTTCATGTTAGGCTGCAACTACACCTCTTGGTTGTACTGTGCTTCAAGCTGACACTTTTGTTGCCCACTGCTTGCCCAGCTGGTGTTGCTGAGCTTCCTGCTGCTGATGCTGGACTGCCAATTACTTTCCAACCTGACCCTGCCTTGCCTCTTGTTGACATTCTTGTGTGGTCTATTGTAGTTGTGGACTTAGCACTTACAGCTTAGTCAAGTCTGTTGCTGTTCCTGAACTGTGGCACGGTGCTGCAGATCTGCTGTGCTACTATGAATGGCTGCAGTTTTTGTACCATGATGTTTCCTCATACTATATAAAAAACACTCCAGAGTTGCTCAGTGATGAGAGGAAGCTCCCATTCACAATGCACCTGGGAGCAATGACGTTGGCCTTGAACAAAGGCAGCAGCTGGATGTGGTTTCAAAAACAATCTATTGCCACCCCAAACTACCTTCATCTCTTTGAACACTTGAGGCCAGTCAAAGTTACAGGGTGAGCTGTGTTTTAGATCCCTTTTAATCTTTCATGAGTAATGACTGAACTCATCAGAGGACAGGCCTGGTTCTTTGCATGTGTCCCTGGGTGGAACCACGGTGTTACCATTCCTTGACCGGTTGCTATGTTAACCAGCTGCCTTAACCTGACAGGTCCAACTGAATTTGGCACCCAAAGTTCTTTTCCTCCAGGAGCCTGTGACAGCAGCTGATTAAAGTGACTCAAAAATAGCTTGTCTAAAGCATTATTTGTTCAGCCAATGGTACATGGCATGCAGAGTAAAGGGTAAAAACAGAGATCTATATGCATATTTTCCCTTACCCAACCCTTAATCTTTCTTTGCAAGCTCAGTAATTTCGATTCAGAAAAGTTACTACCATCTCTGGGCTGGCAGAGACAGCCTGTTTCCTATAGTTTTTGTGTCTATTTCTCAGTGTGTTTCTAATCAGCATTTCCCCCCTCAGCAGCTGCAAATAGCCCCCTCAATCCCTGCTAAAACATACCTAGACCATCCTTCACATGTGGTACTACCCAGCAGAGGGACGATGCTGATGTCAGAATGAGACACTGGTACTGGAAAAAGGGACAATGCTATGTTAGCCAACAAAGGATACAAACTTCCTCCCAGCCTTAGTAAGAAAAGAATGCACCTTTCTGTGCTTGCAGCAATCACCGATGCTTGAATTTGGTTCAGGCTTGGAGTGGTGATCCTAGTCTGAGTCATGAGATATCCATCTCCTATGATCATCATGCTAGTAAAGGCTTCCTCTCCTATGATCATCATGCTGGTAAAGGCCTTGGGCTTGTCAAGGTATTATTCCCGCTTTGAACTTTAGTGTCCAGAAAGTGGGGACCTGCATGTACCCCTCTAAACTTAATTCCTAGCTTAGATCTGATAGCACTGCCACCAACCAAAAATATAGTGTTTTGGTACACTTCCTGTCCCCCAAAAACCTTCCCTGGGGAACCCAAGACCCAAATCCCTTGGGTCTTAAAACAGAAAGAAATAAACCATTCCCTCTCCTTCCCCCTCCCTGGGTTACCCTGAAATATACATTGATCCAAACTCCTTGGATCCTAAAACAGAGAGGAATTAACCTTTCCCCCTCCCATCCTTTTCCCCCACCAATCCCTGGTGAGTTCAGACCCAATTCCCTTGGGTCTTACACAAGGAAAAAAATCAATCAGATTCTTAAAAAAGAAAGCTTTTAATTAAAGAAAGAAAAAAGTAAAAATTATCTCTGTAAAACCAAAATGGAAAATGTTTACAGAGTCTTCAGCTTATATAGACTAGAGGGACTCCATCCCCCCTAGCCTAAGTTACAAGTTACAGCAAATAGAGGTAAAATATCCTTCCAGCAAAATACACATTTGCAAATAAAGAAAACAACCATAAAGACTAATCCGCCTTCTATTTAGTACTTACTATTTTGATCATGAGAGACTGTTTCAGAAAGATTGGAGAGAGATCTGGCTGCACGTCTGGCCCCTCCTAGCTCCAAGAGAGAACAAAGAACCAAAAAAAAACAGCACAAAACAAAGACTTCCCTCCACCAAAATTTGAAATTATCTTGTCCCCTGATTGGTCCTTTGGTCAGGTGTCAGCCAGGTTCACTGAGCTTGTTAACCCTTTACAGGTAAAAGAGACATTAACCCTTAACTATTTGTTTATGACAGGGCTAATCCCATAGCCCTGTGTTCAGGCTACCTCTGGGCCTGCTTTCTCCAGCAGCAACAAGTGCTCACTGCCCATGGACTTTCTCTTAAGTACCATCCCTGTGCCAACCAATAGACCCACCGGCAATGATGTAGCCTCCAACCAATCCATTGTTCCTACTTGTGTAGGGGTAAGTTCCCAGCATTCTTCTCCTCCAGTGAGAGGCAGACTGGCAGCAGGAAATCAGGAGTGAGATTTCATCCCAATTCTCTAGTCAACCAGTGCTTTCAGGCACAGCCCTTTCCCACCCCCTAATCAATCAAAGTTCAAAGGGCAGAAAGACTCACCCTGCAACAGTGCTGACCTGTTCATGCGGAGTAGGGGCTCCCTATAACAAAGTCAGTTGAAAAACTAGTCTATGGGATTGCATTCCTCTTCAAAAGACAAGCAAAGTTTAGGTTGTTAAAAATCTGGGATAATATTGCCCTTAGCCCAATTACAAGTCTCATTAAATTCAATTATTCACCACAGGGAAAACAATTCTTCAAATTCTTTTCTCTTGCCCTTAAATTTCTTCATGTATTTCCTGCTTGACATTTTAATTTTTGTCCACAGGGATGTGTTATTTTCTCTTTCAACCATATGTAGTCATCTGGATATCATCTTTTCTCTCCACATCAGCTGACTGCCTTTTGCTCTGTGTGCCCACAGTTACTTCAGTGAATGCTATGCTGAATTTGTACTGGGCCTGTGAGAATTACTAAAGTTAGCATCACTGGCTTGGGTGTTAATGGAAGGGATGTCATTGTCTGGTCCATTTCTCTCTGGCAATGATGAGTTTGACTAAACCCGTTTGGTTATCAGCAACTCTATTGCTGGTGTTAACAGCAGTTATCAATGGTGAAGCAACCCTCTGCATAACTTCCCCTTGTCAGTTGAGGCCCAGTTCTGGGATAGTTGGCAGATTCCAATCCAGGTGAAAGGGGCAAAAGCTTCAATTCCTCTTCAATTCTTCTTAGCTACTGTTGTCAGCTCTCTTGGCAAGGGCCTTTTTGTAGCCCAGGATTTCTTGAAGCTTCCAGAAAAAGTGCAGGAGAGTGACTGTCCCCTTTCCTCTCTTTCTTTTCTTTGTTGCATCTCCTAGTTAGAGCCTTCTGGGCTCAGAAAAAGTTCTCATAGGCAAATATACTCACAGCATCTAATTGCTTCTTCATGCGCTGCATGTATTGTAGAATAACTGGGTTTTAGTGGACTAACTCTGCCTGATTTCCTTAATTTGGTCCAGGATTCCTTGGGGTTGGCCTCCACATAGCAACATGAAGGGAAACCTGTGGAGGCCTATGGTGCCTCATATATCCAGTTGCACAGTCCTATCAGCATTTTTCAGTAGCTCTTTTAACCCAAACAACTTTTCAGTTAAAAACAAGGAAATCCTGAGTAAACTCACAATGTCTGGAAACATATGGACTTCAAGCTCATTTTTGAGAATAATGTTTAACAAATTCCAGCATGCATTGGGATGGCTCCTTTGCTGACTCTGTTGAAATGATTTTTAGGTTTTCCCCCAAAGTTTCAGGGTAACAGTTCATAGGCCTTAAATCTGCTAATGTCTTCTTGAAGTAGGCCACATCAGGTAATTCTATTGCTGGGACAGTGTTCAGCACTTTGCAAGATCTGGCCCTAAGAAGTGAATATCAACTTTTTCCAGCTTGAAGCTTGAGCACATATTCTTTAGAACGCTGCTTTTCACTGATATTTATACCTGACATCATATCAGAAAAATATGCCAAAATGCACTTTCAATAGCTTTCTAAATGGTGTTGCCTCAGCCTTCTTAACTGCTTGCTCATTATCTGATTCACCATATCAGCAGCAGGGTTGTTGCTATGAATAATGAAATTATATGAGTTATATAAAAGAAGTCTCCTCTCTAAGAATCACATAGCCAATTTGAAAAAGGGGGAAGGGATTGTTTAACTACAATCAAGCAAAGGAGATGCTGCTAGAGAACAGTAAATATTAATTCTTGCCTGAGGATAGCACTCAGTATGATTGCACAACATTCTGAAGAATATGCACTTCCACCAAAAAAGTACTGTCTGAGCAAACAGAAATACATAAGAGTTTTCTTAGGGCTTTTCAATCAGAAGGCTATGATTCCAGGTGGGTGGCCAGAAGACAGAGATTTTAGTTGCTGCATCTGATTTTTTCTTCACATGGCATTAAAGGGCAGCTAAGGTGCAAAAATGTTCTGTAGTTCATCAGTCCATGGATTTGTAACTTCACTGAAAGGATCCATATGAACCACATGTTAATAACAACAAAATAACAGCATTTGGATCATCAGCACTGTTTAATGAAATTCATTGGTAGCTTATCACAGTGAAATGTGATTGCATCTGACATGTCATGCTTGCCTGGTAGAATAAAGCATTCCTGAGTCACAGATGGATGTAATTTCTGTCTTCAGTTTGGTATACACTTCGTAGTTGTCCTTCATTTCATCTTTTTGCAGCAGTGTAGATTAAGGCCTGATTCTCTTCTCACTTATACTAGCGAAGCATCATTTTACAGCTGATGTGAGCACAGAGTCAAGTCCTATACTGAAGCTGTTCAGGAAATGTATTTTTCCCATGAAAAGTTTTGCTGAAAATATTTTTTTCTTATTTTTCATTAATTTTTCTTCAAAATTCTTTGGACTTATTGTGGCATGACACTCCATATTCTTTATGGAAATATGCTTATGGTATGGATATGGCATAATGGAAATATATTTTATGCAAGATTGATCTTTTAAGGTATCATCGGAAAGGTTATACTTTACTGAATGTGATTATCTGATTTGTACACATGTATCATTTCTGTATCTGGAGTTAGAAATATTGACAATGTAACAAGTACAACTGTTGTTATACTTGGAGATGCCCACCAGACAATAAGCAATCAGCCTTATTTTTTTTTGTGACTTAATGGGCCATTAGGAAAAAGACACTGAGTCTTCTAAGATGTGGATTCCCCATCTTCTGGGAGTTCCTTCCTCTGGACATTGCAAATAAATCTGGTTTCATGGTTGCTTTGATACTGCAAGGTCAGGTTATAATGTCACCTGGTAAAAAGTGCCACCTTGGACACTTCTGGTACTTTTCCACTGGAAAAAAAGGCTTCCCACCTTATGTAAATTCTAGTTAAGGGTAGGGAGTAAGGAAAACAGGACTTTTCTCCATTGCCTATGCAAGAAGAAAGACTGCTGAAAGTACCTGAAGAAAAAAAGGGACTAACCTGAGGAGAAAGGCCGGGATGAGTCCAATCTGTAAGAAGAAATAACTAGAACTCCAAGCTACAGAAACTCAGCAACTTGCCTAAAACAACATCTAGGGTGAGAAATTATTTATTGAAACCAGTCTTTTTAAAATCTTAAGCTTAGTTTGCATGCTTTGTTTTATTTACTTGGTAATCTGCTTTGTTCTGTTTGCTATCCCTTATAATCACTTAAAATCAGCCTTTTATAGTTAATAAACTTGGTTTTGTTCATTATTAAACCCAGTTTGTGCAATTTCTAATGGGAGAGGGGAAAGAAGTTGTACATATCTTCCTCCACATTGAGGGAGGGGGCGAATTTATGAACTTATGATGAATAGATTTCTTTACAGTGCAAGACAATATTATTTTGGGTGTACTTTCCAGAGGGGAGCTGCACTTGAGTGCTGGATTCTGTGTGATTCTACAGCTGGTGCATCCCTACCTGTAGGTGTGTGCTAACAGAGGCCAGAGAGACTAATTCAGCAAAACAGGCTAGTGGAGCAGGCAGGCTCAGTGAAATCCCAATACATAGGTGGCACTTATATTGAACTGAAAGCCTGATTTTTTTTGACTTTTTTTTTTGGTAAAAGTTTCCATTTAATTGAGAAGTTATTTCCCATTGAAAAATGACTTGGATGAAAAATTTTGACCAGCTCTACCTTATGTTCCCAAGCATTAATGATTGAGGATAATTTCTAAAGTCATTATAAACTGGTGTAGTGATTCAGCAAAATAAAGCAGTAATCACCAAGGATTTTACAGCACGGATTTTAAATCAAAATAATTTATCATTGGTGAAACAAACATAACAAAAATCCTCCCCATCAGGGTGTTGGCCCTTCCCTCCCAGTTTGGATATTGAGCCCTGTCTTTGCACAGGTGTTCTCTGCATTTAGATTTAGTAGCATCCTTTACTTAAAGGGTTTGTGCAGGGGAAGACAGTAAGGAAGCTAGAGCTCACCTGTTTACCAGGATTCAAGTACTGAACCTGCACATTCTCACAGTCAGTAAGGCAAAAAGTGCATACTAAAGTACTAAAGCTCACTGCTGTGTGCACTGCAATACAGATAAATACATGGATTTCTAAAAAGTTATAATAAAATAAAAATGAACACACAGTGGTAAGCTAGGAATGTTAATGTTCAACCTAGCTAACAGGGTCAGGAACTTGGGCTGGCATAGTATCTGATCATCTGTGGAAGCAGTTTGTCAGTGCACCCACTTCCCTCTTGTGTATGATAGAAAAGAGAAAGAGAGATGTGTATGCTTCAAAAACAGTTAACAAAGATTTATTAAGGAAATTGACAATAGAAGGGATAGGAGAATGTTAACTAGAATTAAACAACCCAACACAAATGCAAGTATGGCTGCCCTCAATTAGACATGAAGCCCGGAGACCCGTACAACCCTTAACCTTGGCTATATTCAAACTAAACAAAAAGGAAAATGCAAACTATCCCAATACCGTACTGAGTCAGAGGAGACAACTTCAGGTAGGACAAAACAGCTGATATTGGTGCATCTCATTGTAGCTTGAGAGCGAGGGATCCAAATCCTGGACCTTGAACCAAGCTTTGCAGGACTTAGGCTATGGGAAGGAGGAGCACAGGACCATCAGCGAAGATCTACTGGAACCAAGATTGAAGATAAAGATGTCACTGGAATCAGGATATAGGTATAGGGTGACTAGATGTCGTGATTTTATAGGGACAGTTCTGATTTCTGGGTCTTTTTCTTATAAAGGCTTTTATTAACCCCACCCTCTGACCCAATTGTTCACATTTGTTGTCTGGTCACCCTATAAGAGGTAGGTGTTCATGAGTGATGTCTTCTTGGCCGATGGTGTGGGTCCGGAGTCACTGAGGAGATCCTCAACGTCCATGCAAATCAACATGATACCTGGCTACTGTTCTGATGGACAGCAAGAATGCTCAGGTGCACAGCCCTTTTAATAGGTTCGCGTAACTGAGCCTAGCGGTCTGAACTTGGTTCTAACTGCCCCTCCAAGAGTCCGTTGCTCTTTTCCCACCACTAGTTTGTAAAGGTGCTAAAGTTCTGACAAGAAGGAGCAACAACATGGAGTCTGAGTTTTTATTATGGCATGACACCATCTTGAATCATGGACTCCATTGATTTCTGTTCCATAATTAACTCATTTTATACTAATCATTACAGCAAACACATTAATTCAAACATAAACACCAACGTTAACATAATTAAACATACATTTAGGGGAAAACTTCCCAACAGGAACTAACATGATGCATACTGTGCCATAAATGTATTTATGCACTACATTCTTCCTTCTTCATTGCTAAATTTCCCCCATCTAGTCATTCATGCATTCTGGTTCTTATACTGGCATCCACCATAGCATCCAAGCATCCTATATCCTGTCTGTCATATTCATGCTACATAGTAAAGCATTCGTCAGAATTTATACTCTGTGTAAAGCACCATGCACACCTATGGCACTACATAAAAATATTTTTGGAATAATTTAGAGTTAATAATGTGTCCATTATCATTAATTAAACAACCAAGCAAATATATGCAGCTACTCACACATGGAAGGAATGCCTATGAACTGCTACAAAAATAATTCTTTGTTCTCCTTCAAATCCCCCTGCCCTTAATACTGTTCTTTGCTATGAGGCCTACAAAAATAACTGACCACAATTAGGCAGCTAGTGTACTGAGACCATTAGCTGTCATGTTGAATAAGATTGTCTTATGGTTTTCTTGTACTCCACCATCAGTCTGTATTCGTCTCTTGTCTTATACTTAGATTGTAAAATCTTTGGGGCAGGAAGTGTTCTTTTCATTTTGTGTTTGTTCAGCACCACGCACGCTGGGATCCAGGACCACACTAGGACTCCTAGACAGTACATTAATGCAAGCTATAGTACAAATACAAGAGCTATGTCAGATAACATGGTCTTGATTAAAGATAATCACAATGGACCAGATTCCATTACCCTTATTCATGTTGAATTGTACTTTCCATCGCAGATCATCCCAATGATTTAAGAGGGACAGTTTGAGTGGTAAGACTCTTCAATGCCATTGTCACTTAAGTCTATGGTAAAAGTGGAAATGGTCAGGTCACCTGATTTACACACTAAGCTGTGTTTTAGACAAAAAGTAGAAACAGACACTAGAACAATCACACATCCAATTTCATGTTATCAATGCACCTAAAGTGCTATAATTGCTGTTAGGATGGAGACTTGCTTTAAACTTAACTAAAGAAAGAGGCCGAGGTGAGAAACAGACAAGTAAATAGACTGGTGTGACATTTCCTTGAAGATGAAGAGTATACATTTGAACTTTATATCCAAGGAAAAACATAAGGTAGTACAAGTACGGAACGCATTAGTCACTCCTAAAACTCTTGCTTTATTGCTACAAATAAGACCTGAGATTACTATAACTAAAAAATTATATATTTCCCTATTTATTTTGTTTTCTCTGTGCATTTGACAGCACTTAATGTATATCAATTTAACTGGTCCCCCTGCCATATTTCCAAGGGGAAATCTGACTAACTGAAAAGATCCTTATAAACAAATAGGGGAGCAGAAAAACTTTTATAAATATTTGAAATGAATATTTTTTAAAAATTAAGAATTCAGAGCATTCAGAGCATTCAGAGCATTCTGCTTATGTGTACTCTATCAGAAAGTAATTTTTTTTAGCTTGGTTAATTTAAAAAGAAAGAAAAAACACATTGGCATTGTCCCTGTTGGGTGAAATAGTAGTGGCTGGACACCCAGAAGCTCATATGACAGAGAGATTAAGATACAGTGGTAAACAAAGAAGTGTCCTGAAAAACTGTGTCACCTTATGAGATTAATTAACACTGATGTAAAAAAGAGAGTTCACTGTCTTCTCTGTAATCTTACAGTCACTGGCTCCAGTATTTTCACTAATTCTGTACAATGAGCAATTTCAACACATTTCCAGAACAAGTACCTTTTTTTGCAATACTTAATATGTGTGGCGGGAAATAAATATTGTTTTATTTAGAGAAAGCTTTGGATGACAATCAGAACTGCTTTGTCAACACAGGAACACAACTCATTAAAATGTTCATTTACCAAATTTCTTGACATTGTCAAAATCTCCATAATCATGCAAATTCTTTAAATGTTGCTTCTTGATTAATTTGCTTAACCAGCTGATTTTCCTATTCAGCCACGATTTTGGCTGATACAAGCATTTAGCTTCTCATTAAGGGTCTAATCTAAAGCCCATTGAAGTCAATAGAAAAACTCCTGTGGACTTAGATGGGCTTTGGATCAGGCCCTAATTGTAATCAGAATAACACATTTTCCTAGGACTTCATCATCTGCTTTCCCTTGTTTTCTTATGGGCAGTTCATGTTTTTATGAATGATGGGTTTTTACAGGATGGGTTTTTACAGGAAAATCAAAGTTTTTCTTGAATACAAATGTTTAAATAATAGAACGTTAATAATGCCTACTTACACAGCACGTTACATCTTCAAAAGACTTTGGGCCAGATCCACAAAAGTCAAACATTTGGGCACCAAGATCCTCAAAACTCCTGCTAAGTTGTCACTCACAAATCACCAGGCACCTGAATCTCTGACAGTGAGCATGCACACAGCTGCCTAAGTCTAGACAACCCATATGAGTATGTACCCTTTCCCTAAACCCCAGTGGGGTCTTCAGACAAAATAATACTGTGTGGGGCCCAATTCAATATGCATTTTCAGAGCATACCTGAACCCACATAGAACTTCAGGAGGCAACAACAGCTGTCTCTCTTAGAAACTATAGCCCAGTGGGTAGATACTCACCCCGGATGTAGGAGGATTCAATCCCCCTTCTGCCTGATTCGGGGTGGGGGGACTTGAGGGAAGAAAGGGACTTGAATTTGGATTTCTCTTCTGTTCCAAGGCCCAGCAGGAACAGCCAATCTCTGTTAGATGCTTTTCTACTGCACTGGTGACAGGGCCTGCTGCATGTTTTCACCTTGTTTCTATTGTTCCAGAAAGTGGTAAAGAAGATACATCAGGACATGGTAAGGATGATTCTCAACAATCCAGGTTGGCCATGCCAGCAATGGTGTACCGATCTCCTCCAGCTATCCAGCAGAGTTTCATACATCTTCCTCCATCACCAGATTTGTTATCTCAGAAGGAAGGGAGGATTCCTCATCCAGAACCATAGTCCTTCCCTCTGACGGCTTGGGTGATCATACTTTGACTCTGTCCAATCTTGAACAGACTTATTTGTTGGATCTTTGCAATCTTCTGCTTAATGCTAGTAAGAAGTGAACCAGTGTTATAAATCAAAATGGATGACATTTGTGACTGGGAAGGTAGTTCTCCTATTTCAACATCCATACCCTGTGTTTTAGAATATTTGATGGTGGGACAAGGTGTACCTACCCTGCCCCAGCCCCCAAAGGGTTAACTCTGCTTTGCAGAGTGAAGAAGCCCCACCCCTCCGACTCTGCCGGGCATGCTCAGCCTGGAGGCAGAATATAAAAGGTAGCAGCGGAGCTCAGTCTGGAGAGGCTACAGGTGGGGAATGACATATGCTGCAAGTGCCGTGCAGGGAGTTGTTACAAACCCTGACTATGGCTCACAGAGTTCCTGACTGGAGACTCCATGCTGCCTGATGAGCCCAGAGAAAGTATGGCACTGGTGGGAGTCTGGATATTTGAGGACCCTGGGGAGTTTTGATTAGGGGGAAAGGGTTAGAAGCAGCCCAGGGGACTCAAACTCTTTGCTGGTGAGTGAACCGGGGGACCAGGCAGTGTGTTTGGGAGAATCCCTGCTGATTTGGTGGTGAGCACCACCACCACTAGGGCCCTGGGCTGGGGCTTGAAGAAGCAGGGAGGGTCTAAGCCCCCTTACCTGGGCACCACATCCCCCTGAGTGGCACCCCACTCCCCCAACTGGCCATACAATCTCACAGAGGTAGGCTACTTCACTGGCTCTGACCATTGGGCCATGCTGTCCTGATAGGAAGGTCTACTCACTGACTATGAGCTACATAATACTATGCCATGTTACAGAAAGGGTCATTGGTGTAGGACCTACCTGGCTGCAGAATCACCTCTGCCTTTCCATTTAACCCTACGTGACCTGACACCCTATGCTGGGGTGTACCTACCCCATGACAGATGGTTTTAAAATCTGAAGGCTTATCTAATTCATCAGTGAGAGTTCATTTGGCAGCCATTTCTGATTATCATACTCTAGTTGATGGTAGATCACCTAATACCATTAAGAATATGAAGGGTTTATCTAATGTGTTTCCTCCTTTGAGAGATCTTGTCCCTCCTTGGGATCCCAGTTTGGTTCTCTGAACCTTTTTCTGCGTGTTCTTTACATTCTTTGTTTATTAAAATAGCTTTTATTGTTGCTATAACAGCTGCCAGAAAGCTGAGGGAGCTAAATGCTCTTATGGCTGATCCACTGTTCATTGTTTTTTATAAAGATAAGGTGGTTCTTCAGCCTGACCCCAGATTTTTGCCTAAGGTAGTTTCTGATTTTCACATCAGTTAGTCCATTAATTTGCCATTTCCCCTCCAAACCACTTTTTCATAAATCATCCAGATTGTTGTTGTATGCTAAAAATCACATGGGATATATGGTTTCTTCCCAGAAAATTGCTAGATGGAACAAACAATGTAGTATTGAGTATTATTCCTTGGCAGAGTCTCCTAAACCTGGGAGAATATGTTCACATTCTGCTTGAGCCACCGTAACCTCTTCTGCTTGCCTTAAGTCCCAACTGTGGAGATTTGCAGAAATCTACCTAGAGTTTTGTTCACACTTTCACTAAGTATTATGCTTTGGACTTGACCTCTAGGGTGGATGCTGGATTTGGTAGAGCAAAACTGCCGTCTCTGTTCAGTTAGGACTCTGTCACTGCCACCATGTTATTTTCAATACTGCTTATCACTCTATCTCGTAGGCGGGAATATGCAGAGCCACTCAAAGGAGAAATGAAGGTTACTTACTAGTTCTTCTAGATGCCTCTGAATATTCATACTCCTACCCACATTCCCCTAACTGCCTAAATATCTTTACAAATCTGGGACTTAGTGCCTAATTTAGGCACCCATGTTTAAAAATTTTAGCCTGTGACTTGCCCACAGCTGAGATCAAGTCAATGGTAGAGCTGTGATTTGAGCTCTGAGTTACCTAGGCTCCAGTTATGTGTTCTAAATACTGGACAGCATTTCCTTGCTGTTAAAAATAGGTACATGTCACATTGAGGTCCCATATTAGTTTATTGCATTTACATTTGTTTCCAGTCTAAAATTTAGCAACTAGTTTATCTGGGAGCCAAGAAGCAGCTAACAAAATAGTGTTCAGTTTGTCATTAAATTGCCTTTCTGTTGAAGCCTCATTAATATTTATTCACTTCAATCTAGTCAGATAAAAATAAATTGGGAGTGGTTGATTGGACACAATACTTGGGAACTTTCTGCACACTATATTTATTTTTGCAAACTATCTTGAAAGAGACCTGATTGGTTGACTCATTATTAGATCACCTATAATCCCATGAGATCCCAAACAATTTTACAGACTTACACTGATATACAAACTATATAGGTATCAGTTCAGCATCACTGAAAGGCAGACATTTGTGGGGTGAAACAGAGAAACACTATACAGCCATTTAGAAAAGCAAATAAATAATATATCAAGGAGTTTATGAGCCAGGAGTTTAGCTAGGTAAAATTTACCAAGTGCCAAATTATAGTATTTAGCCAGGACACTTCAGTAAAATCCTTACTTTTAAAAAGGTACCATTTCATCATTAATGACTACAAGTTCCTTGAACTCTAGCTTTACATCTTATCAAAAAGGTAGCACCTTCAACAGCAAGGTATTGGCTAGTTCAGTAGTCTCCCACTCAAGAATTAATGTGACCCAACCTGGAAATCTTACAGAACCACAGCAAAATGTGGCACAGCTGCATCCCCTCATTCCATGTAAACTAAAATGGAATAAATTCAAGACACTTAATCTTTCTATTTATTAGCAATCAGAATGCACCAGCACAGCATAATTTGTATTGTTTATCTTTAGTCAGAGCTAGCCTGGCTACAGGACCCTCCCTGATTTAAAGGACTAGGAAATGTCAGATAACCTCTGCTTTTCCTAAGAGCCTATCCCTTCTAATAACAGTGTGACCTAACAGATGGTGTGCTGGAGTAAGACTCAGGAGATCAAGGTTCTGTTCCTGGCTTTTCCACTGGCCTTAGTAACCTTGTGCAAGTAACTTCATCTCTGTGAACCTTAGTTTCCCCATCTGTAAAATGGGGATAAAGATACTGCCTTCCTTTGTACTGTGCTTTGAGGTCTACTGGTGAAATTCTATATAAAAGCAAGGTGTTAATAATGTGTTTGTACAATTGGGCTATAATCCTGATTGGACAGTTTGAGTGGTACTGCAATACGCATAATAAAATAATGATTTTAAGAACTAGTTATCTGTCCCTTTCCCCTGTGTCAATGTGAATAATCTGATTGAAGTCCATATGTATACCCTACTTGCATGAGTAAGATACTATTCTATTTGAGTAAGGGTGGCAGAGATTTTGCAATTACTGCAGATCTGGGCAAATGAGACAGAAAACGTGTTTTGTCTGGGCTGCTGGAAATGCAAATTAAAATAAATCTATATATCTACATTACTAAAACTATAAGAGAGATTACATTAGACTGGATAGATCAAATTCAGCCTCTGATATTAACAGATCAGATGATTCAACATCTTTCCCAGGACCCAAATATGTTTAAGGTTAAATAGTCTCTCATGCCAGGCTTTATGAACAAATGAACTGTTCTTATCCTCTCTAACACAGAAGCAAACCACTCTAAAGCCTTCCAAGATCTACTTCTATTTTATTGCACAGATGAAGTGTCAAAGTATGTTACTTTGATGCAAGTTAAATTCACGTAAAACAAATATAAGCTATGTAAAAATTCAATAAAGTGGCATTTCTACCATGTAAAGGAATTTAATTAGCCTTTTAAAATCATTGGGTATCATTACCTTTTGAACATGTAAAATATTTCACTGTAGCAGTTACAAATAGGTTACAATAAGCTGGTATGAGCCATCTCAGAATTCACTAAGGAAACACTAAAGCTAACCCAATTGATCAAAAGTGCTAATGATATTAAAATTCGGAATAGCAACACAAATATTAAAAGTGCAATCTCTCATCACTAGACACAGATTATTGAATTATAATATATTAAGAATCTGCTTAACATAAAGCTAGGTAGGTGAGAATGGTACTGAAAACTGAAGCACATGCTATAAATTTGGTGGAGAGAAACGTGGGGAAAACTAATTATCTGATATTAGTTCTCACTAAGTGTGTTTCTTGAATTCCATATAAAAGTATTATGACAAATACCACTTGTCAGACATATGGATGATATTTCTATAATTTATACAGGATAGTAAAAAAACCAACAAAACCCCTTCAGTTAAAATCATACTCCACTGGCTGTCTGTAATTCAAATGAACTGGGAACACAAGTTTAAGAAGAGTCAAAAAACCAGAAGAAAGTGAAAACTGGCACACAAGAGTAATTTACTTTGATGTTTGAATGCAGTTATTTTTCAGAAAGTAATCTCACAAGCTAAAGCTATCCCCAGAGCCTAAACAAATTTTAACTTGCACAGAGAGCACAAAAACAGCCAAGAGCCATAAGCTATTACTAGCCATGTCGACATTACAGAAACAATTGTGATATAAGAACTGTTCTTGAACAGGTGTTAGGCACCAATAGGATATTCTTCTACTTCAGGTATGTATGACTTCTTGTTACTATTTTTCATCTTCAATAAATGTTTAGTGTGACTATTCAGAAGTAAAATACCACTCTACAATTATGTTCTTGTGTCTGTCCTACATTATCATTATCTCAAAGAAATGAAACAGAAAAGAACTTGTACTAAACTTATATCTGGTTTTTAATCTATCTTTAAACATTTCAGTGCCAAGGGACACCTACTAGAGCTTAGTGAAATTCAGCACCAGTCTATTCAGTTTCATCAATTTATTATGTCTTGGTGATTTAGACATACTCTGTTGCCTAGAAGGTATTATAATGGTACTTTCTCTGTACTTACCATTATGACTAATTTCTGTTAGAAGCCTATTTTTATTCTTGCCATTATAAATCTGGGCAAAATTCAATTGATACAAATGATCTCGTGTGTGTGATCTTTTGGAAGAAGAAAAGCTTTGTGGAAAGTTGAGGGTTAAGTATATAAGGTGTTCACAAGGTATGACATTTGGAATAAATCAGAGGATTTAATTTTAGAAAAATCATTCTGATGTGTTTTTGAATGTCATCTCTCAAAAGCAACTTGGTCTAGAGCAGTAGTGGGCAACCTGTGGCCCATCAGGGTAATCCACTGGCAGGCCACCAGACAGTTTGTTTTCATTTTCACAGCTGCCCGCAGCTTCCCGTGGTCATGGTTCACCGTTCCCAGCCAATGGGAGCTGTGGGAAGTGGCGTGGAGGGGTGGTAGAATAGCTTGAGAGTCTCAGAGCTCTGACAATGGACTCAAATATTGTAGTTCAAAAGACTTAAATATTGAAACTTCTGGAAGTAAAACTAGACTTAAAATCAGGCCCTTTCTTCTGACCACCATTCCCCAGTGATAGTCTTCCACTATCACTGACAGATCTCCATTGTCCCAGGAAAATCTCTGTATTCCTACACATGAACTGAGAGTTCTACTGGAGACCTGACCTTCCCACAACCTATGGCAAAACCAGCTACCACAGCATCTCATGTTCACTCTTAAAATCCAGAACACTGTACTTGCATCCAGTAAGTTTGGGATACCCACATCTGTTCATCCTTCCAGTACTGGTCAAGTCACTGGTGGAGAACATAAGGATGGCCATACTGGGTCATACTAAAGGTCCCTCTAGCCCAGTATCCTGTCTTCTGGTAGTGGCCAATGCCAGGTGCCCCAGAGGGAATGAACAGAACAGGAAATTAGCAAGTGATCCATCCTGTCTCTGTTGCCCATTCCCAGCTTCTGGCAAACAGAGGCTAGGGACATCATCCTTGCTCATCCTTGCTAATACCTGTTGATGGACCTATCCTCCATGAATGTATCTAGTTCTTTTTTGAACCCTGTTATAGTATTAGCCTTCACAACATCCTCTGGCAAGGAGTTCCACAGGTTGACTGTGCATTATGTGAAAAAATACTTCCTTTTGTTTATTTTAAACCTGCTGCCTACTTTCGTTTGGTGGCCCCTACTTCTTGTGTTATGAGAAGGAGTAAATAACACTTCCTTGTTTATCTTATAGACCTCTATCATATCCCCCCTTAGTCGTCTTTCCCAAGCTGAAAAGTCCCAGCCTTATTAATCTAGTCTCATATGGCAGCCGTTCCATACCCCTAATAATTTTTGTTGTCCTTTTCTGAACCTTTTCCAAGTCAATATCTTTTTTGAGATGGGAAGACAACATCTACATGCAATATGCAAGATGTGGGTGTACCATGGATTTATATAGCAGCAATATGATATTTTCTGTCTTATTATCTATCCCTTTCTTTGATTCCTAACATTGTTCGCTTTTTTGACTGCTGCTGCACACTGAGTGGATGTTTTCAGAGAACTATCCACAAAGACTCCAAGATCTTTCTTGAGTGGTAACAGCTAATTTAGACACCCATCATTTTATATATATAGTTGGGATTGTTTTCCAATGTGCATTTCTTTGCACTTATCAACACTGAATTTAATTTGCCATTTTGTTTCCTGGTCACCCAGTTTTGAGATCCTTTTGTAGCTCTTCACAGTCTACCTGGGTCTTAACTATCTTGAGCAGTTCTGTATCATCTGCAGATTCTGCTATCTCACTGTTTACCCCTTTTTCCAGATCAATTATGAATATGTTGACTAGGACTGGGACCAATACAGACTCCTGGCAGACACCACTGTTTACCTCTCTCCATCCTGAAAACAGGCTGTTTATTCCTACCCTTTTTTTCCTATCTTTTAACCAGTTACCAGTCCATGAGAGAACCTTCCCTGTTATCCCATGACTGCTTACTTTGCTTAAGAGCACTATATCCACTGGATTCCCCCTTGTCCACATGCTTGTTGCCCCCATCAAAGAATTGTAGTAGATTGTTGAAGTATGATTTTCCTTTACAAAAACCTTGCTGACTATTTCCAAAAAAATTATGTTCATCTATGTATCTGACAATTTTGTCCTTTACTATAGTTTCAACCAGTTTACCAGTACTGAAGTCAGACTTAACGGCCAGTAATTCCGGGATCACCTCTGGAGCCCATTTTAAAAATTGGTGTCACATTATCTATCCTCCAGTCATTGGTTACAGAAGCTGATTTAAATGATAAGTTACAGATTAGTTAGTGGTCCTGAAATTTCACATTTGAGTTCTTCAGAACTCTTGGGTGAACACCATCTGGTCCTGGTGACTTATTACTGTTAAGTTTATGAATTTGTCCCCAAACCTCCTCTAATGACACCTCAATCTGGGACAGTCCGTCAGATTTGTCACCTAAAGAATATGAATCTCCCTCACATCCTCTACCATGAAAACCGATGCAAAGAATTAATTTAGTTTCTCTGCACTGGCCTCATCTCTGAGTGCTCCTTTAGCATCTCAATCATCCAATGGGGCCAGTGATTATTTAGCTGGCTTCCTGCTTCTGATGAACTTAATTTTTTTTTGCTATTGCTTTTTGAGTCTTTAGTTAGCTGTTCTTCAAATTCTTTTTTGGACTTTCTAATTTAATTTTTATACTTCATTTGCCAGTGTTTATGCTCCTTTCTATTTTCCTCAATAGGATGAACTTCCACTTTTTGAAGGATACCTTTTTTGTCTCTCACTGCTTCTTTTACTTTCTTACTTATGTTCTTAGGGTACGTCTACACTATGGGATTATTCTGATTTTACATAAACCGGTTTTGTAAAACAGATTGTATAAAGTCGAGTGCATGCAGCCACACTAAGTACATTAATTCGGTGGTGTGCGTCCATGGTCCAAGGCTAGCGTTGATTTCTGGAGCGTTGCACTGTGGGTAGCTATTCCGCAGCTATCCCATAGTTCCCGCGGTCTTCCCTGCCCCTTGGAATTCTGGGTTGAGATCCTAGTGCCTGATGGGGCAAAAATCATTGTCGCGGGTGGTTCTGGGTAAATGTCATCAGTCATTCCTTCCTCTGGGAAAGCAACGGCAGACAATCATTTCACACCCTTTTTCCCTGGATTGCCCTGGCAGACGCCATAGCATGGCAACGACGGAGCCTGTTCAGCTTTTTTTTACTGTCGCCGTATGTGTACTGGATGCTGCTGACAGAGGCGATACTGCACCGCTACACAGTAGCATTCATTTGCCTTTGCATGACAGCAGAGACGGTCATCAGTCGTTCTGTACTGTCTGCTGCGCCACTGTAAATTGGCAATGAGATGATAGTTATCTGTCGTTCTGTGCTGTCTGCTGCTGTCATGGGTGCCCCTGGCTGAGGTTGGCCGGGGGCGCAAAGACAAAAATGGGAATGACTCTCAGAGTCAATGCCTCCTTTATGGTATCTAAAAATAGAGTCAGTCCTGCCTAGAACATGGGGCAAGTGTACTAGAGAACCAGTGTATCAGAGAACCAGAGAGCACAACCGCTCCCTGTCAGATCCCGCAGAAATGATGAGCTGCATGCCATTCTAGGGGGTGTCCCTGCAGCAACCCCACCCGTTGCTTCCCTCCTCCCCAAACCTTCCTGGGTTACCATGGCAGTGTCCCCCCCATTTGTGTGATGAAGTAATAAAGAATGCAGGAATAAGAAACACTGACTTGTTACTGAGATAAAATGAGGGGGAGGCAGCCTCCAGCAGCTATGATAGTCCAGGCAGGACATTAAGCGGTGTGGGGGAGAGGAGCCCACTATCCTGATGCTATGATAGTCCAGGCAGTACAGAGTCTTCTCTTTACACAGGAAAGGGAGGGGGCTGATGGAGCTCAGCCCCCAGTTGCTATAATGAGGACAGTTACCAGCCGTTCTGTACCATCTACTGGGAAAGACCAGGAATCATTCCTATTTTTACCCAGGCGCTCTTTTTGGATTTGGGACTGCATCACCACCCATGCTGATCAGAGCTCCAAGCTGGACAAACAGGAAATGAAATTCAAAAGTTCGCGGGGCTTTTCCTGTCTACCGGCCACTGCATCCGAGTTCAGATTGCTGTCCAGAGTGGTCACAGTGGAGCACTGTGGGATAGCGCCAGGAGGCCAATACCGTCGATTTGCGGCCACACTAACCCTAATCCGATATGGTAATACCGATTTTAGCGCTGCTCCTCTCATTGGGGAGGAGTACAGAAACCGATTTAAGGAGCCCTTTATATCGATATAAAGGGCCTCGTTGTGTGGAGAGGTACAGCGTTAAATCGGTTTAATGCTGCTAAAATCGGTTTAAACGCATAGTGTAGACCAGGCCTTAGAGACAGTCATTTGTTATCTGCTTTTTCAATAGCAGTTGTCATTCTAGTAACTGAACATCTCACATACTTTCATGAATTTAGCCTTGCAACATTCTTGTGATATAGGAAAGATTATCCCCTTTTTACAGATGAAGAAAGAGGCACAAGAAAATTAAGCGGCAAAGAATCCTGTAGCACCTTATTGACTAACAGACGTTTTGGAGCATGAGCTTTCATGGGTGAATACCCACTTCATCAGATGCATAAGAAAATATATCAGATATAAGAAAATTAGGGTCCTGATTCAGCAAAAACACTTAAGGACATGCTTAGCTTGGTGCATGTGAGTGGTTCCAAACCACGTGAGTAATCCTCTTTAGGTAAGCACATGCTTAAGTGCTTTGATGGATCAGCAGCTAAGGCCCCGACGCGCAAAGATATTTAGGTGCCTAACTCCCATTGAAACCTATGGGAGTTAGCTGTCTAAATATCTTTGAGGATCTGGAGCTAAGTGACTTGCTAAAGGTCTCCAAGAGCCAGGGCCCGAATCTAAATGTAGTGAGACTCAATGCATTGCCACAGTCACAAATTCAACCTTTATTTCTCCTCTTTCTTCCCTCTACTCCCTTACTCTCTCTGCTGGATGACTCACAACAGAGAATGTGGTCATATCAGGAGATTAGGATCACACCCATTCCATTCAGGTATCTGCTTGCATTATGAAACATCCTGTGTTCTAGTCACTGGTGAAGAGTGAGTTTTGTAACTGAATAAAATAAAGTGGTAGTTATTAAGAGTGGATAGTGGGGACTCAAGACATATGGGACCTGATTCTGATCTCTTACCTGTGTAAATAAGGAGAAACTCACTTTCATCCAGTTCCATTGATTTTAATCAAGTGTGAGGAGAATCAGATCCCTGCATTTCATAGATAGTTTTTTTTAAAAAAAGCTCTTTTGCCCATACATGAAATAAGACCTTAAAAAAAAATCTGTCCTTTTTTTATTAAGTGATGGTTTCTGTAATTTCATAGGTTGAAAAGTATTTCTCACTGAAAATTGATTTTGTAATTAGAATTCTCATTAATGTGGGCATTTTGGTGCCTGCTGTTGCCAAGAGCTAAATTTCTGAAAGGTGATATCAAGTGTGAAACCAGCAGCATTGTATTAAAGTTGACGATCTCAAACCACGCTATATCCTGCTTGCAAACAGGTTTCAAAAATCAGAAAAGAGTCTTGTTCACTAAATATTTTGTATAACTATTTTGGTGAAATTATTTTACTGATGCATTTACTATGTCTGGCAATAGACCTCTATATTGCTGTAAATAAGGCATTTATAATGTGGACACCATAGCAAAAGACCCAGAAATAGCTTTCAAATAACAATATTAAATTCTTTTATATATGACAGATTGACTGGCTGCCTGGGATGTTGTTAATGCCATTGGACTTGATTCTCCTCTTATATCAATTTTATGCTAGTGTTATTCCATTCACCTTGATGGTGCTGCTTTGAGGGAAGAATCAGCTGTGTGCAATTTCCCCATCTATAAATAGGAATGATGTATTAACCTATATACTATGGGGAAAATCCTACTTCACAGAGCTGTTGGAGGGGATTAATTAGTTTCTGAAGTGTATTAGAGATCTAGATAAATAATGTCAGTGCCAAACATTATTTTAGACTTTCTGAAAGTTCTTCTCACCAGGTGAATATCAAACAGTATAATCAGACTAATGCACCTTTTCTTAGTTACAGGCCACCTGGTCTGGGAAGGATTTGCTGCAGCTACCCTGTCAATGATCTGTAAGGGCCACTTCTTAGTCAGAGACCATGAAAGCTACACTCCTCACTGTTTCATTAAAAAGCAATCAGCACATTTCAGACTGCAACCAAGTCTGTTAAAAACAGTTAAAAACTCATAAAAGCAAATACGGCAATGAATACACATGGAGAAATCCTATTCCATCAAGGTCACCTAGTGAGCACACAAATATCTGCATCACAAAAGCACTACTACAGCTAGCATCAAATGGTGCCTTTGTTAGCGGATGTTTAGATTAAATATCTGCTTCACCTACAAGGAGACTCTCCATGGCAAAGCTGAAGCACATTGATAAGTGGGGAAGGTGGAATTCTCTGTAGCACTCTGTACTGTACCTCAAAGCAGCACCCTGGAAGGAACTCCCATATTCACTATGTAACAATGATATTTTGTACAACGTATACCTTGTACAGTATCATTTTGAAAGTCTTGATCTGTTGGACATGAATATCCTGTTGGACTGTACTATCATTGTATGGGAAGTATAAAGTTTTGCTATGTATTATTGAAGTATATTGTGAGATTAGTGCGTGTCCTCTCCATATTGAGGGAGCGGTGGGCTGGGTAATGAACTTACATTGGTCAGGCTTTTGAAAGTGGAAGTACATTTAGTACAAGATAGTACATTTCTGGGGTGCATGACTTGGGAGCCATGGGGAATTGGCTGGAGCCTCTCTACTGTTGGTTCATGAGAAGCTGGGGAAAGCATTCATGTAACTCAGTTGGGTGTGTCACTATCTGTGGATTTCTGTGTAATTACAGTACCTGTCAGAGGTTTGTGGCTCAGCAGCAGCATCACTGTAGATATGTGGGACTCACCCTTGCGGGGCCTCCTGCTGGTGTCTTGGGAATTAGCTTGTTTCCAGCCTTGGCGCGCCCTCTGCAGGCTGGTATCCCACTGCCATTAGGCCCCCACGTCCCTCCCTGGACTCTGATGCCCCATTATCTGGGGTGCTGCCCCTGGCAGTAACCCCTCACTCTCAGGGTCTCCCCTCCCCAGGGAACCCACATCCCCTATCCCCACCTCGCCTCAGTCGTAGGCTATTGCCAGTCACCAACTAGCCCATGCTCCTGACTAAACCACTCATCACAGGTAAGGTTGGGTTTGGACCTGATGCCTCTGCCTAGCCTTGGGCTGTCTCCAGCAACCCCAGTACCTGTTTGGCCTTCCACTAGGCCGCAGCCTGGGGCGTTTCCAGGCCAGAGCTCCCCAGTTCCCTTGGCCTTCCTCCCAGCCCTGCTCCACTCCAGGTACCTTTTTCAGCTCCCTACAGTCAGGTCTGTCTCTCTCCTTAGCTAGAGAAGAGCCTCTGCTCAGCTCTGGCTGCCCTGGCCTTCTTAGAAGGCCCAGATGCCCTGATTGAGGTATGGCCCAGGTGTAGCTTCTTCCCCAATCAGCTTGGGCCTTTTCTCCTAGCCCTCTCCCAGGGCTGGCTTCTACCCTGTCAGGGCTGGAGCAGGTAACCACCCTGTTACAATCTCCCTATGAGAGGGATACCCTAGGTTGGTGGGGCACAGGGCTCAGTCACAGAATCCAAGTTGCACCCAGGGGCCCTGTCACATTCTCAATTGCCACTTCTCTAGCACTTGCAATTGGCACTCCACATTCTTGAAGCATATTGGCAGAGTGGAGAGCAGAGCACTAAATCCAGCCATTGAAGAAGCGGACCTGATAGGGGAGGAGCTGTGAGACATGCTCCATTCAAGTGAGATAGGGGTGGGAAGGTGCTGAAGGCAGTTCCTAGCTCTGCTGGAAAGCAAAGCTCTCCAAGAAGAAGCAGGGATAGAACTTCTAACTGGAGATAAAGGATTGGTCTAAAGCCCATTAAAACCAGCTGAAGGGCTTAGGATGGGGGCCATTAAGATGACAGGAAGGATAATACTTCATATCTGAGAACCCACTAAGGATAGCAGTAGCCCATGATCCAAGAAGCTATCTGCTCCTTGTGATCTAAGGGGAGCAACAGCTGGAACTCCTTTGGGCTTTTAGGAAGGGAAAACTGAAACTAGCACTGGCTTCCCTACTTGCTGATATCAGGAGAGAGCTGAAGTTTTTCCTTTTGTGAGGGGAGGCTTGTAGTAATGAAGTATGAAAATCTATGCATTAGAGTAAAATGTATTGCAGGTAGCAAGCTTTTCTTATCTAGTCAGTCAACTTCCCATGAGTATTTAGAATAGTTGAACTTAATTTTATAATGATAGGGAATGTTATCTTGCCACTTGGGATCTGTTTTAACTGTCTGGTATGGAAAATGTCAATATACATATTCATTCTGAGATTACATTAAAGTGGACTGTGAAGGATTAACAGTTCTCAAGTGTAATCCTTTCTTCATGGTAGAAAATTACATTTCCACTGAACTTTATTAGCCTAAAACTTTAGCCATTGAATGTTGTTAAGCCTAAATTCAATATTCTGATCTCCCTCCCTCCTTACAACAGCTAGTGTTTTGTGCATCAAAACTTATTTAAAACCCCTTAAAACATATCCTTATAGCAATGCTAAACATTCCAACCAGATATAATTTGCATATGACAATCAAGCCATAATAACCAAATACTTTAAAATTCTAAATAAGTTACAATCAATCAGATGTGAGGAAGCTACTTAAAATATGTTTCTTCTGATAAATAATTGAATCATAGACAAGTAGGGCTGGAAGGGACATGATGAGGTCATCTAGTTCATACCCCCATGCTGAGGCAGGATTAATTATTTCTAGATCATCCTTGACAGGAGTTTATCTAACTTGTTCTTAGAAAGCTCCAGTGATAGGCATTCCACAGCCTCCCTAGGTGAAATGCGTCGGTATTGATCATAAGCATAACACTTGACTACTTTGTAAGCAATTTTTGAGGGAAATTTCCTTGGATACTTGAAAGAAACCAAGTGTAGTAGAACTTGGACCTTTTATTCATTTGAGCCTTTTGATACATTTTTGTAATACATATTGTGATAGTTTAATTTAATTGTAGGTCTCTTGTGAAGTCTGATATTAATTATGTGGTATAAATTAGTGGGGAAAGTAAGTGAAACAAAGATTGATCTGAGTTCAAGAGACATCTATGTATGAGGTAAGTTCTGCTCACCACTGAACTGGTGTAAATCAGTAATAATTCAAATACACTTGTGCAATGAAAAGCAGAATTTGGATTTATAATTGTTGCTGTGGAAAGAGGATAAAAGGTTCTGTGAAATGGAGAAAAACTATGAATGGACTGGATGGGCTTTTCTTTGTTCCTAATTTTATGCTCTAAAAGGTCAAATCCCACTCTAATATACTATTCACAACAGTCTGAGATCTGTGTGCGTGTAGCAGATGGCAAAAAGGAGCCTTTGTCTAAATTCATTTCATTTATTGAAGGAGAGAATCTTGCTGATTTGGTTGCTAAATAGAGATTCCATTGAAAATCCTGCAACGTTTTAATTAACAACATGGTCTATTCTGCGAATAAATTATGCAAGAAATATTATACCACTACTGAGAGAGCCAGGAAATAAACTGTCTTTGGAATCAGCAATCTTCCATACTGGTCACATGACTCTTAATGTAAAGTTACAGAGGTATATGCCTGCATCATCTTTTATGTAAATAGTTCAGCAGTCATTACATCTTACCAGATTACTCCCATTATTTGTCCCAGCAATTAGTTGATTTGTATTTCTCTCAGTTGTGCCTCTGTCACACTTGTTAGCATAGTTCCTAGTGAGGCATTGTAAGTGACTTGAGAGGGTATTGCTTACCAAGTTCCATAGGAATGAGTAGGTTCAAGAACTAAAATAAGTGATGTCCAATCTCACAGATTAGCTACTGTGTGAATACCAAGAAATTAGCCAGCCACAACACTGATCAGTCTCACAGTGCACATATATTGCAGATGACACTAAGCTGGGCGAGAGGTAGATACAATGGAGGGTAGGGATAGGGTCCAGAGTGACCTAGACAAATTGGAGGATTGGGCCAAAAGAAATCTGAGGTTCAACAAGGACAAGTGCAGAGTCCTGCATTTAGGATGGAAGAATCTCATGCACTGCTACATGTTGGAGACTGACTGGCTAGACAGCAATTCTGCAGAAGAGGCCCTGGAGATTACAGTGAGAAGCTGGATATGAGTGTGTGTCCTTGTTGACAAGAAGCCCAATGGCATATTGGGCTGTATTAGTAGAAGCATTACCAGCAGATAGAGGGAAGTGATGATTCCCCTCTATTTGTCACTGGTGAGGCCACACCTGGAATATTGCATCCAGTTTTGGTCGCCCCACTAACAAAGGGATATGGACAAATTGGAGAGAGTCCAGCAGAGGGCAATGAAAATGATTAGGGGGCTAAGGCACATGATTTACAAGGAGAGGCTGAGGGAACTGGGATTATTTAGTCTGCAGAAGGGAAGAGTGAGGCAGGGATTTGATAGCAGCCTTCAGGTAACTGAAGGGGGGTTCCAAAGAGGATGGAGCTCGGTTGTTCTCAGTGGTGGCAAATGACAGAACAAGAAGCAATGGTCTCAAGTTGCAGTGGGGGAGGTCTAGGTTGGATATTAGGAAACACTTTTTCACTAGGAAGGTGATGAAGCAGAGGAATAGGTTACTTAGGGAGGCAGTGGAATCTCCATCCTTAGAAGTTTTTAAGGCCTGGCTTGACAAAGTCACGGCTGAGATGATTTAGTTGGTGTTGGTCCTGCTTTGAGCAGGGGATTGGACTAGATGACCTCCTAAGGTCTCTTCCAACCCTAATATTCATTGAGTCTATGATATACTATCAATTACTAATTATTTGTAGCAGGGGTAGCATGCTAGGTACACTAAAACAGACATGATCAATGACTCAAGGAGCCTATAATATAAAATACTGATACCCTCAGAGATGATCCAGAGGGTGTGCTATGTTAGAATGGGGTTTAATTTACTTTTACATATAATTTTATGAATGGTTCAGGCAATGGGATTATATTAACATGAATTAGTGTTTGTGAGCCTTGCAAAAGACCTTTTTGACAGGTTTTGAATGAAGACTAGTGGGAGCTTGACACTGTCTTAGAGGTTTAGGCACAGGGCATAGTATGGAAGAAAGTAGGGAAAACAACAGGGGAACAAGGATATAAAAGGAGCAGGGAGATTGGCATTGTTTGCAGAGAGGAGGAGGTATAATAAGAGTGTAAATGTAGCAGAGAACAATGTTCTGCAGTGCCTGGAAGGTAAGGACAAGAATCTTAACTTTGATTCAGATAGTAAAGGGGCACTAGTTGGATGGATTTGATCTAGAGAGGGACATGGTCTGAGTAGTAATTAAGGAAAAATATGATGGTGTTGAGAAAGGAAGGGGGAGCACAGCCCTGAAGAATGCTACAGATGGAAAGGGAAAGAAGAAGAACTACCGGAAGTGAAACAGAAGGAGCAGTTGGAAAGCCAAGAGGAGAATATTCAGAAATCCATTACAGAAGCCATGAGGAGGGGAAGTTTATGGGGAGGCAGAGAGAGGATATTGACTTAATCAGGAAGAGGCTTTTGGACGTTGATAAGTTAAATTTTGGTGAAGGAAAGATACCAGAATCTAGACTGAAGGAAATCTTGAAGGAGCCAAGGCGAAGGAAGAAGGCAGACATGGTCATGGGATTTAAAGTTAGGGCATACTAGATCATGCTTGAATGCCGAGTGGAAAGAATGATTGATTAATTCTCTAGTAATGAAGTTTGTTCCTTTACATACATTCTTGTATATTCACTAAAGTGCAGCAATGAAAACCCTATGGTTTTGCACATCCCCTTTAATGACAATACATAAACTTTTGTCTTGAATTCAGTCCCATACGATATCAGAACAAGTTTCTACAAGAGGCAGATTAGTGACTAGATCATTAATCATTCCTGCAAGAGTGTGCTTTGCAATTTTTTTAGTCTTGAATGCTGGGGTTGCAGTGCACAAGCTCCACTGCATCACAATCCTTGTTTATTCTCCTAAAATTCCTGCTATTGTAGAATAAAATCTACTCTTGAAACAAGCCACCAAAGAATACACCATGGGGAGCAGTCCTCCTGTGTAAGGCATCTGGTGCTCAAGTGTGCAATTCAGAAAGGACAGTGTCTGAATTTTTTGATCATTATTTCCAGGATAGCCTGCACTAGCTTTGACTCCCAGGAGTATGAAGCAGTAGCACTGTCTTCCCTCTGTTAAGATAAATACCCCTACTTGTGCAACTTTCCCTACAGGTGCAAGAGGGTGCAAATCCCATCTTCCATCTGTGCATTGAACAAATCCTATTTTTTTCCACTAACCAGAGATCATATGCCAGCACTGGATTATTGCTGGTTCATGCAAGTGTCCATCATCTTGTGCTATGGTAACTCTGCACAGCTTCATTTCACTGGGCAGGGGTGGCTCCAGGCACCAGCACGCCATGCGCGTGCCTGGGGTGGCAAGCCACGGGGGGTGCTCTGCCAATCACCGAGGGCGGCAGGCAGGTTGCCTTCAGCAGCATGCCTGCGGAGGGTTTGCTGGTCCCGTGGCTTCGGTGGACCTCCCGCAGGCGTGCCGCTGAATCCGCGGGACCAGGGACCTCCTGCAGGCAAGCTGCCTAAGGCAGCCTGCCTACAGTGCTTGGGGTGGCAAAATACCTAGAGCTGCCCCTGTCACTGGGGAATACTTGTATAGGGGAAACATTATAGAACAGGCTGTCTTTGATAGTGTACAGTATTTTGCCATCAGGTAACTGTGAGAACAGTAAATTCTAGAAAAGTATATGGAGTTTTTTACCTTTTAATGTCCACATAGAAAATTTTTTTAGTATTCAGTAGCAAGAATAAAGAGATTTGTATGATGATGCACATCAGCCCAACATTCTAAGTAGTACACAGTACTACTTACAACATTTTAAACCCAATCGTTTTTTTAGTAACAGCCATTGGTGCGCATAAAGAAAATGAACTGCATCGTCTTGTGCTTAGCTGGCTGGTTCTTACTCACATGCTCAGGGTCTAAGTGCCATATGTGGGGTTGGGAAGGAATTTTCCTGCAGGTAAAACTGGGCTTTTTTGCCTTTTCTGTAGCATGGCATGCAGGGTACTTGCAGGGATTATCTGGGTAGATCTCATTTGATCAATTCCCTGCCATTCCAGGAGCCTCAGGCATTGGTGAACTTCAGTACTACTTATTCTCTACCTGTGTCACATAAGAGTTTAGTCTTCTATGGGCTGTAATCCTTGGTGTGATTTCAGTTGGGTTGAGTGTGAGGGTGCTGGTGTCCAGTGAAATATAGAAAGTCAGACTACGTGACCTAGTGGTCTCTTATGGCCTTAAACTCTATGACTATTTTACCAGTTTTGCATCAAGTTTAAATTAAATGAGTTACTGAGCAATTACTATTAAAGATCAATATTAGACTGAGCGGCATATGAGACATATAAAGACAGACCTTGCCCCAAATAGCTTACGATATAGGATACCAATCCAACACCCTCTGAAGTAAGAATAAATGACTCCCATTGATTTAAGTAGGAATTGAATCAGACTCTGAGAAAGAGACAAAAAGGTAAGACAAGACATATTAGGAGACCCAGAGGAGAGTGCAAACTTAGTTCCTAATCCTGCAATGAATGCTGCATAGACAGTTTGGTCACAGAAATGTTACTATGGGGTCAGGAGCACAGAGGATTTTGCTTTGGATTGCTTTCCTGATCTTGCTCTCTTTTGTTAACCTAATGATGAAATGGAAAAACACATTTGATGTAGACCATTCTTTGTGGCCCTTACCAAGTGAGCTGTCAATGTACTTTTTTTATACCTTTTCCATTTTATAAAGTTTAAAAATTACATTGCTTACCTCTTTCAGAAGACAATTCTTAAGCAATCAATGACACACTTGGCAGAAATTAAATTACTACCCAATTCTATACAAGTGCTTTCTAATATATACTGTGGCTGCCAAACAAAACCTGACACCTTTTCTTTTCAGATTCTCAGTAATACCCCTTTCATAACCACCTATTGCTGTGTCTCCAATACTTGTTTTCTGTTCCAAGAATATTAGTGTCATAGGCTATGCTTCTGTTGAAGAAAAATTAGCTAAGGAAAAAGTACAAAAATAAGCAAAACTATGTATCCTAATGTTCATGAAATTGCTCACTAGTGGTCCGAAACATGACTTGGAATGGGAGGGGATAATTTCTCTTTTTATAAATGAAGGGGCACATTCATCAGTTTCCAGTATTTGGGATTGGAAATCCCACAATGTCCCCTGTACAGAGGATCCCTGGAATCATGCCCTTTGGGGATATCATTTGCATACCCTCATTGCCAGGGAGTGAGCTGGAGTCAAGGCCCAGAGAACAGGATTCAAGGGTCCGCCATGCTCAGAAGCCAGATACCAAGTCTGGGGAGCAAGCCAGGAGTGAGGAGCCAAGGGTCACAGCCAGACCAGAGCAGAAGCAGGAGCTAGAAGTGGAAGCCAGGAGCCAAGTCACAGCCATAGTATCAGCTGGAGCAGGGGTAGTGGCCAGTGCAAGGAAAGAGCTGCGACAGGACCAGGACTCAAAACACAGCTGCAAGCACAGAACACTCTTGAACAGCCCAATACCCATTGCTGAGGCAGGGTTTAAGAATACACCTGCTGGAGTCTTCAGCTAATCAGGGGTCCAGGTTCATTAGCTGAATCAGTTGAGGGCAGTAAGCTCTGTCTGGGCTCAGCTGGGATCCCTGACACCTATCTTAACAGTGTTTTTAAAATGTATTCACTGTCTTGATATCCGATTTGACAATTCCATACTTGCTGCCCGTAGGCTATTAATGAATTGTGTATGGCCATTGGAAGGCAATGTAACATGCTATATATACTGGAAATCCTTTTTCCAGTTAGACTGCTTTTCCGTTCTTCCCCCGTCGACAGAAATATTTATGTCTGGAGGATGCCTTAAATACATTTTTCCTTTCCTGAACAAAAAGGCTTTACTTCTGAGTAACTGGCCACTATGATGCCCATTTCTCAATTCTATATTTGTACTTTGGGCCAGCTCTAAAGCCCATTGAAGTCTTTTGGTTCAGGTCTTTTTTGCATATCAGAAGATTCCCCTTTCAACAAGTTTTCTCACTCTTCTAGAAAAGCAATGGGAATAAAGGAACTTTGGTGCCGATCCATAAAGGTACTTAGAAGCCCAGACCCCAACTAAGCAGAAGTGCCAAAGTCTTAAGTTTAGACCACTAAGTCTCAGTTTTAGGCTCCACTGCAATCCTCAAAATGCTCACTGAACACGGTGGGTCCCTAAACTCGCCCTGCACAAAGTTTTCAGGGTAAAAGCTCCTTCAATGCCTAAGTTTCTGCTTGAGGCCATGTACACTGCTGCCTCTCTGTACGCATCCAAATGCCTATCTCACCACACCTAAGCCCCAGAGCGATCCATGAAATGGGGGAAGATAAGTGGATGGCTGATCTGAGAGGCATGCTCAGAAGCTACCTATCAGATTGGGCCACATTCAGAATTTTGTTAGAGGAGGTGGCAGTGGGGGTGCTCAGTGGTTAGAGCACTTGTACGTTCATGAACTATGCATCTATAACAGTTCTCACTTGGGGGCTAGTTGGGGAACATGGCCTAGTGGTTATGGTCACAACTCCTGACTGCCAAGGGAGTTGTGGGGAGAGCCCTTTGGGCTACCAGTAGTCTGGCAAACAAGGCTGCTTAAGCCTGTCCTCCTAGGCCTCATCCTCTTGTCCAAACTACAGTAAGTAAGACTGGTTACCAATGTCTAAGGTCAACAGGATACTTTCCTCTCTGGTTGTCTCTAGCGTTGGTTCTTCCTTCCTTCCGGGAGAGCCCCTTTGGGCAGCTGTAACAATCTTGGGCTTCCCACTGCACTGCACTGCTGGAGTTGTGGGCTGCAGGTCTGCTCACCTCCAGCTCTGCCACCCAAATAAGATAATTTCTTGCCTATTAATTCTCCAGCAGATGGAGTATTTGCTGCAGATGTGGCAGGACAGGGATGGCTGAGCCCAAAATAATCCCTGAACTCCTTGTTGCTCAGTGTGTGGTTTGTACACCCATCGCAGCATCCCTTTAGTAAATGAGTGGAGAGGAGAGGCTACACAGATATATTTGGGGTAAGGCAAGGTTGTCTCGAGTCCATTGTAGTTTTTCTTTGGACCCTTTACTATGGGTAGTGTGTGATAACAGAGGAATTCAGGGTTTAAATGTGTCAATTAAGGTGATTTGGTAGAAAAGTTGAACAGGAAGAAGTGGTTTGCCTCAAGCCAGGTTAAGGTGCTGGGGTTCAGGAGCTGGACCCTGACTTTGGCAGAAAGGGTGATGTTAATTAAAACATTCCTGTTAGCTCTTTGCATTTATGTGGCATATGTATATCTTCCTTCAGGAAAATTGTTGATCAGATGAACAGGGGTATTTTTTCAGATGGTCTGGGGCAATAAATATAACCCAGTGAAGGGAAGTATAGTCTACCTGCTGGTTAAAGAAGGGGGCTTGGGGACAATATGCCCTGAAGCTTTCTTGATGGGCCTGTTTTTTGTTTTGTTTTTTTTAAATTTTCATAGCATTCATGTATGTATTGTTCATCTGATCAACAATTTTCCTGAAGAAAGATATACATATGCCACATAAATGCAAGGAGGTAACAGGAATGTTTCAATTAACATCACCCTTTCTGCTAGGGGATGGCAACTTATTTTCCACTATTACTGGGAAATGTCACAAGGGAAGAAATAGGGCAACTGGTGGAGAAAAAGGAGACGCAGCCCCCAAAAGGGTATTTTTCCTGCAACAGCCCAGCAGGTTCCCTCGTAGATACAAATTGCTTTAAGATGCATTTTCTATTGACAAATGTAGGCAAAGGCATTCCATGATGGTGACTCACAGTTCAGGAGAGTGCAATACCAGTGGTGCTTTAGAAATATTTTTTGAGAACACCATTTAGCAGCATTAAATTGTACAGAAGATTGTCTCTGTGGGGCATTTTGTTGTCTGTTTGAAATAACAGACTTCTTTTCAAGTATAGGGATATATGTTGATGGGTGTTTCATGGTAAATTGTATGTTAGAGTTAATCTACAAGGGAAGCACATAGTAGATATAGGCAGCCCCTGGGAAGCCTACTCTGAAGTAGAGGAGACAATGGAAAACTTTTTTATATTCTACTCCTTTGACATCTGCATTTGGGATTTTTTGGCCTTGAAACTGAGTCCCACTGTTGTGTAGCCAAACTTGTGGACAATTTGCTTTTGAACACTTTCAGATGCCAAAGGATTCAGCATCTATCTCTATCAGGAAGATCAGACATTTGCCACCCACTTTCGAGACTGGCTGCTGTTAACATAGTGGCTTGATAGAACATATGGCAGAGTCGACGTTCAACCTATTTTCAGGTATGGAATGACTCACTTGAAACTTTAGTTCACAGTATTTGTGCAGTTATTTGGCTGTTAGCAATGGTGGAGTTAAAAAACAAATTAGTTTGTCAGAATGGTGACTAGCATGGGGGCCAATGATACTGGATTGACTGTCTAGTTTGCAAGGTAAAGTGTCCAAGGCATGGAGGGTTTGGACGGTTTCTTTTTGTATTTGTGATTTGTCCTTGTTGTGACTGTCAATGTTGGTCTTTGTTTTGAAGTTTTTATGATCCTAAACATGAACAGAGAGCAAAAGTGGGAATGACTCTGTAGTTTGGTGGTTAGGGCACCCACCTGGGAGGAAGAAGACCGAAGGTCCACTCCCTCTGCACCAAGTAGTCTTTAGCCAGCGGAACAGCTTCAACAGGAGAGATTGAGAGAACCCTTACATCAGAAAATCACATAGCTCAGCAGGGCCGCCCAGAAGATTCAGGGGTCCTGGGGCAAAGCAATTTCAGGGGCCCCTTCCATAAAAAAAATTGCAAAACTATACTATATTGGACATAGTGTACTTAGATTTCCAGAAAGCCTTTGACAAGGTCCCTCACCAAAGGCTCTTATGTAAATTAAGCTGTCATGGGATAAAAAGGAAGGTCCTTTCATGGATTGAGAACTGGCTAAAAGACAGGGAACAAAGGGTAGGAATTAATGGTAAATTCTCAGAATGGAGAGGGGTAACTAGTGGTGTTCCCCAAGGGCCAGTCTTAGGACCAATCCTATTCAATTTATTTATAAATGATCTGGAGAAAGGGGTAAACAGTGAAGTGGCAAAGTTTGCAGATGATACTAAACTACTCAAGATAGTTAAGACCAAACCAGATTGTGAAGAACTTCAAAAAGATCTCACAAAACTAAGTGACTGGGCAACAAAATGGCAAATGAAATTTAATGTGGATAAATGTAAAGTAATGCACATTGGAAAAAATAACCCCAACTATACATACAATATGATGGGGGCTAATTTAGCTACGAGTCAGGAAAAAGATCTTGGCATCATCGTGGATAGTTCTCTGAAGATGTCCACGCAGTGCGCAGAGGCTGTCAAAAAAGCAAACAAGATGTTAGGAATCATTAAAAAGGGGATAGAGAATAAGACTGAGAATATATTATTGCCCTTATATAAATCCATGGTACGCCCACATCTCGAATATTGTGTACAGATGTGGTCTCCTCACCTCAAAAAAGATATTCTAGCACTAGAAAAGGTTCAGAAAAGGGCAACTAAAATGATTAGGGGTTTGGAGAGGGTCCCATATGAGGAAAGATTAAAGAGGCTCGGCCTCTTCAGCTTGGAAAAGAGAAGACTAAGGGGGGATATGATAGAGGTATATAAAATCATGAGTGATGTTGAGAAAGTGGATAAGGAAAAGTTATTTACTTATTCCCATAATACAAGAACTAGGGGTCACCAAATGAAATCAATAGGTAGCAGGTTTAAAACAAATAAAAGGAAGTTCTTCTTCACACAGCGCACAGTCAACTTGTGAAACTCCTTACCTGAGGAAGTTGTGAAGGCTGAGACTATAACAATGTTTAAAAGGGAACTGGATAAATTCATGATGGCTAAGTCCATAAATGGCTATTAGCCAGGAAGAGTAAAGAATGGTGTTCCTAGCCTCTGTTCATCAGAGGATGGAGATGGATGGCAGGAGAGAGATCACTTGATCATTGCCTGTTAGCTTCACTTCCTCTGGGGCACCTGGCATTGGCTACTGTCGATAGACAGATACTGGGCTAGATGGACCTTTAGTCTGACTTGGTACGGCTGTTCTTATGTTCTTATGTTCTTATGTTCTTATGTTCTCATGGGGGGGCCCCTGTGGGGCCCAGCACAAATTGCCCCACTTGCTTCCCCTCCACAGGCAGCCCTGGGGAAAAATAAACTTTCTGCATCTCAGCACAAACCCAGTTTTGAGAACTTCTTTACAAGATATGACCGGTTCTCAGCATCAGCTAGTGCTAAAAGGCTCTAAAGCTCATTAAAAGGGTTGGACAAATATTTTTAATCAAAACTTTTTCTGGATCGAAAACCAGAGGGTTTTAAAAAGCAGAAAAATCATGGACAATGTCTGCTTTCCTTCAAAATTTGTTGTGTTTTTTTTAATTGAAAAGCTGAAATTAGTCTGCCAAAACCTGAATATGGTTTAGAGTTTCAGAATTTGCTGCTTACTGTGTTTGATTGTTTAAAGAAACAATAAAAATCTGCTTAAAAAAAAATCCAAAATTTTTGAACCACCTCAGCTTGTGACCAAACGCCTGAGCCTATCCAGTCAGAGATTTTTCCAGGTTTCTGATACTCTGCTGGCTTCCTTGACTCACATCTGTCTCCATAACTTTGGGTTCATTTAGCTTAGAACATAAGAACAGCCATACTGGGTCAAACCAAAGGTCCATCCAGCCCAGAATCCTGTCTACCGACAATGGCCAATGCCAAGTGCCCCAGAGGGAGTAAACCTAAGAGGTAATGCTCAAGTGATCTCTCTCCTGCCATCTATCTCCACCCTCTGACAAACAAAGGGACACCATTCTTTACCCATCCTGGCTAATAGCCATTAATGGACTTAACCTCCATGCATTTAGCTGTTTCCTAGAGACTGGCTCCATGGGGTCCCTCACAAACTGGAGACAGTTACTGTGGGTTTGTCTTTAGTATAGCTTACGTACATACTCCACGAACTGAGCATTTGAGCTTGTTCCAGAATCTGGGATGACCCTATGTTGTGAAAACTGACATGCTCAAAATAGCACATGCATGTGAATGGACACAGGGTGCTAAAATTAAATTAACCCAGAGGTTCTCAAACTGAGGGTCAGGACCCCTCAGGGGGTCACGAGGTTATTACTGGGGGGTCGCGAGCTGTCAGCCTCCACCTCAAACCCGGCTTTGCCTCCAGCGTTTATAATAGTGTTAAATATATAAAGTGTTTTTAATGTAATGGGGGGGGGTCACACAGAGGTTAGCTATGTGAAAGGGGTCACCAGTACAAAAGTTTGAGAACCACTGAATTAACCCCTCTGAAGCCTCAGGAAATGCAGGGGAGGGGGGTCTCCCTTGGTAGGGTTGGGAAGGATATTGCTTTTCTCATGTGATCCCTCCCCGAGTGTCTAATTTTAAATGAAGCTACCCTCCCCTGACATGAATCTCCCTGTGGCACTGAAATTAAATATAGACTATAATTTGGCATTTGAGAAGTGAAAGGGATGGTAGCCCTAATGGAACAGCTAACAGCTTGGCTCTTCTGCAAGCCTCAACCTGCTGAATGAGCTTTAGGGTAGGGAAGGCTGTGCCTCCCAAACAGCCTGGCCCTATCCAACCCGCACCCACTTTCTGCCCCCCGACTGCCCACCCCCCTCTCAGAATCCTCAACCCATTCTGCTCCTTTTCCCGTCACTGTACCCGAGGACCCTATCCCTGCTCCTTGTCCCCTGACTGCCTGGCTGAGTCCTGACAGACCCCTGGAAAGCCCATGATCCAGCCCCCCACATTCTCTGTCCATCCCCGCCAACCTCTGCCCCTTCCCTGTTCCCTGACTGTCCCTGAGACTCCCTGCCCCTTATCCAAACCCCCCAGCCCCGGATCCTTACCCCCAGCTTCCCCCTCACCCAGAGCCTCAGCGCATCCAGCAGTGTCCCTCGACAGCTGCAGCGTGGCTCCGGCGGGGTCCCTGAGCTCCACCCCACTCAGAGCCGTGGGGTCGGAGGGTGGGGCTATGAGCTCCAGGCTGAGCTCAGCTCCTGCCACTCAGCCTGGAGCTCGCAGCCCTGCCGCCCGACCACACGGCTCTGAGCAGGGCGGAGCTCAGGCCCCGCCAGAGCCATGCTGCCGCTGTCCGGGGATGCTGCTGGATGCGCAGAGGCTCCGGGAGAGGGGTGGAGCCGGGGTCAGGTTAGGCCTGGAAGGGAGCCTCGGACATTCTCGTGGGGGACCCTGCAGAGCCTGGGGTGTGGGGCAAATTGCCCCACTTGCCCCCCCTCTGGGTGGCCCTGTAGCTCAGCAGTTAGAGAACTCTCCTGAAAGGTGGGGGAAGGCACCTAGTCAAATCCTTTATCTTCATTAGGCAGAGATGGGGGAGCTGAACCTGAGTCTCCCATCCCAGGTGAGTTTGCTAACTGATGGGTGGCATCACCACCTCCTCCCTGGCCTGTTTTGTCTAGAATGAGGAAGGTGCCTAACTTATTCCCACAAGAAACTACGTAGGTGCCTAAGCTGCTGCGAGGTGGGCTCCCATTCATGGATAGCTAAGCAGCGATAGTCACCTGCCTGCAGCCCAGACTTAAGTGCCTACACCAGTGAGAGGGGCAGAGTTTAGGACACATCTCTCCGTTCGGAATCTCCCATGAGCTTGCTTAGGCAGCTCCGCACTGAGTGTGCTGGCTTTTGTGGCTTGCATTCTAAGGCGCCTCTCTCCCCATTTATTGTACATGGAGCCTAAAAAGCCTAACTCAGGCTTTATGGATCACAGTGTTCCTATGATTTTCTAGGTGCCTAAAAGTTAGACACAGCTGCACTCAGCATTGTAATGTTTCAGTCCCTTTGTGGATGGAGGCCTTAGTGACACAATGTGAAGGTGCTCCAGCTTTGTCATAAAAGGAAAGAGGAAGCAGAGGGAAAGAAGGCTACTATACAGTAAGATTGTGTCCTCTGATCTTCCTACTGATGCAAGCCAGAGAGGGCTTGGGTTATTGCCAAGTAGTTTGAGTTGATTTGTTCTGACTCAGAGTTTTTTGGAGGTAAAAGCAAACCCCGAGGAAAGGTTGTGAAGCGATCAGTATCTAGGACTTTATTTTTCTTCTCCTGGCTGGTGAGTCTGCCCACTGGTTCAACACTTTCGCTATACTTCAATTTATCTTAAAAAAATAAAGGCTTTGTAGGAGCATTAGTGTTCAGCATTTTCTCTTCAGAACTATTGTTGGTTGTAGAATACACAGATTTATTAGTCATTTATCAAATCCCTCATTAATGGGATATTGATCTCTGATATTAAAAAGAAGACAAATGGCATAGAGAACTGTCATTTATTTATTAATTCAACTAAATACCAATACTCTATAGCATTGGCTCTGACAGTGCCCGTATGGGCTTGATGAGATAATTAACTCATAACAATTGCTCCCCCAATTCTGTTCCTAAATGATCATGATAAAATTATTGGTTAGGTGCACTTTATCTTCATAGTGTGAAAACTGAAACCAGAATAAGGACAGTTGGTACAATGTTATTCAGTTTATCCATATGGATCACTTGTATTGTCTGTGCCATGAGGTAGGTAAATAAAGTCTATATACATTAATCAATTATTCATCTACTCTTATAACATCTTTATTTGCATAAATATAGAATAATTTTTTACTGAGGGTGCTTTATGAACACATGTATAAAATAGAATGTTACTAAGGCCCCAATTCTTAAGTATTAATACAGGCAAAATCCCAGTGACTTCAATGGGAATTTTGCCTGCCAAAGGACTGCTGGAATTGGCCATTCACTATTTGTCCATCTTCAGTTAAAAAAAATATAGCATTCTTTATTGCAGACTGTGTACTGTACATACTTCAAAAAACCCATTTACAAATCCCTGTTACCCCACATCATATTTTAAGACTGTAGATGCAAAAAATGTTGGTGGAGTCAGTAACAAAGATGTGTTTTTATTGGCTGGTTGACACTCATTTGTTAATGATATGTAAAAATCACATGCTTAACAGGGGACTGGACTAAATGCCTGTTGAAGTCCCTTCCAGTCCTATGATTCTATGAGCAGGCTAGGAATTTATCTGCCACTCATAATTTTTTGTGCACTTCATATTCATAAAACAGGGGTTCCCAAACTGTGGGCCTTGGCCCAAAGGTGGCCTGCAACACAGTTCCAGGTGGCCTGCTGGTGGTGCAACTGCATTCTCCAGTCAAGCTTTTAGTAAATCTTTAACTCAATGTGACTCCTGTAATCTAAGTAAATGTAATGTTTTGAGCTGTATATGTTGGATGGAGAATAGAAAAACTTTCTTTATTTTAAACTAGTGCCAATATGTCAAATTTAATTTTCAGTACAACAGTGGGTTTCACTGCTATGTAACCTAGCAACAAGCACACGGCCTGCCATTTACAACTGTAAAAATAGCAAGCAGTATTTCAATCTGACATGGATTGGTTTATTTTTCAAATGAGAAGAGTGCACTGGTAGAGAAGATAATGAAAGCCCTGGACCATCTAGAGCTATATAAAATGAGCCAGCCAAAATAATAAAGTGGTAAGAATATATGATGACACATACTTAAAGTTTGGATTCTCCTTTTCCTGATTGGATGAATACCCATTGCCTCAGTGTGTTATACTATAACCATTATTTTATATATTTTTTTACAATATTAGATTTTTTTCTAATTAGTAGACAGTAGGTCTAGGTCTTTACTTACACAGCACAGAAATTCATAGTTTACACTAAAAAATTGAAAACATAATATAGTATTCAAAGTTGGACAACTATTTTGTGTTAAAATCAACAAATAACACAATGTGTTTTAACAATTTTGTTAACGTTGTTACTTATTGTTCAGTTTTATACAAAATTTTGTTTTCCTTGTTTGAACATTGCATTTTGCTCTCAATATTTTTAAAGTGTAGTTTTACTAAAACTGTTTAGTTTCAAAGATCTTGAAGCATTTCTTTGAATGCATATTGCTAGGGATTTATATAATTACAAGTGTATATATTAAAAGGAAACATGTACAGTGTATGTTTATAATGTTTATAATTTATATGTATGTAATAATTACAATTAATAATTTTCCCCAAGAAGTGGGCCGCAGTGCTTTTTGTAGCTGCACAGGTGGGCCTCAGGGAAAAAAGTTTGGGAACCTCTGTCTTCAAACAAACAAACAAACAAACAAACAAACAAACAAACAAACAAACAAACAAACAAACAAACAAACAAACACATGATTAGTTAACTGTATAGTAACTATTGTTCTTTGAGATGGGTTGTGCACATATACATTCCACTTCAGGTATATTTGTGCCCAGTGCATTTGAATTGGAGACTTTTGCCAGCAGTGCCATCAGGTGGCACATGCACCCGTGCTGTTCTTGTGGGCCTAGATGAGTGCATAAAGGGATTTGTCCACTGCCATCCTCTCCATTCCTTCACAGCACTGTCTGTCTAATGTCCAAAGTAGTGGGGAATGTGGGAGGGTGGTGGAATATATCGGTACACAGTTCATCTCAAAAAACAGTTGCTGTATAAATAAGTAACTGGTTTTTGGCTTTGGGTGATTGTGCACATATATATGATGACTCATCAGCAGTTCTCCCACAGGTGGAGAGACTTTGGATCATCTGAAAAAAGTGTAATATTGACTTGCCAAAGTTGGCATTGCCATGGGAAGCCTGAGTGAGGGCATCATGTTTGAAAAAGTTATATACAGACAACCATGTTACTTCTATGCAGAGATCAGCTATCAAGGTATTGCTCAGAAAGGCCAATGAGGTGGCCTGATCCCTGGTGGAGTGAGCTGTTGCTGATAAACTTTAGCCAGGCTATAGCAGAGCTTAATGCAGAGAGAAATCCAATGTAAGATTCACTGAGCTGACATTGATTGGCTTTTAATTCTCCCAATGTAGGCTACACAAAACCTGGGAGAGGCTCAAGACCTGGTGGGGTCAAGGTAGAACAACCGCATTCTATGAATGCCCAAAATTTGAAGCCTTTCTTCAGCTTTAGAAGAATGGGGTTTTGGATGGTGGTGAGTGGCAGCATGTGCTACCTGCCCTATGTACCCACTGGGTGTGGGTGGGTTTGTACTTAGGAGGCTAGCCCATGCCACTGTCCGTGCTACTGCACCTACACTTCTATTTTTAGCACTCTAGCTCTATGACAGCTAGAATGAGTATATCTACTAGACCTCTGAATCACAATCTCATTTTCAAGTATAGACATAGCCTTACTGAGTATTGCAGTGTTAGCACCTGTCCTTCTAATGACATCTAGTAATTCCACTGCACCATAAAAGTAGAGGCTGGCTCCAGTCCTAATCTGTCAACCTAATACATATCATAGATTCCAAGGCCAGAAGGGACTGTTGTGATCATCTAGTCTGACCTCCTGTATAACACAAGTCGTGGAGCTTCCCCAGAATAATTTTTGAAGCCCATCTTTTAGAAAAACATCCATTCTTGATTTAAAAATTGCCAGTGATTGAGAATCCACCACAATCCTGGGTAAATCATTACAATGGTTAATTACTCTCACTTAAAAACTTAATGCTTTATTTCCAGTCTGAATTTGTTTTGCCTCTGGACTGAGTTATACCTTTCTCTGCCAGATTAAGAGTCCATTATCAAATATTTGTTCTGCATGTAGGTATTTATAGACTGCAATAAAGTCACCTCTTAATCAATTTATCTTGAAAAAAAGAAGGTTGAGCTCTTTGAGTTTATCACAATAAAGCATATTTTCTAATTCTTTCATCATTCTTGTCGTTCTTCCTTGAACGCATTCTAATTTAGCAACATCCTTCTTGAATTATGGGCACTAGTACTGGACACACTATTCCAGCAGTGGTCACACCAGTACCAAAAAATAACCTCTCTACTCATACTCAAGATTTCCCCATTTGTGCATCCCAGGACTGCATTAGCTTTTTTGGCCACAGGGTCACATTGGGAACTCATGTTCAGCTTGTTATCCACCACAGCCCCAAATCTTTTTCGGAGTCATTGCTTCTCAGGATAGAGGGGGCACCCTGTAAGTATTTCGTAATTTTTTTTTTATTCCTATATGTATTCATATACATTTGGCCATATTAAAATGCATATTGTTTGCTTGCATCCAAGTAATCAAGCAATCCAGATCACTCTGTATCAGTGACCTGTCATCTTCATTATTTACCACTCCCTCATTTTTTTTATGTCATCCACAAACTTTGTCAGTGCTGATTTTATATTTTTTTTTCAAGGTCCATTGATAAAATGTTAAATGGTGTTGGGCTGAGAACCGCTGTCTGCAGAACCCCACTAGAAACACACCTGCTCAATTATGATTCCCCATTTACAATTACATTTTGAGACCTATCAGACATCTCTTAATCCATTTAATGTGTGCCATGTTAATTTTATATATTAGTTTTTAATCAAAATGTCATGTTCCCAAGTCTAACGCCTTACAGAAGTTTAAATATATCACATCAACACTATTATCTTTATCAACCAAACTCATCATCTCATCCAAAAGATATCAAGTTAGTTTGACAGAATCTATATTCCATAAACCCATATTGATTGGCATCAATTCCGTTACACTCCTGTAGTTCTTCATTAATCGAGTCCTGTATCAGCCACTCCATTATCTTGCCCAGGATCAATGACAGACTGATGGGCCTATAATTGCCTAGCACATTCTGTTTACCCTTTATTAATATTGGCACAACATTAGCTGTTTTCTAGTCTTCTGGAACTTCCCCAATATTCCAAGACTTATCAAAATTGTTTTAGTAAAGTGGTTTTCTATTCTGGAACCTTAATCTGTGATCAGAGTGTCTCTGCCTTTAGCTTGCACTTAACCCAGAAATGTGATGCTGTTCATTCTAGTGTTTAAAAAGAAACAAATTGGGTGTGTGTTCTTCCTTCCTTTGATCCCTATTGTAAACACAAAGGACATACAATTACTGTCTTGTAGCATAAAATGGTTGCAAGTATTTGTGCAGAGGCACTGAGTATACTTAGCTACTGAACCATCTGTGTCCACACTGTCAGAAGACAGAAAGTTGACAGTTTAGTTTTGTTTTGTTGGTTTGGGGTTTTGTAAAGGGCATCAAAATTACTGACTTACAAGAGCTGTAAAAGAGCTTTTCTTACATCTCTATCTAAAGCACAAGTACTGAATATTCTTTATAACTATTGTCTGCTTTTTGGAACTTCCCTTGTAATACAATTCCATAGCACTAACCTTTCAGCTTTCCCATTGTTTCTGCTTGCTTTTTGGAATAATTCAGACTCTCTGTTAGTGGAATATAGGTTTGTTTTTTGTCAATTAATTTTCTTAGATCATTCTTTCATTCATATTAGAAATTGTTATAAGAGTCACATGGAGGTGCATAGGACACTATTACATGATGATTATTCTATCTTTAAAACTGTAAATTTATTGAGGACCTGTTTAAATTATGTAGATGATTGCCAGAAGTCAATACTGTCTACTTTGTGGATGTATGCAGTGTAGCTGTAGTCATGGGCAGTGGGTATCTTAGGCAGGGGGAGGTGGTCCTCCCCAAACAGCCAAGTGTGGCCCCACCCATGCTCTACCGCCAGACCAGGCTTCCTCCTGCAGTTCCCATGCTCTGCCCTGGGCTGGCTGGCCTGCCTCCCACAGAGACTCTGGGCAGCTGCTGCTGGGGCCATGCTGCCCGCCTGACACTCAGACCACACCGCTTGGTGCTCTGGGGCTGGCCATCTGGTGCACAAGAGCGGCCAGGCAGCATGGCCACAGCACCCCCAGCCCCTGTGTGCTGGGCAGCCAGCCCCAGAGCACTGATGCTGTGGGTGCTGCAGCCACACTGCTGGGCTACCCAGAGCACTGGGGCTGTGGGTCTTGGGGGTGCTACAGCCATGCCGCCTGGCCACCTGGAGCTGGGGCTGGGGGCACAGGAGGTCCTCTGGGCTCCTGCAGTGGAGGAGGGGAAGAAGTGGCGAGAGGGCATAAGGGGAGGGGAAGGGCCTTGGGTACAAGGGGAAGGGTCAGGGGCTAGCCTCCCCCAATGGCCGGGTCACCAGCTGCCCATGGCAGTAGCCGTGTCGGTCTCACAATATTAGAGAGACAAGGTGGGTGAGGTAATACCTTCTGTTGGTGAGAGACAGGCTCTCAAGTCACTCAGAGCTCTGCTTCAGGCCTGGGAAAGAAACTCCCAGCATCACACCTAAATGCAAGATAGAACAAATTGTTTAGGGTAAGTATTTAGTACATATTGTGAGGGACCATTCAAGGTAGCCCATTAACATGTCTGTAATCATGGGACAAAAAGAAGGGGTTAGTGGGCTGCAGATTAGTGTAATAACGCGTAAATCCAGTGTCTCTGTTCAGTCCATGATTTTTGGTGTCTAGCAGAGTAATGAATTTCAGCTCCCAGGCTCGTCTTTTGAAAGCATTGTGCAAGTTTCCTTTGAGAATGAGGACTGATAGCTCAGATATAATGTGTGGATGGGTTTTTAAGAAATCCTTAAAAGCATTAACCAATGAAGAACCTGATGAAAATCTGAATCTGGATTCTGAACACAACATAAATTCTGGGGTGTTCTGTTCTAGTGTTTAGAGTTTTGGAGATGAAGTCAGCAGCAAAATTTGAACCAGATGTAAATTTGTATTCTTACCCTAACATGGTAAAGTTCATGGATACTTGGATCTTGAGTTTTGACTCAAGTCATTTCTAAAGCCTACATAACAGACTGCAGCAGCTCTACAACCAGTTAGGGATTCTTCAACTTGCTATATTGGCTTTTGACACTACTAATACAACAGACCACAAGAATGTCCTGCAAGAAAACTCTCTGCAGCCATTGTGTTCAGTTATTTCAAAGCTGACCTGGAAAATCCTTAGTTAATAGAACTTCTTCAGAGATAGCCATGTAGCTACAACATATTGTCAGTCTAGTACGTCCAAATGAAACTTTTATTGGCAAATAATTAACATGCATGGTTGGCACCCACTTTCCTAAATTAAGTTCACTGTTAAGAAGAAAAATTTAGTGTTTTTGAAAGGTGTTAGACTGAGAGAATGAAATCCACTATTCGTCCATAGAACGTGGCCAGTGGCAGCTCAGACTTGTCTGTATATTGTCTGCAAAGGTGCCTCAACCCTGACCTGGAAGCACCAATAATGTTAAAGCCTCGGTCTCTCTGAAACTAGCTGCAAAGGTGCTAATTGTGATGTGGTGACTGAACTGGGCCTAAATGTGAAAAGTTCCTTATTTCATTATCAATTGCCTGAGCTATCCAGTACTCCAGCTCAGACATGTTTGAGTCCAGGTTATTAATGTAGCAAACTTACAACAATACATTTTTGACCAGAATAACTAGTCCACAGTTGCTTTTTACCAGTCAAGCAATACACAGCAACTATAAACCCAGCTTTGCTTTGTTCTTCATTTGTGCATTATGAGCAGAAATAGTGAGGAGGTAGAAGTGTATGTGCCCCACAACCAGTGACTTGCCTGGTGTTTTGGCTGCATGATAGGCTAAGGATATGCTCTTATATACAGAGGAGGTGTGTCCTGTAAAATTCTCTCCTATTATTACAAACAAAGAATGATTTCTACCTTGGGCTGTGTCATAAACAGATAGCTAAGGGTTAATGTCTCTTTCACCTGGAAAGGGGTAACAAACAACACCTGACCAGAGGACCAATCAGGAAACAAGACTTTTTCAAATCTGGGTGGAGGGAAGTTTTGGGTGTGAGTCCTTTGTTCTTGGTCTGTTCTCTTTCTCGGCTCTGAGAGTGACCACAGGAATCTCCAGGCTTTCTAATCTTCTGTTTCCAAGTTGTAAGTACAAGGATAGTAAGACAATAGGTTTATATTGGTTTTTTTTGTATTTACATGTGTGTAGTTGCTGGAGTGTATTCTTTTTGGATAAGGCTGTTTATTCATTTTTCTTTTAAGCAATTGACCCTGTATATTGTCACCTTGATACAGACACCCTTTTATGTCCTTTTTCATTCTTTTTATATAAAGCTTTCTTTTTAAGACCTGTTTGAGTGTTTTTCACTAGTTAAGACTAAGAAACGAAGGGAGGGGGAAAATCTCTTTGTGTTAGATTTACTAAGCCTGACTTTGCATACCCTCTGGGTGAGGGGGGAGAGAGATTAGATCTCTCGGTACTTGTGTTTCAAGGACTTGAAGCAAGGAGTATCCTAGGGTCCCCAGGGCGGGGAAATCTGGGAGGAGGTAAAGAGGGTGGAATCCCTTTGTTTAGATTCACGGAGCTTGAATCTGTATATCTCTCCAGGAACCCAGGGAGGGAACACCTGGAGGGGAGGAGGGTGAAGGGAAATGGTTTATTACCCTTTGTTGTGAGACTCAAGGAATCTGAGCCTTGGGGTCCCCCAGGGAAGGTTTTGGGGAGACCAGAGTGAGCCAGACACTGGAATCTTCTGGCTGGTGGCAGCGATATCAGATCTAAGCTGGTAATTAAGCTTTGGAGGTCTCATGCTAGCTTCTCATGTTCTGAACTCGAGAAGGAAAACAAACTCCCCCACCTTTTTTTTTAGGCCTTTAGTTCCAGTGAAGAACTGCTCCTTTATAAATTATTCTGTGTTTTATTGCTTTGTTTTATGTGTAGTCTCTCTTTTTAATGTCGGAACTATAACATTCCAGTATTAAAGATAGAGAACTCTCATCAGAAATCAAAGAATAAAATAAAGAGAGAAATGTTTTCCATAAAAATGAGGGAATCAGTCAATTAAATCATTCGATTTCATTTATTACTTGGCTGCAAATCAATCTAAGTGCTCAGTGCATTAGGTTCTGGGTTGTGTTAAATGTTGAAAATTGATATTCATTTATCTTTCGGAGAACATGATTTTGAGGTTTGCTGCCTACTTTAATTGTGGAGAAACATCTAGGCTGGTATTTTTCTAGCTCAGGGTTTCCCAAACTTTCACTCTCTTATCATAGAAAAAATACATAGGCTTCTCATATTGTAAACATTTTAAAGAGTCTGGGGCCAAAGCAGTGCTGGTGCTAGCCCATTGGGGGCCATACACAGGAATATTTTTGCCCCCAATACTAAAGCAGGCAAGTTCTTATAATAAGTGAATAGCGCCCTCCCCTCCCCCCCCCGCCTTGAGCTGCTTGGGGCCCTAAGCAATTGTTTAGTCCGCTTATACCTAGTGCTAGTTTTTGGCCCAAGTGTGAAAGACAGGGACATCAGAGGGAAAAGCCTGAAATTCTGTGTTAGACAGTTCGAGATTTTCAGAAGTGCTCAGCGTTGGTTTGATCTGCTTCCATTCAACTCAATTGGAGTTGTAGCATTGACTTCAGTGGGAGCAGTGTTTTGCCATCTCTGTGTGGTTTTTGAAAATCACACCCATAGAAAGGACTGAGCAGCCTGAAATCTCATTCTGCTGTGTCAGCTTTACTCTTTGCTTATCAAATTGGGACTCATCTAAGTATTCATTTCTGAATAGCCTGTATTAGGTTTATGATTTTGTGACGCCCTAAATCCAATCTGTGACAGTTGCCATATTGGCCAACACATAAGAGATTGAACTCCAGAGCTAAAAGCATGAGGCTTTACAGCTTGAGCTAATGAGCCAGGGATCCGTAGCAGATGCTCATCTTCCTTGGCTTAGGAACAGACGGGAACGCATATCACATACTGACAGTGAAGAGATAGTGAGCAAATGACTGAGCCATTGCTAATAAACTAGTCAGATAGGAGCAATATAAGCACAAACAGTTCAGTGCACTCACAATAGTAAAGCTAGATTGCTTTGGAAATGTTCCATTTTTGCCTCTGAACACAGTTCTAAAGAGCTGCTGTTGCAATGACCTCTGAGTATCTATCCCACAGTTCCCAGCACAACTCCTAGCAACAGGTGCATAATCTTTACTGAACATTGTGTATATCTGCACCTCCTCACACTTTCTATTTCTGAGTTAATTACACAGGCTACTTCAAATTGTTCTGTCCTGCATGAGGGCACTACCCTTGTACTGTGTGGGGCAGGGATCTGCCCTTTCACTTCTAGGAGGCTTGAAGAGTCCCCTGATGTCTTGTCAGACTCACTAGAGGCTGGAGACTCCCAGTTGACTAAAGGCACCTTTATCGTTGGGAAAAGAACTATGGGAAAAGAACTATTGTCCTTCTTGATGGCCATTGTTCAAACTTTTGCCTTCCTTGGAAATTGTTCTCATCTCCCTTTGAACAACAGCCTCACAGTTTGAGAATCCAGCTTTTACTATTATGTTTACAGCAAAACCTGTCTTTAACAATGACCAAAAATTGATTGCCAGTCAAGATGGTCAAAAACCTTATGAATGTTTGAATGTGATTGCTTTATACTGGGGTTTGGGCATCGTAACATTCAATTAACTAGAAAAACAGTATTAAAAAAAAAGGAGTAATTCAAAACCAGAATACAGACACGTCTACCTTTTAAATGCTAATTTCTTTCATTCTATTGTGGAGAGTTTCCACAGCATCTGACCTTTTTCAGTTTTATATACACCTGCATACGCATATGCTCTATACCAGCATAGCTACGTCAGTAAAGGATGTGACAAAGCCATCCCTCCCAGTGACATATCTATGCTGGCAAATCCCCAGTGTGGATGAATCGGTGCCAACATAGGAGTGCTTCTGTCAGCACTGCCAATGTTGTGTGGGGAGTGGTGTTCATACACCAGCAGAAAAAACTGTCAGTGTACATTGTGTCTACATTAGAGGGGCTGTGTAATGTCAGACAAAATGTTGCTAACATTTAGGCACTGCAAAAACAAGAATTTACAAAACCTAACACCAATAGGTATGCTTACAGGACTTTTTTTTCTAAATTAGAGTGCAAACAGTTTTTAACAAAAGCTTTCCCTTGCAGTGTTCCCAACTCAAACACTGCAGCTTCATGCTAGGACATGAGACCCCTAGATGGCTAAGAGACCAGCTGGATGTATCTCTCATCTAAAAGGCTTATGCTCACCTCCCAAAGAGTGAAGTCGAAGGAAGTTGGGCCCTTGCTTGCAGAATTTGCTGCAGCTAGAAGTTTGCCTAGGTCCAAGCCTGGCCACTTTCAGAATATTTGTCCAGGCATTTCTATGAATTCCAGCTTAGTTGCCTTATCTTCTTGACCTTTTTTCAAATACTATCTGTCTTAAAAAGTCTTAAAATATTGTGATGTTGAGGAGAGTTGAAGGGAATTAGCTCCTAGTTTATATATAGAGAGAGATTACTTTTGCCTCCGTCTAAGCCATGTACAATGCATCCTGATACAACATTGAGTGACGTTCAAATGTCCACGTCAAAGGGAGTTTTGAGTCCAAGGTCAGCAGTATGGCCAAGTGGTGAGATTCTAGACTATGCTGTCTAGTGGTGGGAATCAGTGGTTGCTTTGCCTAGCAGCAGCATTCATCAGCTGGGTCCCATGGCAAGAGTTAGTGGCTGAGGGTAGTAGAATCCAGGCCCTTCCTGCTTCACTGGGTTCCAACCCAAAGAAATAATAATTCAAATTGCAGAGCCTAGAAGACAAGCGCCCGTACAGCTGCTCCCAGAGCCACTTCCTACCCTGGCTTTAGCTCCTCTGCTGGGGCCACCAATCTTTCTTTGGGTCCCCTTAGAAATGTTTTGGGCCACCCTCCAGAGGGTCTCTTCCCTGCCTGTGGCGGTTGAGCATCTTCGGCCCCTGTGGTTGAAGGGTCTGCAGTGACTTGCCTGTAGAGCCTGGTCCTGGCCTTTGTGAGCCTCAGCAGCTCCTCTGCAGAAGGCTGTAGCACCCAACCATTCTTCTGCTTGGTCAGTCCAGACCAAGCTGAGCTATTCCCTTTTGAACTCATTCTTCACTGGGAGCATGCCCAGCAGTGGCAAGAGAGCATGGCTTCCTGTGTTCAGATAACTCCGTAACTCCCACTTCACCAGTGTGGGGTTGGTATACCCTGTCACACTACAGGGTTTGGACAAAATTGGAATCTCATAAGAGTAGCAAATCTCAGGAGACTTCAACTATTTACTGCTTAAACTTCATGTGAATAACTCACCATTTTTTAATGCCGAGTCTTACTCTAACTCTGACATGACCTTGATCTTAAATCCTAGATTCTCTGGACCAAGATTCACACACTACCTCTTTGGCCTATCCCTGGTATTAATTAAAACTATAAAATATTTTTAGTAGGATAGCTAATTTTTTTTCTAAACCTGACAGTTTTATAGGTCTTAAAATAATGAAATATCTTAAAATGGAAAGCTCTTGGCTGAGATTTTGTCTATTAAATTAATGCTGGACAAAGGCACTGCCACCTTAATAATATTTCTAAAGGGATGAGTAAGACTGCCAACAATCAGAAGGCAGAATCAAGGATGTTATTCTTCTTATCTGAGAAAGAAAATTAACATTGATCTTGCAAATAAATAAATGAATCAATCAATCACCATATGAGAAGGTTTCAGGCAGATATGACACCAGAGAAAGCAATTTAGTGATGAGCTATTCTGAAATACCAACGTAGACATTCCAGACTTAATTTTTACAACAATGTACCTGAGACATAATTATATGTACAAAACCAGAAAAAGAATATAACAAACCAAGAAAGTGGAATTAAACAGAGCAATTTTAGGACAGAATCCTCCTGTTCAAAACAACCCTACAATACAATACAATATAATATAGAATCAAATTGATAATTATAGGGCAAATTGAAATATCATTTGAGATTTATGTCAAACTTTTTTACTCCAGTCACTTTGATCAGTCTGTCACTCATACTGTAAGTACAACTTCATTTTAACTATGCAGCATAGAGCGCTTGTTCAGCCAGTTGCCCTGCATCAAGGATTTAATTAGTGTGATGAGGTTTACAAACTCCACACTAGGGCGAAGGCAGGGGAAAGGCTGGTGCTGTGCTGGGCCTGGAAAGCTCTGCCCCTCAGCACTGCTAAGCATGCTCCTGATGAAAGGAGCAGTATAAAGAGAGCTTCAGCAGCCCAGGCAACAGAGAGGAGAGTTGTCATCTTCAGGATGTCATTTTTCTGCAACAGTAGGGGAAGAAGCTCTTACAGAAGAGGTCTGTCAGTGAGTTTTTTTTTGAGAACTGTGAGGGGACCAAAGGGTTGCCAGGTGTTTGGGTTTTATCTGGAATGCCTGATCAAAAAGAGACCCTGGCAGCTCCAGTCAGCACCATTGACCAGGACATTAAAAGTACGGTTGGTGGTGTACTGGGGCTAAGGGAATTGCAGCCAATGGGAGCTGAGGGGATGGCACCTGAAATGGGGCAGTGTGCAGAGCCTTCTGGCTATGCTTCTGAGTAGGACAGGAAGGGAGACATGCTGCTGCTTTCAGGAGCTGCCTGAGGTAAGCACTGCCCTGAGCCTGCACTCCTGACCCCCTTCCTGTGCCCCAACCCCTTGTCCCAGCCTGGAGCCTCCTCCTGCACCCTGAACCCCTCATTTCTGGACCCACCCCTGGAACCTACAACCTACAGTCTGTACCCCCTCTCACACCCCAACCCCCTGCCTCAGCCTGGAGACCCCTCCCATACTCCAAATTCCTCAGCTCCACCCCCAGCCTGGAGCCACCTTGTGCACCCCAACCCCCTCATCCCCAGCACCACCCCAGAGCCCGCACCCCCAGCCAGAGCCCTCACCCCCTCCCATATCCCAGCCCACTGCCTCAGCCCAGAGCCACCTCCTGGACCCTGAAATCCTAATTTCTGGCCCCACCCCAGAGCCCACACCCCCAGCTGGACCCATCACCCCCTCCTACACCCCAACCCCCTGAACCAGTCCAGTGACAATGAGCAAGTGAGTGACGGGGGCGGGAGATGGAGTGAGCAGGGCTGGGGCCTCGGAGAAGGGGTGTGGCTTTGGATGAGGGGCCGGGCAAGGGTGTTCTGTTTTGTGCAAGTAGAAAGTTGGCAAACCTACCTGCATCAGCCCTGAGACTCTATGGTTTGGAGCAAAGGACTATGATTAAATGGCAGCCATGGCCCAAATTGAGGCATTGGTTGTGGTAGGAAGTGGCCCAGGGGAAGGTGAGCAGGAGGTGGGCTGAGTGTAGACCATCCTGGTGCAGTCTCACTTTCAGAGCCTTGGACTAGGACCCAATCCCAGGGCTCTGGGGGCTATTTAAAGGGCCCATGGCTCCTCTGCTTCTACCTCGCCTCGGACCTTTTAAATAGCCGTGGGAGCCCTGGGGAATGCATGGGGGCGGCTGGGCTCCGGCAGCTATTTAAAGGACTGGGGTGGCAGAGGCAGCTGGAGCCCTGGCCCTTAAAATAGCCCCCGAGCCCCCTTCTACCCCAGGGCTCTGGGGGCTATTTAAAGGGCCCGGAGCTCCAGCCGGGGCCGCGGGGCTTGCCGCACTCCGGCCGGAGCTCCAGCCGGGGCCGCGGGGCTTGCCGCGCTCCGTCCGGAGCTCCAGCCGGGAGAGCAGGGCCGCGGGGCTTGCGGCGCTCTGGTCAGAGCGCCAGCTGAGAGAGCGGGACTGTGGGGCAGCCCTGCTCCCGCCTGTGCTTTGATCAGGGAAGCGGGGCCATGGAAGACCCCAGAGCTGACCGCCGCCAGGGTAAGTAAAAAAATTTAAAAGGCACCTAAAGGGTGGGGCTGATTCCCAGGAATCGGGCGAATCGGACTAAAGCTGCCCCTGCAACCTACCATGCCCAAATCTTATTTCCTCACCCACATAAATCATAGAATATCAGGGTTGGAAGGGACCTCAGGAGATCATCTAGTCAAACCCCTTGCTCAAAGCAGGCCCAATCCCCAGATGCCTAAATGGCCCCCACAAGGATTGAACTTACAATGCTGGGTTTAAGCAGGCCAATGCTCAAACCACTAAGCTATCCCTCCCCCAAAGAGAGTTATATCTACCAGTCCAGCCCCCTGCCTTCACTAGCAGGACCAAGTACTGATTTTACCCCTGATCGGCCTCCTAAAGGTCTGAACTCACAACCCTGGGTTTAGCTCAGTGGTTTAAGCATTGGCCTGCTATCAGGTACACTTACTCTATAGGTTAACATATTATGACATATATTCATACATATTAGTATTGCTTGTCTCATTCCCAAAACCGTTACCCTTGGCCTAACTCATGACTTCCATGTTCTGCGGTATGCCCTGCGGTTACCAGTCTGCTCCAGACCTAAGGTAAAAAGATTCAGTTCTTTGTTTGGTTCCCCATTCAGTTCCCCAAAGTTAAGTGGGGGTAACCAGTAGGCCTTTTATCTATGCCAAAGGTTACAAACGCTTATACTAACTTGCTCTAGCTAAGCATACAGGATACAAGCCTGTATCCTGCATTACAGCTAACTATTATGAATAACTATGAATAACTCTTACGAATACTATAAACTGGATTTCAACATAATCAAAACCCAAGAAAATACTATGATTCACTAATAATAGGATATGATAACAAAATAATATGACTCAAACCAATAAAGAAAACATATTATGCAATACAGCAAGCTAGCAAACTGGCCTTATGGGCTACACCGGAAACTGAGATTACCGCTTAGTGTCACAAAAGACTTTAGGAAGCACAGAGCCTTTTTTTAGCATGTTCTGCTACAATTCATCAGCACACATATCATCATATGATTATAGTACATTTACTCTGGTTAGCATTTATGACAGAGCTCTCTGAACCTTTAAAACGGTAATATCAATACCAAAAACTCATGACAACTGTATCAACTGCTAATATTCTACTACGGCTTTTTAATGATATGTTGGCTCATTTTGAGCACAGTCATGATTTTTTTTAAGTATGTCAGGATATTATGGAGAGCCAGTACCCTCCCTATTGTTATGGTGCAACTAGATTACATCATGAGGCCCTAATCCTTCAAATATTTGTGTGTGGTCTTATTTTTCCTTTATGAATAGTCCCTTCCAAGTCTGTTTTCATTCTTCACAGTATTAGGACATTTCCTATGTGTAAAATGTGTATTGCACTGAGGGATTTATGCTGTATCACAAGACGGTGTTACTCTTTAATGGCTGAAATACATGTTGCAGTTAGATGTTTAATATCCTTGCTTTTAAAAAATCATGAAGCTCATATTTCCACAAGAGAATTTGGCTGCTTCTTCTTTTGTGAGAGGAATTGTTTATATGGGAATACAGACCCTACATAAAATGTCAAGTTTCATGTTCTGTGGGCTTTCATCTTGATAGGCTTTAAAGTAACTTTTCTCTATCAACATGAATATTCCAGAAGATAAACTATTTGACCTGTAGTTCAGCCCCAAAATAGAAATTACTGTAATTTCCTGATCATAAGTTTGAATTTTTAATTTTGCTTGTGAGAGAATGTTTTAATTTTAATATGGAGATATATCTATCTCATAGAACTAGAAGGGACCCTGAAAGGTCATTGAGTCCAGCCCCCTGCCTTCACTAGCAGGACCCCTATATTCACCACTGTCATATAATTATGATATGTTTAGTATAAAGTATGCCTTGTGAGGTATCGTTCTAAAAGTCTTGATCTGTTAGACATTAATATCTGGTTGGATTGTATGTGCTGTCGTGTGTGAAGTTATGAAGTTTGGCTATGTACGGGACTATAAGGTGGATAGAAAGCTGGCTAGATCATCAGGCTCAAAGTGTAGTGATCAGTGGCTCAATGTCTAGTTGGCTGCCAGTATCAAGCGGAATGCCCCAAAGGTCGGTCCTGGGGCTGGTTTTGTTCAATATCTTCATTAATGATTTGGAGGATGGCATGGACTGCACCCTAAGCAAGTTTGCAGATGACACTAACCTGAAAGAAGTGGAGGGTAGGGGGACCTAGACAAATTAGAGGACTGGGCCAAAAGAAATCTGTGGGGTTCAACAAGGACAAGTGCAAAGTCCTGAACTCAGGATGGAAGAATACCATGTATTGCTACAGACTAGGGACTGAATGGCTAGGAAGCAGTTCTGCAGAAGTATCAGAGGGGTAGCCGTGTTAATCTGGATCTGTAAAAGCAGAAAAGAATCCTGTGGCACCTTATAGACTAACAGACGTTTTGGAGCGTGAGCTTTCGTAGGTGAATACCCACTTCCTCAGATGCATGTAGTGGAAATTTCCAGGGGCGAGTATATATATGCAAGCAAACTAGAGATAACGAGGTTAGTTCAATCAGCGAGGATGAGGCCCTGTTCTAGCAGTTGAGGTGTGAAAACCAAGGGAGGAGAAACTGGTTCTGTAGTTGGCAAGCCATTCACAGTCTTTGTTTAATCCTGAGCTGATGGTGTCAAATTTGCAGATGAACTGAAGCTCAGCAGTTTCTCTTTGAAGTCTGGTCCTGAAGTTTTTTTGCTGCAGGATGGCCACCTTAAGGTCTGCTGTAGTGTGGCCAGGGAGGTTGAAGTGTTCTCCTACAGGTTTTTGTATATTGCCATTCCTAATATCTGACTTGTGTTCATTTATCCTTTTCCGTAGAGACTGTCCAGTTTGGCCGATGTACATAGCAGAGGAGCATTGCTAGCATGTGATGGCGTATATTACATTGGTGGATGTGCAGGTGAATGAACCAGTGATGGTGTGGCTGATCTGGTTAGGTCCTGTGATGGTGTCGCTGGTGTAGATATGTGGGCAGAGTTGGCACTGAGGTTTGTTGCATGGATTGGTTCCTGAGCTAGAGTTATTATGGTGCGGTGTGCAGTTACTAGTGAGAATATGTTTCAGGTTGGCAGGTTTCTGTGGGCGAGGACTGGCCTGCCACCCAAGGCCTGTGAAAGTGTGGGATCATTGTCCAGGATGGGTTGTAGATCCCTGATGATGCATTGGAGGGGTTTTAGCTGGGGACTGTATGTGAAGGCCAGTGGAGTCCTGTTGGTTTCTTAACTGGTTTCGTCTTGCAGTAGGAGACTTCTGGGTACACGTCTGGCTGATCTGTTTCCTTATTTCCTCGTGCGGGTATTGTAGTTTTGAGAATGCTTGGTGGAGATTTTGTAGGTGTTTGTCTCTGTCTGAGGGGTTAGAGCAGATGCGGTTGTACCTCAGTGCTTGGCTGTAGACAATGGATCGTGTGATGTGCCCGGGATGGAAGCTGGGGCATGAAGGTAGGTACAGCAGTCAGTAGGTTTTTGATATAGGGTGGTGTTAATGTGATCATCACTTATTTGCACCGTGGTGTCTAGGAAGTGGACCTCCTGTGTAGATTGGTCCAGGCTGAGATTGGTGGTGGGGTGGAAGCTGTTGAAATCGTGGTGGAATTTTTCCAGAGTCTCCTTCCCATGGGTCCAGATGATGAAGATGTCATCAATGTAGCGTAGGTAGAGAAGGGGCGTGAGTGGACGAGAGCTGAGGAAGCGTTGTTCCAAGTCAGCCATAAAAATATTGGCGTATTGTGGGGCCATGCGGGTGCCCATAGCGGTGCCACTGATCTGGAGATATATATTGTCATCAAATTTGAAATAGTTGTATGAGGATAAAGGCATAGAGCTCAGCAGCCAGTTGTGCTGTGGCATCATCAGGGATACTGTTCCTGACAGCTTGTATTCCATCTGTGTGTGGGATGTTTGTGTAAAGAGCCTCTACATCCATGGTGGCTAGGATGGTGTTTTCTGGAAGGTCACCAATGCATTGTAGTTTCCTCAGGAAATCAGTGGTGTCACGGAGATAGCTGGGAGTGCTGGTGGCATAGGGTCTGAGTAGAGAGTCCACATATCCAGATAGTCCTTCAGTGAGAGTTCCAATGCCTGAGATGATGGGGCATCAGGATTTCCGGGTTTGTGGATCTTGGGTAGTAGATAGAATAACCCTGGTCGGGGCTCTAAGAGTATGTTGATTTCTTCTGGTGTTAGTGTAGGGAGTGTCCTGAGTAGATGTTGCAGTTTCTTAGTGTATTCCTCAGTGGGATCTGAGGGAAGTGGCCTGTAGAATTTGGTATTGGAGAGTTGTCTGGCGGCCTCCTTTTGGTAGTCAGACCTGTTCATGATGACAACAGCACCTCCTTTCTCCGCCTCTTTGATGATAATGTCAGGGTGGTTTCTGAGGCTGTGGATGTCATTGCGTTCTGCACGACTTAGGTTATGAGGCAAGCTATGTTGTTTTTCCACAATTTCTGCTTGTGCACGTCGGTGGAAGCATTCAATGTACAGGTCCAGACTGTCATTTTCACCCTCAGGAGGAGTGCTGTTGGTGGGAGGGTACCTGTGTATCAGTGCACTGTTCAGTGTTGTCCTGAAAGTATTTTTTGAGTCGGAGATGGTGAAAGTAGGCTTCCAGGTCGCCGCAGAACTGTATCATGTTAGTGGGGGTGGCAGGGAAGAAAGAGTCCCCGAGATAGGAAAGACTTTTCTTCTGGGCTGAGTGTGTAGCTGGATAGATTAACGATATTGCTGGGTGGGATAGGGGTATCATGGTTGTGGCCCCATGTGGCAGGTAGGCGTTTAGACAGGTTTTCACACCTCAAGTGCTAGAACAGGGCCTCATCCTCCCTGATTGAACTAATCTCATTATCTCTAGCTTGCTTGCATATATATACCTGCCCCTGGAAATTTCCACTACATGCATCTGACGAAGTGGGTATTCATCCACGAAAGCTCATGTTCCAAAACATCTGTTAGTCTATAAGATGCCACAGGATTCTTTGCTGCTTTTGCAGTTCTGCAGAAAAGGACCTAGGGGAATGGATGAGAAGCCGGATATGAGTCAAAAGTGTGCCCTTGTTGCCAAGAAGACTAACAGCATTTTGGGCAGTATAAGAAGGGGCATTGCCAGCAGATTAAGGGATGTGATCATTCCCCTCTATTCAACATTGGTGAGGCCTCATCTGGAGTACTGTGTCCAGTTTTGGGCTCCACACTACAAGGAGGATGTGGAAAAAATGGAAAGAGTCCAGCGGAGGACAACAAAAATGATTAGGGAGCTGGAGCACATAACTTAAGAGGAGAGGAACTGGGATTGTTTAGTCTTTAGAAGAGAAGAATGAGCGGGAATTTGATAGCTGCTTTCAACTACCTGAAAGGGGGTTCCAAAGAGGATGGATCTAGACTGTTCTCAGTGGTACCAGATGACAGAACAAGGAGTAATGGTCTCAAGTTGCAGTGGGGAAGGTTTAGGTTGGATATTAGGAAAAACTTTTTCACTAGAAGGGTGGTGAAGCACTGGAATGGGTTATCTAGGGAGGAGTTAGAATCTCCTTTCTTAGAGGTTTTTAAGGTCAGGCTTGACAAAGCCCTGGCTGGGATGATTTAGTTGGGAATTGGTCCTACTTTGAGCAGGAGGTTGGGCTAGATGACCTCCTGAGGTCCCTTCCAACCCTGATATTCTATGATTCTAAATGCTGGAGGCAAGCAGGGCTTGAGGTGGAGGTTGACAGCTCATGACTCCCCATGTAATGACCTTGTGAACCCCTGAGGGGTACCGACCCCCAGTTTGAGAACCCCTGATGTAGCCCTTCCCCCACTCTCAAAGCAGGAATTTAATGCCTCCTCCTTAGGAGGTTACATCAAGCATGATCCTTAGCTCAATCTATTTCTCACTTTATACATTAAAAAACCAACAATCTACACTTGAAGCCCTGGGACAAACTGTTTTTTGACTAAAACCAGGAATATAGGTGCCTGGTTCACCTCCTAATTACTTCAGAGTAAAGCAGGAGTAAGACCATTTATAGTCAAAAGTTACCCTGTGTCAAAATGATGTTAGTGAGATTAGAATCTGGCACCAGGCGATATATTGGTGCTGAATGTAGCTGGGAGGAAAGGTTCAGTGGGTTCAAGTTATTATAGCAGGAAAGCTTGTAATGATAGTAGACCATGTGAGGAGAGAGAGGATAAAATTGTCAGATGCTTTTAAAGTGTCATTTTTTTTCAGCCACCCTTTCTGCACAAACTGTCTCTGCAGTGACAGAAATATCCTTCTGACCATGAGATAGTTTGTAAATCCAATACATGCAATTATGCACTGGGCACAAACATTGCATTTTAAGTTGAATGTGACTTTTCAAAATGTGAATGTGACCTCAGAGTGCAACAGTTGGCTTTGAGTTGAACAACCTTTTGTACATTGTCTAACCCAAGTTTAATAAAACAAATTACACTGGAAGTTGTTCCATGTTAATTACTCTAGAAATCGCCTACTAAGATGCTGGCATATTTTCCTGTTACAACTGTTTATTTCCTCAGATTCAGTGTAATATCTTCACAAGAGGCAAAATCCTAAGGACTTTGGGGTGTCCTTAGTCTTATGGCAGAGAGCTCCACCATGTCCTGCCTGCTTCTGAGTTCAGTTAGGAGTATAGTGCAGTAAACAGCGCAGAGGGAGTGCTCAGAAACTTATAGGAGGATGAGGAACTAATGCAAAGAACCATTTGCAGAATTTTCACTATCATTGTTGACAACGCACAACCCAGCAAGAACACAATTTTACACTCAGATCCCAGGTTAATTTTGCATTGCTGGCAGTTAGCAAAACTATAGTTTTTTTCCCTTGCAATCAGATCACATCTGAGAGAAAGTAATATGAATCCAATAGTGCCACTTACATATCTAAGGATGAATTCTCAGTTACATAAAGGCTTTTACACTGTTCTGGTGGGCTGGTAAGTTATACCTACTCTAAGGCCCCTTTACACCCCTCTGGCCCTGTGAAAGACCTTACTGTAAGTGTAAATCAGGCCTTTACTTTTTAATCAGACTACACTACACTGCACCTGAAAATGAAACATCTCATCACAAGGAAGGAAGAAAGAGACTTACAATTCAGGTCATTCCTTCTTCCAGGTCATTCAGTGCTTAAAAGATGCAAGCCAGAACAACGGTAGATTAAATTATATCCTGGCTGACATGTCATGCTTCTCTGTTGTGTTTAGTGTTGTTGCAGAGTGACAGAATTTAACACTATGAGTGCATCAGTCATACCAGAAAGTCTCAGTCAACATATGACTAATCTATGTCTTAGTGTGACCAGGTCATTTCAGGTCCTATAACAAATTACAACATGGGCTCCAATAGGGTCAAATAAACACACATTTCATGCCAGTAGCCAGTGGCTACTATGGTCATACACCGTCCTTAATCAGGGTGCAAGCAGAGCAACAAACTCAGTCTCGCAGGTTTAAAAAGCAAATACCTTAGCCAGAGAAAACAAAGCAAATGTAAAAGTCCCACACCAGGCTTCCTTGTCCCCAAAGAGACACCAGCATCTAGCAGTTTTTGGATACCCTAGTCCTAGGAAGTCCTTCTTTCAAGGAACCAGTACAAGAGATCTACTCCCTCAGCCAGTCAACCACTACTGAGTTGGGTTTCCCCCCATTTTAATTCCTCCCCCCAGGCTTGACATCACTCACAGGTGTAATGGAGTCAGGGCTGACAGAGACCACAGGCTCTCATTACCCCCTTCTTGGTCAGCATGAGGTCTGTATACCACATCTGACATGGGTGCCGACTAACGAAAGTTTGAATATTTGCGGGCAGAGAAGTCAGGATCAGCACTTAAAATTAAACGACTATAAGTAATTGATATATTTTTGCTTAGACTGTGCAAGAGAGCTGGACTAATGTGAGACTGCTGGGCTACCATACCTACAAAACAACCGCTGTATTTTGTGACCTTTGGCATCCTGAGAATTGTGTTCACATTTAAGGGAGCCCACTGAACTGGTAAATTTGTATTTTCCTGCAGCCAGCTCAGCCCCAGTGTTAATACTGATACCACACAGCCACTCTGGAATCTTTTGAAGCTTGAGCTGAATTTAGATTCTTCGGGTTAATTTTTATCATCACACTGCTGGTTTCTGTTTCGCTCTTTTTTAGAAACTAGGATAAATTGCATCATATTCTGCAGATATTACCCTAACTTAAACTTCTCTCTTATTCACGTTGAAAGCCCAGAGCCAGATTACAATTTGCACTGCATTCTGGGGACACAAATACATAAGAACATAAGAATGGCCATACTGGGTCAGACCAAAGGTCCATCTAGCCCACTCTCCTGTCTTCTGACTGGGGCCAGTGCCAGGTTCCCCAGAGGGAATGAACAGAGCAGGTAATCATCAAGTGATCCATCCCCAGTACCTCATTCCCAGCTTCTAGCAAACAGGCTAGGGATGCCATCCCTGCCCATCCTGGCTAATAGTCAGCAGAGACTTATCCTTGTGGAAAGGAGTTCCCCCCGGTGTAAAAAATAAAAAAACAAGAGAACCTAGCTCCTGGGCTGTCTCTTCCCCACCCCCAACGTAAGGGCTGTGGTGAGGGAATAGAATCCTCACATTAGAAACCTTACACCAGTGATTTATACCAAAGCAGCACCTATATCCAGGCAGTGCAGAATCCAGCCTGTGATGCCTGCTGTTCCTCTGACACAACCTTGGCTGCAGGAAAGGGTCTAGCTCTTAATGTGGAAAATGGCATTATTTTAACAGGGAGAGGTGGCAGAGGATGGTGGTGTGGGGAAAATTATTATTTATTACTCGCAAGACACGTTCTAATACAGAGAAAAAGGGATTCCTTGCCCTGAACAACTTACAGTCAAAAGGCCTGTGGTCTTCAGAGATCCCACAATGCATAAGGTGCTTGCAAGAGCTCTGTTTTATTCAGTGTCTGGTTCCAACTGACTGAGTATAACAACAAGAGCTTCACAGCACCCCACCCTGACTCGCTGTCTGTTAAGCTCACCCTTAAAGGCAGTGCCCCTAAATCTGCAGATGCTACTTGTGAGTTCAGTGGTGTTAGCTGGATGGGAGTCAGAGATGCAGACTGGAACCTAAGCTAAGACAAGAATGGGAAGAAAAAACATTGGGAGTGTGGAAGAATGAAGGAAAAGAAAGGGGGAAGAGAAGCATGAGGGGAAAGAGTTGTAATAGAGGATCATAGAGTCTGGAAGAAATGGTAATAGAGAGGCGGGAAGCAAAGGAAGAAAAAAAGTGAAGAAATGAGAGGGACAAAGGGCAGGGAAGGAGACCATAGACTAGGGAAATGGTTCTCAAAGTGGGTTGGGACCCCAAAGTGGGTTGCATCCCCATTTTAATGAGGTCACCAGGGCTGGTGTTAGACTTGCTGGGGCCTGGGGTCGAAGATGAAGCCTGAGCTTCACTGCCCAGAGCTGAAGCCCAAAACCTTCAGCCCTGGGTGGCGAGGCTCAGGTTACAGGTCCCCCGCCTGGGGCTGGAGCCCTTGGGATTTTGCTTTAGCACCCACACCCGGAGCCGTGGGGATCAGGTGGGGGCTCAGGCTTGGGTCCCCCCTGCTGGGGTTGTGTAGTAATTTTTGTTATCAGAAGTGGGTCATGATGTAATAAAGTTTGCGAACCCATGGGCTAGGGAGATCAGTGTGGTGCACTGGTTTTAACAACTCTGATGACTGTTTGATTAATGTACATTTAAGACTGGAAACATTCTGGATGCAGCTTAGAAAGACTTGTCTCCTGGAAGCAGTTGCAGCAGGAGTTGGTCGGATACCTGACCAAGGAGTGAGGTGTGATGTGGCTTTTGTGTAAGGACCTACTTGATTATTCTAGATCAGAGGTGGGCAAACTATGGCCTGCGGACCACATCCGACCCGCAGGACCCTCCTGCCCGGTCCCTTAGCCCCTGGCCCCTCCCCCATTGTTTCCCTTCCCCCACCACCCCTGGGTGGCAGGGCTGTGAGCTCCTGGGGCAGCACAGCTGCAGAGCCCAGCCTGATCCGGTGCTCTGTGCTGCGCAGTGCATGGCTGGCTTTTACCAAGCGGCGCAGCTGCCTATCCTGCTGCTCCAGGTGGTGCAGCTGTAGCACCGCCAACCACCACTGCTCCAAGCAGCGCGGTAAGGGAATAGGGGAGTTCAGGGTGCTGGAGGTCGGGTCGGGTTTGTGGATAAGGGTCGGGGCAGTCAGAAGGTGGGGAATGGGTGGGGCTGAAGGGGGGCAGGTATCCCAGGGGGGCAGTCAGGAAGGAGGGGGTGTTGGATGGGGGGGGCAGTCGGGGCAGGAGTTCTGGGAGGTAATCAGGAGACAGGGAGAAGGGGTGGTTGGATGGGGCAGGGATCCCAGGGTGCTGTCAGGGAACAGGGGATGTTGGATGGGGCAGGGGTCCCGGGGGGGCTGTCAGGGGGCGAGAAGCAGGAGGAGTCAGATTGGGATGGGGGCCGGGCCACACCTGGCTGTTTGGGGAGGCACAGCGTCCCCTAACCAGCCCTCCATACAATTTCAGAAACCCGATGCGGCCTTCAAGCCAAAAGCTTGCCCACTCCTGCTCTAGATCCTGACTTTACCCCCTTTCTGAGTCATCTGAACTGCACTTTCTTGCCTGCCAAACATAGAAAGCAGGAGGCCAAGAGGTGCTCCATCTGTGAGGAGCTGCAGAATGGTGGGTTCTCTCTCAGATCAGGGTCTGTGGATCCTTGATTTGCTAAGAGAAGAGGCTCAAAATCAGCCTGTTGGTGGATCTGTGTCCTCCAGACACTGATCAGAACTGCTCCAGAGACATATCCAGAAAGGCAGGTCAGGACTCTACAGCATCTGGACCTCAACTAATCAAATTCTAACCTCCATTAGTCCAATTTACTTGAAAATAATCCCAGGGTCTGCTCCCATGTCCTAGGGTAGGAGAGTTACTTGGTAAGGAGTCAAGCATGTTTCCTGACTCACAGCTTATTTGAGGAAGATGTGGGTTCTTTCCCCAGAGGTGCCTTTGCATATCCTCTCTAATTGCATATCAGAGGATGTGAAGCACTGTGATTCAGTCACCCGCTGTGACTCATACTTCTTCATGGGCTAAACCCCAGAAAGGAGCTCATCACCATTCAGGATCTGGCCCTTACTTAGAGGACAATCTGGAAGATGCCAGCATGCTGAAGAGTTAAATCATGTAAACAGAGCTCTCTACTGCTGTTTTCTCTCATTTTAAAACCAGATTTGCAATATTCAGAAGATGCCCTTTTTTATTAGTGTTCACAGCAACATTATGCATAAGCTTCCAATATTGTATAAGCTTTTATAAACTTCCAGTATTCTACTAGCTGGGCTCCTTGTAAGATGCAGCACATTAAATTATATTATGCAGCAAGGTCTCCTTTGTTATGATGGAGCCACAATGAATTATGCAGCAAACTGGGGATGATGAAGCAATGTTAAATGATCATGGAGTCGTTCTACAACCTTTCCTTTTTCTGAAATTATTCTAAAAGTGCACTACAGCACAAAAGTATATCATGAATGCATATTACATTCAAGCAAAAAAGAGAAAATGTGATTCCGAGGTTAGGAGGACATTACACACTAGATGTATGTGTATATATATATATATGTGTGTGTGTATGTGTGTTTGGGAGCTCAGCAAGAGTACCCAGGTGCCCTGGTGTACATTAGGAGCTCTGTATGATAGCCACATGACTGCTTTGGGTAACATCAAAGCTTGGTGTTCAGTGGCAGAAGCAACAGGGACACTGCCTTATGAAAGTAAAGGGTGGCTTGCTGGAGCTGTACAGAAGTGAAGCCACAGATAGCAGCCAGTTCCTGTAGCTCTCCCTTCCTTAGTTAAAGCTCCTTTGCCCCCATTCCTCTAGGACAAGGTATGGCACAGTAGATTACTTCCCCCTAACAGGGGTGCTGAAACAATTTCTATTGTGGTGGTGCTGAGAGCCATTGAACCACACTGCAAACCCTGTATATGATGGAAACCACTTCAAGCCAGGGGATACAACCCCCAGAACCCCTAGTTCCAGCCCCTATATTCCTTTATTGTTGCTCTGAATGAGGAAGGATCTGCCTTTGTCTGGCTCTGTTTCTGTTCCATCAAGGGCAGCAGCACTGGAGCAGGAAATCTGCTGAACACCCTGCTATGGAGAAATCACAGAAACAGACCCACACAGACATGGGGAAGGAAGGCAAAATGAAATAACTGTCCAAGCTCAGGAATTGAACTATATAGGAAATGGTCTGGGTTTTCTTTGGGCTTTTTGATAGATTTGTGATCACATCTCTCAATCTGCTGTCAATGCCTCTACTTATACAGCCCAAAATACTGTTAGGACTTCTTGGCAACAAGGGCACACTTTTGACTCATATCTAGCTTCTTGTCCACTGTAACCCCAGGTCCTTTTCTGCAGAACTGCTTCCTAGCCATTAGTCCCTGGTCTGTAACAGTAAATGGGATTCTTCCATCCTAAGAGCAGGACTCTGCACTTGTCTTTGTTGAACCTCATCAGGTTTCTTTTGGCCCAATCCTCTAATTTGTCTAGGTCCCTCTGTATCCTATCCCTACCCTCCAGCATATCTACCACTCCTCTCAGTTTAGTGTCATTTGCAGACTTGCTGAGAGTGCAGTCCACGCCATCTTCCAGATCATTAATGAAGATATTGAAAAAAACCAGCCTCAGGATCAACCTTTGGGGCACTGCTCTTGAAACCGGCTGCCAACTAGACATGGAGCCACTGATCACTACCTGTTGAGTCTGATCTAGCCAGCCTTCTATCCAACTTATAGTTAATTCATCCAGCTCATACTTCTTTAACTTGCTGGCAAGAATACTGTGGGAGACTGTATCAAAAGCTTTGCTAAAGTCAAGGAATAACACATCCACTGCTTTCCTCTCATCCACAGACCCAGTTATCTCCTCATAGAAGGCAATTAGGTTAGTCAGGCATGACTTGCCCTTGGTGAATCCATGCTGACTGTTCCTGATCACTTTCCTCTTCTCTAAGTGCTTCAGAATTGATTCCTTGAGGACCTGCTCCATGATTTTTCCAGGGACTGAGGTGAGGCTGCCTGACCTGTAGTTCCCCAGATCCTCCTTCTTCCCTTTTTTAAAGATGGGCACTACATTAGCCTTTTCCAGTCATCCAGGACCTCCCCCGATTGCCATGAGTTTTCAAAAATAATGGCCAATGGCTCTGCAATCACATCTGCCAACTTCTTTAGCACCCTTGGATGCAGTGCATTCGGGCCCATGGACTTGTGCTCGTCCAGTTTTTCTAAATAGTCCCGAACCACTTCTTTCTCCACAGAGGTCTGGTCACCTCCTCCCCATACTGTGCTGCCCAGTGCAGCAGGCTGGGAGCTGACCTTGTTTGTGAAGACAGAAGCAAAAAAAGCATTGCGTACATTAGCTTTTTCCACATCCTCTGTCACTAGGCTGCCTCCCTCATTCAGTAAGGGGCCCACACTTTCCTTGACTTTCTTCTTGTTGCTAACATACCTGAAGAAACCCTTCTTGTTACTCTTAACATCTCTTGCTAGCTGCAACTCCAAGTGTGATTTGGCCTTCCTGATTTCACTCCTGCATGCCTGAGCAATATTTTTATACTCTTCCCTGGTCATTTGTCCAATCTTCCTCTTCTCATTTTTGCATTTGAGATCAGCAAGGATTTCACTATTAAGCAAAGCTGGTCTTATGCCATATTTACTAATCTTTCTACACATTGGGATGTTTTTTTTCTGCAACTTCAATAAGGATTCTTTAAAATACAGCCAGCTCTCCTGGGCTCCTTTCCCATTCATGTTATTCTCCCAGGGGATCCTGTCCGTCAATTCCCTGAGGGAGTCAAAGTCTGCTTTTCTGAAGTCCAGGTTCCATATTCTGCTGCTCTCCTTTCTTCCTTGTGTCAGGATCCTGAACTCAACCATCTCATGGTCACTGCCTCCCTCCCAGGTTCCCTTGCAATCAGATCACATTTGAGAGAAGGTAATACGGTGTTAAATATATTAAAAAGTGTGTTTTAATTTATTAGGGAGGTCACACTCAGAGGCTTGTGATATGAAAGGGGTTGCTATTAAAAAAGTTTGAGCCCCACTGGGCTAGAGGGAGGGAGAGACAGATTTAGGGCTAGACACTCAAAACAGACTTAAAAGTGGTAATCCTTCAACAAAAAAACTTCAAAAACAGACTCCAATGAGAAACTGCAGAACTGGAATTAATTTGAAAACTGGACACCATCAAATTAGGCCTGAATAAAGATTGGGAGTGGATGGGTCACTACAAAAACTAATTTCCCCCTGCTGATACACACACCTTCTTGTCAACTGTTTGAAATGGGCCACCTTGTTTCCATTGGCCTGATTAGCACTACAAAAGTGAGTTCCACCCCTTCTTGTCAACTGTTGAGAATAGCCCACTTCCACCTTAACTGAATTGGCTCATTAGCACTGACCCTCCACTTGGTAAGACAACTCCCATCTTTTCATATGTTGTGGATTTATACCTCATACTGTATGTTCCACTCCATCTGATGAAGTGGGTTTTAGACAACAAAAGTTTATGCCCAAATAAATTTGTTAGTCTCTAAGGTGCCACAAAGATTCCTCATTGTGATTGCGGATACAGACTAATACAGCTACCACTCTGAAACCTGTCAACTGGTAATGTTTCTCTGGTGACATGTTCACCAGCTGAAGCTAGCAGGAGTTCAACGTAGCATATAGCCATGTTGACATTATGCCAGCTAAGAGCTCCGTGCTGGGAGCAATTCTCAGCCTGGGTGAAGGGGGAGTTTCCAGCAGTTTTCATGCCTGTGCACTATTATAGCTGTGTAAAGTGGCCAGATTGTCAGATAGAAGCTAATCCAATGAAAATTCTGCATACTCAAATACAACATAATTCACTCACCTCTAAAACATAGAGGGTTAGATTATGATACTTTTAAATCATGTTGAATAGTACTTTAGAACACTAGTGAGGCTGTTGAAATCAGTGGGACTTCTTGTGCAGTAAGGTACTACTCAGTGTGAACAAGCAGGTCTAGCCCAAAGTGACCAAAAGCTGCAAAGTAAACATTATTGCACTGTGTTGCAATTCTAGAAGCCAGGAACTTCTGAGCTGTAATTCTGGCTCTGACTTGACATCTAGCCTTGCACAAGTTATTTTGGTCAAAACTTTGTTTCCAATAGTGAGGCACCTAAATAAAAGCCGAAGTCAATGAGAGCTGTGGAAGGCCAGAGTTTCTGAAAATGAGACCATATATTTAGATGCCTAACGTATGGATTTGACTGTAGATGGTTAACTTTACATATTCAAGCTTCAAAATTTTGGCTTAAACCTCTGCAATTCAGTGTCCCTGTTCCCATGGGAATAATGGTACTTCACAGTAGTGTTTCTGAAGATTATGTAATGTCTGTTTAACCTTTTGAAGATGTACAGCACTGCATTGCTAAATAAAATTTGTAAGTGTTTATAGAAATCTCCTGTTTAAAAAAAACAAATCAAAACAAAAAAAAATCTCTTTTATTAGACAGTAATTCATTAGAGCTGCTCTATACAGGAATATATTTAATAGCTATTAAATGTATCCTCTAATCATAATGAGAATAATGCTTAACACCATTTTCTCCAAAGTGCTGTACAAACATTAATTAAAACAGTCCACAGGAAAAGCCAGATAAGAGTCAATAGATGGCAGTGAGAATTTCTGCTACATTATCCTTTTGGCTATCTTTGCTTAAAGGTAATTGTAATGGAATTCCATTGTTTACAAGTCAGAATGTTAAAGTCCTAATGAAATTAAGAGCTTCTCATAAACATCCTGCTTGTGAATAGCTAGGGAAATTGCATTTTCTGTGAATGAGTTTGAGGGATAGAAAAAGAGAGACAAAAAGAGGGAAGATTGCTGTTTTAAGAGGCAAAGCACATCTCCACTTGAGAAATATTCCTCTTCAGCAAGCCCAGGAGTAGTCTGTTCAATCTGACCAAAATATACAGTGTTGTATACCACACTTGTGAGTTTACAGTACTTTGAACCTACACTGTTAGTTCAGTTATGTACTAGATTGTGCCAATAACAACTAGGGCTGTTACTGATGTATATTCAAATGAATAAATACTCCAGTACTGGGAAGAACTCACTCCCATGATATTATAGTGGAATTAACAGCTCCCTACTGCTCAACTCTGAGTAACAGATAGAAAACCTTGTAAGGTTATCTATTGCTGATTCATTTAGGGCCAGAATCTTCCAGGCATTTAAATGGGTGTATGAAGTAGGGGCAGCATGGTTCATGATAAATATTAAAGAATACTAGGATAAGTGAGATGTTTTTAAATCAGTAGGGACTGATGAAATCACCCTAGGGTACACAAAGAACTAGCTGAAGCAACAGCTAACAGTTCCAAGATTATCTTTGAAAAGGGGAACAGAAAATCTGGGGAATTATAGTCCAGTCATCTTAATGTTGATACTTAGAAGATACAGAAACAAATTATTAAATCAATTTGTAATTCTCTACAGGATAATAGAATAGTAAGTAATAGCCAACATGAATCTGTGAAACAAATCCTGCCAAACCAATTGATTTCCTTCTTTTAAAGGAGTTATTGGCCTAGTGTATAGCGGAGAAGCTATAGACATGATACATCTCGATTTTAGTAAGGCTTTTGATATGGTTCCATGTGACATTCTCATAAACTAGAGAGATGTAGTGATTTCATATATACTACAAGGGAGGTGCAAACTGATTGAAAGACCATACTGAAAAAGTAGCTATCAAACTGGTTGCTGAAAAAGTTGATGTCAAACTGGGAGGACATATCTAATGGATCATGCAGGAGCCTGTCCTGGGTTCAGTACTATTCAACACTTTTGATAATGGAATGGAGAGTACCCACAAAACTTGTGCATTACACCAAGCTGGGAGGGGTTGAATTCAAAACTGGATTAAAATTCAAAAACACTTTGACACATTGTAAAATTGATCTGCAATCAACGAGATTAAATTCCGTAAAGACAAGTGTGAAGTACTACACGAAGGTGAATAGCTTCCTAGGCAGGAGTACTGTGGAAAAGGATCTGGGGATTATAGTGGATCACAAACTGAATATGAGTCATCAATGTGATGCAGTTGCAAAAAAGGCTAATATCATTCTGGGGTATATTAACAGGGGTAATATGTATAAGATATGGGAGGTAACTGTCCCTTTCTGCTTGGCACTAGTGAGGCCTCAGGTGGAATACCGTGTCTGGTTCTGGGTGTCTTACTTTAGGAAAGTTGTGGGAATATTGGAAAGAGTCCATAAGAGAGCAACAAAAAATGATACAGGTCAGGTTTTCTAAATCTTTTGAGGAAAGGTTAAAAAAAAGGCTTAATTTCTTCTAGAGAATGGGTGGAGGATGGGAAACCTGATAACAGTCTTTAAATATGTTAAGGGCTCTTGTTAAAAGAGGACAGTGATCAATTGTTCTCCATGTTTACTAGAGATGGAACAAGATGTAATGGGCTTAATCTGCAGCAAAGGAAATTAATGTTAGATATTAGAAAAAGCTTTTTAGCTAGACGGATAGTGAAGCACTGGGATAGGCTTCCAAGGCAGGCTGTAGACTCCCCATCATTGGAGGCTGTTAATAACAGGTTAGACAAACACATGTCAGGGATGGTCTAGGGATACTTTGTCCTGGTTTAGCACAGGGGAATAGATTAGATGACCTCTTGAGCTCCCTTCCAACCCTACATTTTTATGATTCTGTATGAAGGCCAGGAAGAAACTGCAGTCCTTGCAGTCAAGAAAACAAGGACTACTCTCTGACCACTGCTCCACAGCACATGATGGCCCATATGACGTAAGGAGGGGTGGAGAATACATGGTCCCATGGCTGTATGCTGGTCCATGTGAGACTGTCATGTTTGTAACATGTTGGAGCACAAGGCGTTCCACACATGGATGGGGAGCAGGCAGGAGATGGGATTCTGGATCCCCTTACCACCTGTGCAGGAGAGATGTGGACAGGAAGCTATACCCCACACTGGCGCATTAGCAAATGCGTGGTATCTAGGTACCAAGTAAGTCCTGCTTCCTCTGAGACTTTCCCTTTACTATGAGCTCTACCTAAATGGCACAACCTAGCCCTTAATTCTTTGTCTATGGCACTTTGCAAACTCTAGAAGCCTCAGATGTGCTGTTTGAAATCATACACCAACTGCATAGCATAGAAGTACAAGTATCATGTAGCTGGTGGTGATTTCATGTGGCATTTGCAGTCAGTCAGAAGACACAGAATAAAAGCAACACCAGCTGCAGGGCTGTAAAATGACAAATATGAGGCAACAGCTTTATTGTGCTCCACTGCTTGTGTGGCTCTTGTACGGTAGCACAGAGCTTTTCATTTGATCAGATTCTATGCAATCTGACTGGTGATTATTATGGAGGTGCTGGCGGTCACGCCACAATTAAGGTTGGGTTGTTTTGCACCTAAAGCAGGAATTCAGCCTGTCATGTATGGAGAATACCATGCACCATCCCTTAACTTGCAGTACTACTTCTTTTTGCACACACTGGGTTTTTCTGAGACTGTACATGTAAATCTGCTAAGTAGTTTATTAATTTAATAACAGCTCCTTTAAAACAAAAGCTCTCATTGACAGGACTCCTTTGTCCTAAATGATTTTAATAATCGGATCATATCAAATTTCCAGATTTGAAGAAACTAGGTTCCAATTAAGATTACTTATTTAAGAGCATATTATTGTTCAGGTTATAGACTAATAGACAAAGCCAGGCCAATAGCTCACGTCACTCTTAAGTGTGCCATTGTGATATCAATTCAAGCAATCATCACCCCTTGTCACCAGCTAATTTGTATGCTGCAGTTCTGTTTGAAAGTATCAAGGACATGAGATGGACTGTACAACTTTGGATCAGCTGATGATCTGGCCCAATATTATTATAACACCTTTAGCTTGTTCCCACAGGTCAGATACTATCACAGCTATGAAACAGCTGAGAGTCTAGAAGAGCAGTCTGGCTTGGCAAGCTATCCCACTGAAGGTGATCAGTAAGGAAGGCAGATGTATCCTTTCTACAAGAGATCCTGAGAGTGAAGGATGGGACTCTACGGGAGGGAAGGGGGAGATGTTGCAAGGTCTAGAAGGGTGGTGCTTACTGTTCCTCTTAACACTGACACTTGTGTCTTATCCAAGTACTGACCTTACTTGCTGCCAACTAACCCTGGCTGCTAATGGCAGTGTATGTGCCATCACCTTCCAGCAAATCACGTCCCTCTGGTGCATGTGATGACATGTTAGCTAGACACATCATGCCATCAACTTATAGTCAGAAATCCCCAGTGATACCAATGCAGAGTTCTGATTATAGACTGAGGTCATTGCTATATATTTTTCCAGTCAGTCACTTGTCGGTTTATATGTAAACCTTATGTTTCTGCTCAATTGTTGTGGTTGAGGTAATAGGAACTGCTTCTGATAGTTGTTATGCAAACAGTTCCACTAAAATCAGTGGGGCTGCTCAGAGGGCTCAGTCCAAAAGCCCACTGGAGTCAATGAGAGGACTTTTGACTTCAGTGGGTCCTGGGTCAAGCCCATAATATTGTATTATTCTGTGTGAGCAAGTGTATCATGTGTGGCTCATAGTATTTAAGAGCTCAAATGTAACTTAGAAACAACAACACTCTTAATAATAGTAATTCATATCCATTAAATTTTAAATTATAATTGACATTTAAGTGCACTAGGAAATTACAATTGATATTTAATTTCATGGGCAAGATGGACAAACATAATTCTACCTTGACAGACACTCCACCCACCAAAGTTCTTTACAAGTTATATGCATTACATCTCATAAGTAGCTCATGCCCTGTGGATAGAACATTGTTACTAGCTGTGGGTAGAAGCAGTTGCCCTTTAAAAAGGGATGTGGGTTAGAGTGAGGGTTTCATATTCAAACTTATTCATGCAAATATCACTTCTGCCTCCTACCCTAGTATTAAAAATGTACTAATTCTTATGCCTCCTCATTGGAATCTTTCATGTTTTAATAACTCTGTTCCAAACTTTCTAGCAATGTCTAATCACAGTTGTGAAATAGTTGGATGATCGTAATAGGTAATAGCACAATGTCCCCCATTAAAATAGCATTCCCTCCAATAAAGTACAATAAGTCATATTCATAATAGCATAAAAAGAGACTTTACATTTGCTCAGTGCTTTCTTGTAAGAAAACAGAACCAAACAAAACAAAATACTGAAGACTAATGGAAAGATGACACAGTACATAGCACATCAGACAGGGAAAGACCATGCAGAGCCACTGTGTTGCCCTCATATAGTAATGACATTAAGCTAGACATTTGTATCACCAGCATCACAGACTTTTGCTTACAAATGAATACCCTGGTATGGCCCCAAAAACACTAGTGAGTATGTTTCCCATAGCCAAAGAAGAGCTCTGTGTCAGCTCAAACTTCTCTCTCCAACAGGAACTGGTTCAGTAAGAGATATTACTTCACTCACCTTCTCTTTCTCATATCCTGGGACCAAGATGGCTACTATAGCAACATTGAATACAGTTATCTAGTTTCGGTACTATACAAACATCCAGTAACTGTCCTGTGCGTGAGTTGTACACTCCTGTAGTGAGGCGGATTGGCCACCGACATACCCGGAGGGGGAGTTGCCTCTCAGTCAACCCTGGTGGGCAGAGCCACGCCATGCTCAACCCTCCCACCGGAAGTCAGTGGGCAGCACAGGAAGTACAAAAGGTGGGATGGAGAACTCAGCTAGGGCCCAGTTGCCAGAGGAGACAGACACCTCCTGCGAGTTCCTAAGCTGGGAGGCTGCTGCAGATTCCGAGGGAGCCGAGGACTGGCCAGGACCACCAGGGCCATTTACAGACCCAAACACAGAGGAGCTGTGCAGACTCTGAGGGAGCTGTAGGCTGGTCAGGACCTGATCAGGTATAGAATGGCTTCCGTATGAGGAGAGATTAATAAGACTGGGAATTTTCTGCTTGAAAAAGAGGCCTATAAAATCATGAGTGGTATAGAGAAAATAAATAAGGAAGTGCTATTTACTTCTTCTCATAATACAAGAACAAGGGGCCACCAAATAAAATTAATAGGTAGCAGGTTTAAAACAAACACAAGGAAGTATATTTTCATGCAACACATTGTCAGCCTCTGGAACTCCTTGCCACAGGATGTTGTGAAGGCCAATATTATAACGTGGTTTAAAAGTGAGCTAGATTGATTCATGAAGGATAGGTCCATCAATGGCTATTAGCCAGAATGGGAAGAATGGTGGCCGTAGCCTCTGTTTGCCAGAAACGGGGATTGGGTGACAGGGCATAGATCACTTCATGATAACCTGTCTGTTCATTCCCTTTGGGGCTTCTGCCATTGGCCACTGTCGGTAGACAGGATACTGGGCTTGATGGACCTTTGGTCTAACCCAGTATCACCTGTTCTTATGTTCTTAGGCCTTCTTCCCCAATGACCAGGATGACCCTCTATGAGCCAGGTACATCATCATGGGAAGTTGGGAAAGAGCTCAGGGGTAGCCAACCCCTGTCTGGCTGCAACATTGAAAGTGAGTGAGTCAGCATGTTGCGGTCAGGATCGCTGCTGACCCAGTGGCAGACTGCTCTGCCACTGTGAGGGCCCTGGGCCAGGATGCAGTGGAGTGGGTGGGCCTGTGTCCCCCCTGCCACCTCAATCCGTGGGTGGCAGTCTCCCCCTTTCTTAGGCAAGAAGCCTGCACTTGTTGGCCCTCCGCTAGAGCTAAGAGGCCTGACTGTTTTGTGGCTCAGCCTGAGTGCAGGCCTGAGCCCACAGGCTCTCTACTGCTCCGCCCTGAGCAGGGGCCTGGGCTAACTGACTGTTCAATTGCTCAGCCTGAGTGAAGGCCTGAGCCAGAAACTCTTTGCTGCCCCGCCCTGACCAGGGGCTAGGGCTCCGTAACTGTGTTTGTCATTTGGCCCTGATCACAGATCCGAGCTCTCGTGTCCCATCGCCCTGCTGATTCTCCATGACAGGTAACCTCCCTGCCAGATGGCTGCCCACAGACCTGGGGGGGGGGACAATTCCCCCCAGTGGACTACAACTCCTCTGTCTCAGTCCAAGGCATGCACTTAGACTTTTGAATACACAACTAACTGAGTTTTAGCACTGAAACTTGTCTGTCAAACATCTTCTTTAACAAACCCTCATTCAAATGTGTATATAGCATATTGAATATAATCCTTATTTGTTATAAATTCCCCTCAATACTCAAATAGCTGGAATATTCAGGAGCAATTGTAGTTTCCAGCAGTCACATTGTATCGGTCTAATGTAAATATATGGTTCCCTCATTACCACAGTATATAAACACCTCACAATTGTTAATGTAACTAACCTTCACAACACCTTTTCAAGGAAAGGAAGTGCTAATTATCCCCATTTTACAGACAGGCATCTGAGGCACAGACGCTGAGACCAGATTTGTAAATGTAGTTAGCACCCAGCTCCCACTGAAATTAATGGGAGATGGGAGCCTAAATACCGTGTTTTTTTTTAATCTGAGCCTAAGTGACTTGCCCAGAGTCATAAAGGAAGTGTTTGGAAGAACAGGAACTCAAACATACATCTTCCAAGTTCTAGGCTAGAGTTCTAATCTCTATCTATCCATTAGTCTCACTGATGACAAAAAAAAACCCTTAAACTGACACATGGAGTCTCGATGGCAAATAAATAGCCTTTGAAGCACTCAGGTGTATATCTGTAGCTCTGAGATGCTCATATACTGCCTGACCCTGCACTACTGAAGTCAATGAAGGTGTTTAAATAACTTCAGTGGATGTAGGATGAGGCTCATAACCCCTCGGTAAAAATGAAATCAAACGTTTTCACTTAACTTTTATGTCATAGGTGACAAATAATTTTGGTCAGGAAATTCAGATTTACAGGTTTTAGAGCCCCTTTAACACAGTCTCCTTGCAAATGCTTGTGGTACCAGTTAACAAATGGCCTGCTACCACAGAATTCCACAGCACTGCTGAAAAGAGATTTACACCACAGTAAAGAAGCAAAGGGACAAATTTTCAGAATGAATAGTGTACAGGACAGTGTTATGAATGCTTGTGCTCTTTTTAGGGCCAAGTCTTACAAGCCATTAATCACATAAATGGCCTTTATGAAGTTGACTAATCTCACTGATATCACTATAAAGCCATATCCATCATATTATTCACTAAGAATAAGTGAGGGTTTTCAGTACTGGATCCTCTATTGGCCTAGCCCTGTTAGTTCTGCTGTGGATTTTCTTTTCACTGGTTGGTTTTAATTTTAATTACTGGTTGAGGTTAAGGTTGTCATTCTAGCAGTATTTAGGCCCCAATTCAGTTAAAGATGCCCATGGAGAAAAGCAGCCAAGCATGTGCTTAACTTGAAGCACTTCTTTAAATTCCATTGGCACCAGTGGCACTTAAGTGCTTTTCTGAATTGGAACCTTGGGCTTGAAGCTGTGTGTCTTTCAGGGCTAATTTGGACAGCTTGTCTGGGGCATGTGCTTTGGAGTTCTCTGCATCTGGCAGACAGGATTCTGACATTCTATTTGCCACAGCCTACAGCCATAATGTTTTGGTAGGATTGTGATCACTCAGTTATTTCACAAAAGAAGGAGGGAGGAAGGGAGGGAGGAAAGATACTGTCCATTCCCCCTGGTACTGTTACAGGAAGTTTTCTTTTATTTTCACTTACTTGACTTCTGGGTAATGACCGGCAGTACCCAGGACAGAACTATATGAATGCATCTGCTTGCAAGGAAAAACCTGAAACATTCACTTCCTGCAATCAGCTTAATACAGGTAGTGTTAGCATCAGAGTGCTTTGGCTTGCACAAAACTGAAGTTAGTTTCAGGCTAGATACTTTAGGTAAATTATAATTAATGATAGCTTGTAGGTAAAAAAACAACATGGCTGCCACTATTTTCCATTAGGAATTCCCAAGATGGAGGACATAGGCTAAATTAACTAATAATAAGTCAGAAACAAGGGTCGAACAAAGTTCAGAAGAATGACTGAAAATACCTGCAGTGAGGGGACAGAAGGAGGAGTAGCTATGATGAAAGGGCAAAGCTGATTGGCTGAATGAATTGCCACCCACACAGGGAGCAAGCAGCTTGAAAGGTCAACCAATCAGAAAAGGTCAGCAAACTGAATATAAGGAGAAAGATGGCCAGTCAGAAGGTGAGTGGCAGGAAAAGGAGAAGAGAGAAGGAGAAAATAAGAAAGAAGCAGCAGCAGCAGAAGAAGATCAGAGTGTGGAGATCAACGGGAAGGATTGGAGATTGAAAAGCAAGAGAGTGATAGATCAGAAGGACCAAAGATGAGTCAGAGGGAATTAAAGGAAGGAGTGCAAGGCTGATTTTTGCTGATTTTATAATACTGCTTGTGTCTATGCCTGTCAATAAAGCCAGAAGCCTGCTGCTGAGTGAGAACTGTCCCACCTCCTCCAGTGATCAGCTGGTCACTGCTTGCAGAATGATAATTATTAACTGTTTAATGCTATATTCTAACGTTTTTTAATTCATAGGCTACTTGTGTGTTACATTGTCTTAAGTCTATGGTTATTCAATTAGAGGCCTTATATATCTGTCTGAAAGGTTCAGAGTGTACTGATATTGCAACATTGTATTTGTCTTAAAAGTTTGTGTAATCTCTGGTACCATAAATGCAAGACCTTTAACAGTAATCCAATTGTGCCTTATTGCCTACTATACATTGTAATTTTTCTTTTTCTTTTCTTAATTTACTAGATATTTATTAAGAGAAAGTTATGTGGTTACAATATAAGACTTTGTTTTCGAAGCATTACTGCTTCTGTGCCTATTCCTGATCGGAGGGCTGTATCTGTGTCCTTTCGAGGGTTAGCAGGATTAGCCTGCTCCGGGGAGTTTTCCGTGGGTCAGAGACAAACTTCCTGGTAATTCCCTTAGGGTGGGTCACTACCTTTATCCCCATTTGGACAGAAGAAATTAACAAATCAATTAGGAATTATAGGCAGACCAATACTGAAGTGCCTTAGGTTCAAATTTTAGGGTAACAAATTGGCATCCCTTATGGGGGTGGGCTTGAAGGTATTATTAAAACCCTAAGGCTCAAAAGCATAATTTTAAGGCCTACAGAGAGGATACAGCACTCCCTATTAGATAAACGGACACTAGCAAGCAGTAATTCCCCCCTCCTCTTTCCTTCTCTTGTTTTTAATTTTCTTCTCTTTTCTTTCTCTATTCTTCCTTCTTACTGATTTTTTCTCTGAGTTAGGAAAAAGGTAAGTAACATAAAAGGTAGGTAATTAAAGTAAATAAAAGATTTTGTTCATAAGATCTCAAAAGTAATTGCTATATAGTAGATAATCCTGAGACTATGATGAACCTAATTGCTTTCCTGTTCTGAGGGACAGCAAGGTAGAATTGGTTTGTGCTTTCCTATTCTGAGGGATTTGGAAGTAAAAAGCAAGTATAGATAACAGTAAATGTTGTCTATTGGGATCGGATATTTGCAGCAGCCTTACCGACATATCAGTATTTTTATTACAAGATGATTGTAGATAGTGAAGATGCTCAACAACTAGGATCAATAGTTCGAAATGACCATGAAAGGGAAACTGAGATGTGGTGATTCAGAAATGTTGAAAAACAGCTTGGAGAATTTTATGAAGAAAATTGGATAGGGTTTTTGGAAAGATGTTTTTTATTTGTCCCAATGCTTAGCAACAGTTATGCAAGCAATAGGAACAATGGATCCAACCAAAGAAGAGAGGCTTGCTCTCAAGGAAAAGAAGTGTGGTGCCTTGAAAGGACTCTTGCTTACAACCACAACTCTAGATATAGAAATCAATAATCAGAGGGTAGCCGTGTTAGTCTGGATCTGTAAAAGCAGCAAAGAATCCTGTGGCACCTTATAGACTAACAGACGTTTTGGAGCATGAGCTTTCGTGGATGAATACCCACTTCCTCAGATGCATGTAATGGAAATATCCAGGGGCAGGTATATATATGTGTGCTAGCAAGCAAGCTAGAGATAACGAGGTCAGTTCAATCAGGGAGGATGAGGCCCTGTTCTAGCAGTTGAGGTGTGAAAACCAAGAGAGGAGAAACTGGTTCTGTAATTGGCAAGCCATTCACAGTCTTTGTTCAATCCTGAGCTGATGGTGTCAAATTTGCAGATGAACTGAAGCTCAGCAGTTTCTCTTTGAAGTCTGGTCCTGAAGTTTTTTTGCTGCAGGATGGCCACCTTAAGGTCTGCTATAGTGTGGCCAGGGAGGTTGAAGTGCTCTCCTACAGGTTTTTGTATATTGCCATTCCTAATGTCTGATTTGTGTCCATTTATCCTTTTCCGTAGAGACTGTCCAGTTTGGCCGATGTACATAGCAGAGGGGCATTGCTGGCATATGATGGCGTATATTACATTGGTGGATGTGCAGGTGAATGAACCAGTGATGGTGTGGCTGATCTGGTTAGGTCCTGTGATGGTGTCGCTGGTGTAGATATGTGGGCAGAGTTGGCATCGAGGTTTGTTGCATGGATTGGTTCCTGAGCTAGAGTTATTATGGTGTGGTGTGCAGTTACTGGTGAGAATATGTTTCAGGTTGGCAGGTTTCTGTGGGCGAGGACTGGCCTGCCACCCAAGGCCTGTGAAAGTGTGGGATCATTGTCCAGGATGGGTTGTAGATCCTTGATGATGCGTTGGAGGGGTTTTAGCTGGGGGCTGTATGTGATGGCCAGTGGAGTCCTGTTGGTTTCTCTCTTGGGTTTGTCTTGCAGTAGGAGGCTTCTGCCCACATATCTACACCAGCGACACCATCACAGGACCTAACCAGATCAGCCACACCATCACTGGTTCATTCACCTGCACATCCACCAATGTAATATACGCCATCATATGCCAGCAATGCCCCTCTGCTATGTACATCGGCCAAACTGGACAGTCTCTACGGAAAAGGATAAATGGACACAAATCAGACATTAGGAATGGCAATATACAAAAACCTGTAGGAGGGCACTTCAACCTCCCTGGCCACACTATAGCAGACCTTAAGGTGGCCATCCTGCAGCAAAAAAACTTCAGGACCAGACTTCAAAGAGAAACCGCTGAGCTTCAGTTCATCTGCAAATTTGACACCATCAGCTCGGGATTGAACAAAGACTGTGAATGGCTTGCCAATTACAGAACCAGTTTCTCCTCTCTTGGTTTTCACACCTCAACTGCTAGAACAGGGCCTCATCCTCCCTGATTGAACTGACCTCGTTATCTCTAGCTTGCTTGCTAGCACACATATATATACCTGCCCCTGGATATTTCCATTACATGCATCTGAGGAAGTGGGTATTCACCCACGAAAGCTCATGCTCCAAAACGTCTGTTAGTCTATAAGGTGCCACAGGATTCTTTGCTGCTTTTAGAAATCAATAAAGCATTGAAGGAACTAAGAAAATAAAAAGCTATTCTAACAGCGGAGGCTGATACATTGAGACCCACTCTTCTTACTCAATCACTTCAGATTGCTGAGTCACAAAATGAACAAAGTTTCTCCTGCTCCTCTTATTTGACTAACAGTAGAATTTGAAGAATGGAAACAGAAGGAATCGATAGAAGATGCAATGAAATTGATCATCTCAGATGCAAAAAAGGAATGAAAATTAAATCATGAAGCATGTAGAAGGAAAATTCCCATATTAGAGGAAGTATTGAAAAGCAACAAGAGAGCCATAGAAGCAATAAAATCCCTACATGATGAAGAGGAGGAATCCTATGCAGAAGACATGGGTTCTCCTTGTTGTAATGAGTATCTCAAATAATCTATTCCAGAATTTTACAGCTCATCAAGAGAAGAGCTGGAAGACTATCAAAGGCCACCTCCCATAGCTCCAGTTACCTCCACGGTAATAGAAACTACTGCACAAGGAAACAGAGGAGGTACAGAAGAGAAGGTAGAGGAAAGACCCTATACCCTTGAGCCAATTAGAGTTCTAGGAAAATTGATGGGTCCTTTGAACAAGAGCACAATGATTGCATGGTTAGCTAAGACAACAGGGATACCTGGATTGACAGGAAGTGATTTCTCTGCATTAAAAAAAGAGTGCATGAATTTGCTGGACTTCCTTATGACTTCCGAGGAGGAGGAGAAGGATTTAATAGGAAGCTACATTTTGAAGTTTTCAAATAGGAATTTTGACATTTTCCTTTCCTGGAGAAGTTCCGGTGGTAATATCACAACCCAATGGCTCCCTCCTGTCTGTTACAGCTATCCTCCTACTCCATTTTGTTTCTTACAGCTGTCCCCATACTCCATTTTGTTTTTGTTCTCCTCCTGTGGCCGCCCCTCCCTGGCTGTTAAGTTGTTTACCAAGAGCCATTGCCCTTCTCAAAGGGATGGCCACTTGTGCTACGTGCTAAGTGGGACCACTGCCCTGTTCAAAGGGTTGGTCCTGTTATCACCTTGTTAAATCTTGGCTTTGTGTAGGGTAGGCAATGTCCAGAGCTGCAAGACTTAATGTGTTTTTAAGATCCTGGGCATGAGTCATAGGCCTCATGGGCTTTTGAGTCCTGAGGTGTGAACTCACACCTATTGTTCAGGATTCTGCCCAGGCACGTCTCTGTGCTCACCTGCAGTTTTTCCCTGTGTCTCCTCCCCTGTGACAGAGGGAGCCTATCAGGATTACTGGTGGGAAACTGCCTGAGTCTGCCTTTAAAAACAGGCATTTTTAAAACAAACATGGGAAAGGTTCCTGCATTGCTGCCTGGTCTGATCAGCCAGGGGTTCTGGGGGGTCCTTTCTCTGCTCTCGTTTTATTTTTGAGCGTACCCCCGTTTTTTAACCCCTCCCAATGAAGAACGAATTGCTGCCTGAGAGACCTTCTGATTATCGACCGTACCGAGCCCTCCTTGCTTCTTCTGATGTTGTTGCTGCTTCTGCCTTTGCTGCTACCTTGGGGACTGGTAAGAATCCCTCTGTGAAACTTTCTATACTTTTATTTTATTATTTTAGCTGCTGGCTCTGTTTCCCCAGCACACAGACTCAAGCTAAACCTTGGTCTGTGTCTTAAAACCTCTCAAACTCCACAGCGCTTTGCCGCAAAAATAAGTTTGTGCCGCCGCTAAGCTCTGCTCCTGTGGGCTTTGCTTCGGGGCTCACTGCTTTCAGCCATATCCACTGCTGCAGCCACCATCCCTTGGCTTCCTTGGGGGGCTGCCTTGGGAGCTGTATCCTGGGCACATACTACTCTGCCCTCTATGACCTCCCCATAGCATAAGGTGCACTATAGGTTTTGCTTTTTAGCTTAATAAGTCATAGTTTGCTAAGATTGTAGCGCTTGTAAGTTTCACCTGCCTAGCTATAGTTGCTGTTTTGTTGCTCCATATAGTTGCTTGTTATAGTTTGCTTAGAATTGTGATATTTGTTGTTTTGCCTTGTTGTTGTTTAAGATAGATTTTAAAAAGCCATTGCCTGGTCGTATTCTGTACCTGTTTTGTTACTTTGTATAAGCTGCTTGTCATTTTATATAAATTTAATTAAGTTAGACAATAGATAAGGTTTTTGCTGTTTGAATTCGTCTTCCCGCTGTCCCAATCTCTCCCTGAACTTTCCCGTGTCTGTTTTTTTCCCCCCGCTCCAATCTCCCCCTCTGTGTACTTCTCCATGTCTCCCTGTTGTAACCCCTTGCTGCTTCTCCCCCTGTGTAACTTCCCAAACTTTTTGCCGCTTCTCTCCTTTTTTTCTTTGGGTGTCCCTCCAGCCTTTCCTTACACCTTTCTGCTGCCTCTCCCTGTATCCTCTGTGTTCCTGCTCCTGCTTCTCTGCTGCCCCTCCCCTACCGAAGATCACCATCACACTGCTCTGTGTGTCTTCACCCCGCTGCTCCGCAGCTTCCCTGAAGTGCTCTCCGCTGCTGCAACCTGTTTCTTCCCTCAGCCGTCTCCCCCATTCTCCACATGCCTTCCCATCGCTTGCACGTTCAGTGCCCTCCCCTCTTGCTGCTCCCAGACTCCCCTTAAGTGCGCTCCAGCTGCTCTTGTCTCCCGTACGTCCAGCCCGCAGGCTCCTGAAGACTGCTCTGGGCTTCACCCCGCAGGGCTTCAGAGTCTCTCGCTGCTTGCAGCTGCACTCTCCTCATCAGTTGCCACTGATCATTCACTCCCCTCCCCACTCCTTTTTCTTGACTCAGCCTTTAGGTACACTCTTGCAGATTATCTGCTATTACAACCTCACAAATTAAGTCATTAATTTTCTTCTATGCTGTTACATTGCATAATTTCACTTATCACCCATATTGGATCATTGCACTGTGATTCACATTTTACTTGTGGTTATAACACCCCATTGGTCGCCTCCACGTTTCTAGTATACTTTGTATTTGCATTGATGCCTCTGTGTTACATTGTATAGCTATTAACCACTTAATACATTCTATCTGAGATTGTTGACCATTTCATATAGAAGCTACCATTTTACTTTGCATTTCTTTTTGGTACATTTTGCATTCCACACTGTATCTAGAATTGTTCCTATATAAAGTTGAGTTGCTTATTGACTGTACTGTATCCCATTGTGCTGAACCCCACTTACTGCACCCCACTGTTAGAACTCCTTACACTGTTCAATAAGAAGAACCCCTCCATCATTGTCTATTGTAAACACCATATACACCCCATCCCATCCTATTTCATTGTTAAATTCCCACCACTTCCTTTTTCCTTTAATAAAGAAATTAATTGGCACCCCACCTGTGTGGTAATTGCTCCCCAAGATCCCATATACCTGCGGGCAGGGACACCTCCCCTTAGGGAGTCCCCTGGGAAGGTAGATCAGCACTGTATATTGTTAATGCTATTGCAAGCATTGCAAAGCATTTTGGGGAGGGTTAAAGGTGTGTGAGTGGAGAGTGGAAGTTTCATTTGTAGGTACAAGGAGGGGGGGAGAAGAAGAAGAAAAGAGCAGAGAACGAGTTAACTCAACACTGTAGCTAGCTAGCAAGCTCCCTGTCCAAAATAAGACTCTGGCTCCTGCCCAAGGACACTGCTTACAGCTGAGACTTGGCTGACAGCCAAGAAAGCCGGGGGCTTGAATGTGTCCAAGTGGCCATAAGAGAGAGAAATCCAGGTGCACGGACCTGCAAAACAGCAAGACCAGCAGGAAAGAAAACAAAATCTAGGGACTGCAGAGATGGGAAAACAGATGAGACAGCGAAAGGGGGAGCTGAACCTTGTGTCCCTGGAACCAGGGTGTTTTGGGAACGTTGAAGAGACCACAGAAAGCTGGTTTGTACTGGCACAAAGAGCACCAGGAGCAGAATTCCCTGATCAAACCCCCTTATGAAGGATCCCAGGACTTAAAACCCTCCTGAGAGCTGAAGCAACTCGGAGAGCACAGTGGATACTTGGACAGCCTGGGCCCAGGACAGCACTCCCATCCACCTTTCTCTCCCCTCCCCTCCACCCCTTCTTCTGATGTTACACCTAGGCTTGGCCAACTTGGTTGTTCGTGTGTGAATACGAAAGTAGGTTAAGGCATAGGGCATTCAATACTTGCTTTCTTCCCCTGAGTGATGTGGGAGTGTTCCCAGCACTCTGTTATTATTTTATTAATCAAGCTTTTAAAATTTAGACACTTGGTGTGCCTCATCAAATCCTCCACAAAAAAGATCCTGTGGCCTCAGCCTGATCAACTGTGGGCCCAGGCAGATTGGTAATGAAAATCTGTCACCGTATGGTTACATCAGGAAAAGCAAAGACCTGAACCATATATAGTTCGGAAGAAATTATTGTACAAACATGAGAATCATTCCACTGGGATAGCAACTAATGATATTTCCCCACAATTTAAAAGAGCATTAATGCTAGGCTTTGATCCAACCATCAGAATGGCAATGGTCTCTGATGATCCTGTGCAAACCGCTGTGCGCATTATAGAAGATACAGTAAAAAGACTGTATGAGATGTAGAGGGAGACCATGCCACCTTCAAAACTACCTCAGAAAGGAAAACTTTAAAAAGTATCGGTAAGAACAGTGTTTCTCAAACTGTGGTTGCCTCTATGTAGGGAAAGCCCCTGGCGGGCAGGGCCAGTTTATTTACCTGCCCCATTCGCAGGTCTGGTTGATCGTAGCTCCCACTGGCCACAGTTCACTGCTTCGGCCAATGGAAGCTGCTGGAAGCGGCACACGCTGAGGGACTTACTGGCCACCACTTCCAGCGGCCCCCATTGGCCTGCAGTGGCAAACTGTGGCCAGTGGGAGCCACAATCGGCCAGACCTACTAATGGGGCAGGTAAACAAACCGACCCAGCCCACCAGGGGCTTTCCCTACACAAGCGGCGACACACACTGCTTCTCAAACTGGGAAGAACTTTCTCTAATAATGGTTCCAAAGGACAAGGAAATCAGCAGAACCAATCAAATAAGGGTTAAAACAAAAAGAGGATAGGAAAAGTGAACCAGGAAGCAATTGGTTATGGAGAAAATTGCTGCAGTATGAACCTTACAAATGAATTGATGGGTTACCTACAGAAAAGCTACTTTGAAGATTGGCAGACCATGAGAAGAGTATGTCTATAGCTCCATTACACCCTAGAAATCAGGTATAGGGAGGCCAAGTGCCCCCATCTCCCCAATATTGGCAAAAGAAGATCAAATTAATTTTGTGGCACATTTACAAACAGATGACTGGGGGAGACCAACTGTATATGTGGAATTTAATAGGGGAGCATTTGGGCAAAACATGTTAGACGCAGGTGCCACACTTTCTGTAGTTAATACAAAGAATAGGGATTTATTCAGACCTCCTGTGATAGTCAGAAAACTGCAGAGATTTAATGAAGCAATGAGTAGAGTGCCATTTAGTGCTCCAATTCATTTTCAATTAGGGAGACAACAAGGTAAAGAACAGTTTGGTATGATGAATTTAGATAGTGATAAAATAATTGGTATTGATGTGTTAGGTAAACTTGACTTGACAGTAGATTTGGTAAATAAGGTATTACTGGAAATACCTTCTAATAGGATCAGAACAGAAGATCAACCAATTGCTATTGAGGCAGGATATAGGTTAGCTGCTATCAAGGCTGCTGGAGAGATAAAATGACCTGATTGGTCGACAGAGGTTCTGGAAATAGCACAAAGTATAAGGAAATCTGGACAAATAATAAAGCAGAATGGGGGAAAACAGAAGCAGAAGGCCTAATTACTGGACCAGATTTCCCCCCCACCTCAAAGACAGCATAAGGACCCCAAGGAAGCAGAACTCAGTTTAATGAAAACTAGCCAAGGGCTTTTGGATCAAGGAGTAATGGTGGAGCAACAAAGTACAAATAATGCTGTTATTTGGCCAGTTTTGAAGGCAGGTGGTAAAATGTGGAGATTAATCATCAATCTCAGGCCACTGAATAAGGTAACTCCAGTGACTGCTCCTGTGGTAGCAAAGTATCCTGAGCTGATTGCTTCCATTATGGGAGGAGCACAATGGTTCACTGTCCTGGATTTAGCCAATGCATTCTTCACAATCCCCTTGCACCTAGACTCCAGGGAAGACAATCCTGTTCCTTATGGTCTCATAATTTAAGGGGAACAACATGAATGTCCCTTTCCAGAGATTTCCCCCTGAAGGACCTATATTTTTCCAAGGTGGAACAATGTTGAGCAAAATCATGGATAAAGTAGATGCAATTTGGTTTGTGGATGGTTCAAGTTTTTATGAGGAAGGCAACGCACACCCGGGATATGCAACTGTAAAGATATCTAATGAACCAGGCGTCAAAGGATCATGTTTACTCATTTGGCCCAGGCTGTTGAAATTGTGGCATATTTTCCAATGCTACAGTTACAGCTAACAGATGAAACTGTGGCTATTTTCTCAGATTTGGAATTGGTCTTAAGGACTATTGTAGACTTGATGCCTCAAATGGCAAAAGAGGGGCAGGTAAATACATTGCTCATGCTGAAAAGTTGATACACTTGTGGGAATTAGCACAGCAAAGGACACAATCAGTATAAATAGGAAAAGTAAAAGTCCATAAGAAAAATGTTGAAGGGGCTCAGTGTAATAAGAAGGCAGATGAACAAGCTAAAGAAGGAGCCAGGAAGGGGATAGTATGGCAGCCACAATCCCAATCAATCTCAGTAGCTAAGATAGAAAGACAAAGGATAGAGCAAACTGATATAGCAGCTTTACAAAGAGAAGACCCTGCCGTACAAAAACTGGTGTCAAAAGAAAGACACCAAAGATGGAAAAGTTGGCAACATAAAACAGGATCAGTATTAGCAACTAAAACAGAAGAGGATATGTCTGTATGGATAGTTCCAAAAGAAATTAGAACTGAAATTATCTCACTGGTACATGATGATGAACATATGCCCATAGATAAAACCCTTCATAAACTGCAAATGGCAGGTTGGTGGCCAAATATGAGGGCAGATGTAGAACAATATGTAAACATTTGTTTACCCTGTGCATCAAATAATGCAGATACTAAAAGGACCATTAAGACGTCAGAGAAGAGAGGGTCCATGGGCTAGGTTGCAAATTTTTGGGGGGTAGGAGGAAGTGTGTGTGTGTGTGGGGGGGTCCATTGGCAAAAACTGCAAAAGGAAACCAGTATTGTTTGGTAATAGTGGATCCTTTTACTAAATGGGTGGAGGCTATCCCCACAAGAAATAATACAGTGTTAACCACAGCTAGACATCTGGTGGATTAAGTTATTAGGAGAGAGATTCAGATCAGGGACCTCACTTTATAGGAGAAATTACAAAAGAATTGTGCCAGGCTTTTGGCATTAAACAAAGATTGCATATAGCTGGACATCCTCAGAGTTCAGGTTAGGTAGAAAGGACCAATAGAACAGTGGTTCTCAAACTTTTGTATTGGTGGCCCTTTTCAAACAGCAAGCCTATGAGTGCATCCTCCCCTCCCCCCTAAATTAAACACATTTATTTAATATTAACACTATAAATGCTGGAGGCGAAATGGGATTTGGGGTGGAGGCTGACAGCTCACGACTCTACCACTAATAACCTTATGACCCCCCTGAGGGGTCACAACCCTCAGTTTGAGAACCCCTGCAATAGAATAAAAAAAACTGCTCTAAGGAAAGTGGTAAATCAACAGGGTAAAGATTGGGATCAAAACTACCACTAATATTGATGGCTATTAGAGGAACTATAGTATCCCAGGGTGTAACTCCATTTAAAGCCATGACAGGAAGAAATGAGGTTGCCTGAACAATAGTGGGTAATTGGTACTCCCATAGATGGATTACAACCTAGGATGTTAAAAGACCAATGGATGCAGAAATTACTAGAATCTATTGCTGAAATGCATAAACAGGTAGCAATAACACTTAAAGCAAATGTTCCGCAAATGGATAGGAAAATGGGACAAATCTTGCACCCTCAGGAATGGCAGATTGGTGATATGGTCATATGCAAACACATAAAAGAAAAAGGCCATATCTTAAGGTCCATTTGGGAAGGACCACTTAGAATAGTCAAAGTCCTACAGTGTATCAATTGGATATCCGACAATGAAAAGGGAAAGTGTGAAAATGGTTTCACTGGTCACAGTTAAAAAGGTGGAAGGGAAAACAAAAATAGTTGCAATATCTTTCTTATTATAGGGTCAGAAAATAAGATAGGAAAAAAATGCAGAAAGGAGGAGTATTGTATGAGATGTGGGATGAGGAAGATCCACCTTCAGCTTCTCTACCTGGACAGAGCAAGAGTTAGAGGAATTCTTGGAAAATGTGCCTGTTCTTGAACCAACTAGTCAGAATTCAAGGGTGGACCAATCATCCAAAATGGAAGCTGTAGTATATCAAATGGAAGGACAACTCCTTCAAATCATATCTCCTTTATGTAGAGATCAGTGTGGAAGACCACTGGTTATAATGTACATAAAAAGGGGAAAATATATCAAGCAGGATAGCTAGACACAGGATCTTCCTATTCCATTTTAAACAATGTATATAACCCCTCAAAATTCCTACCCTATTTCTCCTCAGATACAGCTGAAGTATGAGGAGTATTGGGAATAAAAAGTGAAATCACTGTAACAATCCTATTGGATGTTAAGGTAGGGAACAGGGAAATATACATTTTGGAGTTGGGACAGAATAGACTTGGAATAATAGGGATGTACATCATAATGCATTAAGGATGTCCAATAGATTTAGATAGAAATATCCTGTGGGCAAAGTAAAGAGAATATTGTTAATAAAATATATGTACATACAAGTAAAGTAGTGATTGGTTTTATTTTTATTTGATAAATAAATGATAGCTTAGTTTGAGGAAATCTCGAAAATGGGGGAAGATGAATGTAGCAGGGTGCTGGTGCAAAAGCACTAATTGGAGCTGACAGGGCAGGGGCTAATCAGGGGAAACCGACTGGGACTGATGGAAAAGGCCTGATGCTGGCCTGAGGATTGGCAACACCTGCTGGCCTGACAAGCTAAGGGCTATAAAGGCTGGGAGGGTGCGAGAAGGCAGGGGGCAGCCAGGGAGAAGTCAGTCAGGGAAGGAACTGAAGGCTTCCTAGCTGAAGGATGACTCTGCCTGAAAAGGGGGTGACTAATCCTGTCATGCTTGTATATAGACAGACACTGGTGGTGGGATAACTATAAGTAGATAAAGACATGGATGTTGCACAACCCTGAAGCCTCTCTGAGCCTTATTGGGGGCAACAAGCAGGCCCCAGGAAGAGGGGCAGGTTGTGAACCCTGTTACAATGAGATAGGAAATTTAATGGATGATGAAGAAATCAGATTTATAAATGTAGATTTGCCAACAGATGAAGTTATAAAAACTAGATGCAGCAGTGGATGAAAGAGATGCAGATGAAGACAGTGGGATTGAGGAAGATGAAGAAAGAGCTCGAACTGTATCCCAGATATATTTAGATCAGTACATGAGCCCCATGGTTCCAATCCAAATTATTGAGGCAGAAATTGAAACACTCTGCTATAGGGATACTGGGTCATTAGTTTTGATAATAAATGCAGCAGTAGATGTGGCTATTACATGATATGTCAGGAGACACATACACGCTTATGGGACTATTGGGAGAACAAGTATCATGAGGTTGCCATGTTAGTCTGTATCCACAAAAACAACAAGGAGTCCGGTGGCACCTTAAAGGCTAACAGATTTATTTGGGCATAAAGATTCAGATAAAATCTCATTTTTATCAGATGTTTTACCCATGAAAGCTTATGCCCAAATAAATCTGTTAGTCTTTAAGGTGCCACTGGACTCCTGGTTGTTTTGGGGAGAACAAATATCAGTTCCCTTAAGTATTCCTCTATCCATTAATATAGGTATTCAACAAATGGATGTGTGGTTCAGTTTAGCAAATAAGGGATTTGGTAGTAGGGGACTACTTGATGCAGATATTATAAAAGTTGAATTGTAAGATAGACATAAAGAAAGTACTATGAAATGCTGCATAAGACACAATGAAGTAGGAAAAGAAGTATATGAAACAGAAGGTTCAGATGCTAAGACACAAGTATTGAGTATAGTTATAAGAGTAGTTATATGTACAGAGTATAATAAGTTTAGTAACAATAATATAATGAGAAGTATAATAAGATTAACAATACTAATGGTAAGTTGAATTAACAGTAAGACAATAAGTTAGTGATATTAGAGTGATAACTCTTTGTTCTAAAATAAATAGGGATAAGGAAGAGTAGTGATTCAGAAAAACAGAATATCAGAAAAATAATAAGACAGGAGAGAATGGCAGGTGAATGATATGAGAACCTACTAGATTTAAATGAATAGGATATGGTGAATGTAATAGACATGAATGAGGAGAATTACAAAAGGTACTCAAAATATAGAGGAGGATGGTGACTAATCAGAAGATAGAGGAAACAGCTGAGGATGTGGAAATAGCAGCTCTTCCTCTGATGATAACACAATTGATATTATAGACCCTCAAGGAAGACCTTTGGTCCTGATAGTCCACAATGATCCAGGGATTAGAGTAGGGATACTCTGCCATATAGACACAGGATTGTTAATGTCTATACTGAATCTAGACCTCAATATAGATCATGGGGGCCCTACTATGATGTTAAACAGGGTAGAGGGACACATCCCCATCCATATCAGCCAGCCCATGTCTATTAGCATAGGCAATCAGTTGATTCCAACTTGATTTGGCGTAATGCACAGGGGCATGGGAGGCTATTGAATCATCGAGGTAGTTTATTATTAGAATCTTAAATTGTCTCATAGATCTGAATCACTGAGCCTTATGGACTGCAATATAATTCTATTGAATGTTTTATTAAAATTTAAATATTATAAAAGAAGTTATTGTTAAAAATTAAAGTAATATAAAGGCCAGCCTTAATGTAACTATATTACTTTAATTTTTAACAATAACTTCTTTTATAATATTTAAATTTTAATAAAACATTCAATAGAATTATATTGCAGTCCATAAGGCTCAGTGATTCAAGCGGAAAAGAGGCCGTCCAAGAAACACCTGGCGACGCGACCTTCAGGCTGATAGCAAAAAAAATTGGCTATACCTGAAACCAGCTAGAGCGAATGGCCCAGGATGGAGGACTCTGGAGATCTGTGGTTGGCAGCCCATACCCCGATTGGGGTGACGGACATGAGTGAGTGAGAGTGAGTTACATTAAATTAGTGTAGGGAGATAAAATAAGATATGAATTCAATTTTATTTTATATTTCATGAATAGAAAATTTTAATAATTTTTAAAATAAGATGAATTTGTTTAAAGGTTCTTACCAACAGTTATATGTTTGTTTATAGCTAAAATAAAAATCAAGCTTGTTTTGAAAAGGAAAGAGTCTTTCACTTTCTTTATCTTTCCGAAGGGGAGGGCAAATAATAGGGGATGTGATTCTATTCATCTTAACTCTTCTGGGTATTTGTGTCTACGGGATTATACTATGGTGGTGTGAATTCAGACACCACACCTATGATCCAATGGGCCAAGTCTCATCCAATGATAAGGTTTTGGCTAATAGTATAGAGCAGAGGTTCCCTAACGTGGTTTGCAGCTTGTTCAGGGTAAGCCCCTGGTGGGCTGCGAGATGCTTTGTTTATCTGAGCATCCGCAGGTATGGCTGCTCACAGCTCCCAGTGGCCGCAGTTCACCATTCCCAGTCAATGGGAGCTGTGGGAAGTGGTGGGGCCAGGAAAGGTAAAAAAAGCATCTCGTGGCCCACCAGGGACTTACCCTGAACAAGCTGCAAACCAAGTTTGGGAACCCTGGTATAGATAAATGTGTCTTCACAATTCTGAAATTAAGAAATACAGTAAAAAAAAAAGTAGTAATGGGACCTGTTTGAATTATAGAGTTTATGATACAAAATTACTTGGGTAAGGTACTCATCACAGATGATGCCCACAAATTTAATATCTTATTCAGAGATCAAGGAAAGGGAGTATTGATGTGATGATGGTCTGATGAGAAATCACCACAACTTTCAAATTGCACACGGAAGAATGAAGAATTGGATATATTTGTAGTAATGGTGCGATTCAACCTTATGACATATGTTTAAATGAAGAAAGAGGAAAATGCAATTACTAATTAGATCATTTTCCATTTAACGGTTCAATTGTTGTATACGTTGGAAGAAAATGTGTATGTATTAGAAGTTGGTGCACACTATTTGAAGTAAATTACATATACAAATGTAACCCATAATCCTTATGAAAACATGCTTGTGTAACATTACCTCAGTAATTGGTTGCGATTTCAAGTTTGTGATACCTGAAATTAAGAATGAAGAAATTAAAGATCAGTATCAGATATATGAAAGAATTAACCCGATCCCTTTAGGATGAAACCATAAGTTTAGTTAGGCAATTGATAAGTCATCCTGAATTGCAAAAACAATTACAAAAGGCTCAGGAGACTGCACAGAGGGTTATAATCACTGTTCACCATTCCACTAAGAAATTTGAACAAGCAATTGAGTGAATAAGAAGGGATACCAAACCTAGATGGTGGGAAGTGTTTTTAGGGAAGTTGCACAGTAACAGAATTCTTTAATGTAGTTTTACATCCCATTGTAATCATTTTAATATTCCAAGTTTTAATAGTAATTATGCTTATTGCCCTGCTATATTGGATCAAGCAAAAGTTCAAACAACTAAAGTAAATGAAGATCCCTTACCTGAAAAGAAAGTATTATAATACACACGAGTGTGACCACAGTGAGAATAGAAGGTGATGAGGGACTATGCCAATATGAAAACATGATGACTCAGTTCCCAGTGAAAGAAAGCCCTGAGTCGACTCTGGACAAGACCCCACACTCACTGAACTCACTAGATTGTGAAGTGCTGGATAGATAAACTAGTTTATCATACCAGCAAGAAGGGGAGTGTTACCAGAGGTTTTCTTTTATTTTCTTTTCACTTACTTGACTTCTGGGTAATGACTGGCAGTACCCAGGACAGAAATATATGAATGCATCTGCTTGCAAGGAAAAACCTCAGAGGGGTTTACATTGCCAAAGCATTCACTTTCCGCAATCAGCTTAACAAAGGTAGTGTTAGCAACAGAGTACTTTGGCTTACTAAAACTGTAGTTAGTTTCAGGCTAGATACTTTAGGTAAATTATAATTGATAGCTTGTAGATAAAAATCCAACATGGCCACCTCTATTATTTTCCATTAAGAATTCCCAGTATGGAGGACAAAGGCTAAATTAACCAACAGTAAGTCAGAAACAAGAGTTGAACAAAGGTCAGGAGAGTGACTGAAAACACATGCAGGGAGGGGACAGAAGGAGGAGTAGCTATGATGAGAGGGCAAAGCTGATTGGCTGAATGAGTTGCCACCCACACAGGGAGCAGGCAGACTGAAAGGTCAACCAATCAGAAAAGGTCAGAAAACTGAATATAAGGAGACAGTTGGCCACTCAGAAGGTGTGTAGCAGGAAGAGAGAAGAAGCAGTAGTGGAAGAAGAGCAGAGTGTGGTAATTGATGGGAAGGATTAGAGATTGGAAAGCAAGAGAGTGACAGATCAGAAGGACCTAAGATGAGTCAGTGGGAATTGAAAGGAGGAGTGCAAGTCTGATTTTTGCTTATTCTATAAGACTGCTTTTGTGTATGCTGGTCAATAAAGCCAGATACCTGCTGTTGAGTGAGAACTACCTCACCCCATCCTGTGAGCAGCTGGTCACTACTTGCAGAATTGTAATTGTTAATTGATTAACTATATTGTAGCACTGCTTTATTCATATCCATGGGGTTCTTGTATGTTACATTGTCTTGATTATTGTATTAGAGGCCTTATGCATATGTTTTTGAAATTGCAACATTGTATTTGTTTGAACAGTTTGTGCAGTCTCTGGTACCATTTAAATGCAAGACTATTAAAAGTAATCCAGTTGTGCTTTATTGCCTATGATAGTGTAATTCCTTTCTTTTCCTTTTCTTTCTTGATATTTATTAAGAGAAAGTTAGGTGGTTACAATATAAGACTTTGTTTTTGAAGCATTACTGCTTGTGTGCCTAGTCTTGATTGGAGGACTGTATCTGTGCCCTTTCAAGGGTTAGCAGGATTAGCCTGCTCTGAGGAGTCTTCTGCAGGTGAGACACACACTTCCTGGCAATTCCCTTAAGGCAAGTAACTGTCTGTCTTTCTCCCCATTTGGATAGAACAGTTAATGAATCAATTTAGACTTACAGGCAGACCAATACTGAAGTGCCTTGGATCCAAGTTTCAGGGTAATAGCACTGATGATCTGATCCTGTTATGGATGGGAACTTGAGTTAGTGACTCTCCCCTCTTTCTTTTCCTCATAATTTGCTCTAGGATTAAAAAAATCCACTCCTCCAATGGTTTGGAAGGGTCTACCTGCCACAACTAGTGTGGTCCCAAGCATAGAGGTTGGAGGTGTAACCTGACTATGGAGCCCATAACAATGCTGTTTAATGGCATAGGAATGAGCTGCTTTTCCTTCAGTCTCCAACAACATTTTCAGCATACAGCTCAGCTGCATAGCAGGGGCAGCATTTAGAATAGTGGTAGGCAACCTGTAGTCAATCAAGGTAATTTGCTGGTGGGCAATGAGATGGTTTGTTTATGTTGGCCTTCTGCAGGCACAGCCACCTGCAGCTCCCAGTACCTGCAGCTCCTATTAGCCAGGACAAAACTGCAGGAAGCAGTGGCCAGCATGTCACTGTGCTGCTTCCCTCAGCTCCCATTGCCTGGGAATGGCAAACAGCCACTGGGAGCTGCAGGCACCTGTCTGTTAATGGTCAATATAAACAAACTGTCTTGTGGCCTGCCAGCAGGTTACCCTGACAGGCTGCAGATTACCCATCACTGGTTTAGATCTATTAGGTTATTCAGCTTTCTCCTGAGGGATTGGGTCTTGTTCCTATATTAGGATCTGATAGCCTGGAGGGCTGACTTCTAGTGTACTCTGCATGGATGCAGGGGTCTATGCTAGCAAATCCTAATACAGGATCAGGGTCTTGGCTTGGAATTAATTAGGCAGTATACACTATATTTCTGAGGGGGCAGGGGGGAGAATATTTGTGAAAATCTATACATGACTCCAATAGAATATTGACAATGAAAAATAGAATTCTATCTTCCTGCTGTATAAATCATTGCTAAATGATTGATTCTTTCTCAGCACTTATATTTTCCTTAGCATCCTGAAGGCACAGCAGTATTTGGTTATGTAAGTGATATCTCCAGGGAATTAATAATGAATGGTTAGGATTAGTGGTCTTTCATCTCTCCTAACCTTGCACTTCACCTGAGGTGAAATCTTGGGACTTGTTTAGTATTATTTAGTCAAGGGAGCAGCACAGTTAGTTTAGAACTAGTCACATCTCTTGGGCAAATATGTAACACAGCCTTTTGCTAATACAGCATACTACTTATTAGATAAATCAATGAGTGAAAATCAATAAACTAATTAAAATTCATACCTACTTAAGCTTTATAAAAACTGCATAGCTAAAACATGTCTGTGACTAAGCAACTAAGTCAAAGCCTCTGATTATTTAATACACAGGGTAATGCATACTACTTACTCCCAAAATCTGACCAGGATAACTATCACACAATTTATATTTAACTCAATTTTGCATAAAAGCATCACACAATCTCAAATAGTTACAATATGGATCACATCTCTCTCCAGAACCAGGTACGTGGGGGTGGAAACCTCTAATACTTGTGACTGCTACTATAGAGAATAGAAAATAACTATTCAAAGGTTCTTATACAGCCCCCCTCACTGCAGTACCTTCCAGTAGTGCATTAAGTGATATGACTAACACCTGTCACTGGCTAATGCTACCCACGGTAGAGGCTTTTGTATTTAAAATAGAAAGTCTGTGGCTCCTTTCCTGAGGCCACCTGTCAGTAATTTAGAAGGCAGTTGTGCATTTCTGCTTAGGACACAACTTTCATTTAAGGGCATAAGGCCATTATCAGGACCCTCTAGTGATAAAATACCTGGAAAAGTCAGCCAGGCAGAAGACAGGAAGGAAACAAAAGGCAGCCAGCCAGCTGAGGAGAACTGACTCAAGCCAATACCTACTGATGCACCCAATAGAGCCCTCTCAGTATTTTGGTTTATCCTCTGTGAACTAGCAGGTCACATAGTCTGTCAACAGGTACTGTTGTGGTCCTTCTCCACACATAGTCAGTACATGCTGCATAGTGTCAAACTTGCCCTACTGCTGGGATATAGCTTTATTAACAAGTTCAGCTAAGCCTTCTCCTCGGGCATGAAGCCCTTAGGCATAAACCTAACTTCCTCTGCCCTGAGGGCCCTTTCTTATAGCCATATAGTGGAGTTAGCTAGCTACATCTGAGAGAGTGAGTTGTCAGGGCCCATTAGCATCTCCTGCAAGGTTCCAACACCTGCTAGGAGCTGGGTTTTGAAAAAGAAGAGCCCTGCTTTGAGGTCTTACTGCTCTTTCCTTGGTAGTTAACGAACACAGGCTTTCTTTCCCTTCATTGTAAAACTCTACTGCTTTGCTTCCATTCCAGTTTTTCTGTTTTGACAGTAAGAAGAAATTGTTCAAATGTGAGCCTACAGGTATATTCCAAGTGAATTCGATCCTAGTTATAAACAAGTCAACTTGCATTACTGTTTGGATAAACTAAAAGGCCCTGTAAGTACAATTTGACTCTAAATTTTGCTCTTGTAAAACGCTTATCTTTACTAAGATTGAAATTGACCTAAACTGATGTTCAGGCTGTACACCTGGCTTTTTTAACTTCCAGAGCAGTAGTTTTTATAATAAACTCTAAACATTTTTAGAATAAATGCTCTAGTGTATGGGAATCTAAATGTGACTAAAATGACTGTCAACCAAAACAAAACTGATTCGTTTCTATAATTCCCCAAGCTGATGGAAATGTAATTAAATGCAGATCAGAAGAATAAATATCAAGCTTTAAGAAATTTACCTTTACACCTATAGCAACATCAGGCATTCCAAACCTTGTCGATAACCACACAGGCTACAGTCAGTCCTTAGTTCATCAGTATTTACAATAGCTAAACAAAAGCTATAAAAGATCAATTAGACAAATCAATAAGGCTTTCAAGGTATTACATGGCTATAGGGCTATAACTTTAATCTCATGGCCAAAGATTGAAATCATCCTGGTGGCATAACAGCAGAGCTTCCATGAGAACAATCTTATGGAGGTTAAATTTAATTCTGTTACTGCTCAGTACAGTACAGAACAGTGCTCAAATTTGCTACCCATTTGCCACCCTATAAGTGAAGATCTGCTTCAATTTTTCCTTCCCCTTTTCAACTAGCAGCAGTGAGGTGGGGGCGTAGTGTAAAGTGCCTTGCACCCATATTCCAGCTTTGCTACAGAAATGATTGTAGAAAGGTGACCGTTAGAACAAATGCAGTTGTAGTTAAGCCACTAGGCTGGGACTTAGCAGATCTGGGTTCCTTGCTTATGTCTGAAATTTGTTATGTGGCTTCAGGCAAGTCACATAATCTTTGCCTCAGTTTTCATCTGTAAAGTAGGGAAAACAATACGTTATTTCATGTACTTTGTGCAGGGAATAACACAAATGGTCTCCATGTTTGTAAAACTAAATAGACTCATTATTAAGAGCACTTTTCAGTTATGCTGCAGCTGCAGCTAGCATTCTAGCCATGTGCTCACAGACTTGGTTCCTAGCGCCTCCTCCAAACACTTCTCTCCTGCAGCCTGTGCTCCTCCCTCCAAGTTCTTGCCAGGGATGCATTGCCTACCCTAGGGAATAGCCTTTACCATTGTCCCATTGCTACCTCTTAGGCCTCACAGTCCTTTAAATGTGCTGGGTTTGATCCAGTCTCCCACTTCTTGCTTGTGTTACCACTGTTGGACTTCCTTCTACCCTGTGACTTCCTTTGTTCCTTTGGGTTGTGTCCTGTTGGTCCCCTGTATTATTCATAAATCCTATTTCTTTTGAATCTCCTGAGTCAGGCCTGCTGACGGCTGATAGGCATTTTTATCCAGCAGTACTGGCCAAAAGGCATAGCAAAGTTTGTGAAGTAACTGGATGACTCAATGTGCCAGAATCCGTTATTTTGCCAGTGAACACTGTTGCCCTGGGTAAATCAGGTAGCATGTCTTTAGTTATTTGTAATGTGTAGTGACTTCTCCTCAATGCTCTGTTCAGTGGTTTTAGGTCAATACAGATCCTCAGTTTACCTGAAGGTTTTATTGCCACTGCTAGGCTGCTGATCTACTCTGTGCTAGTTTCAGTCAGTGTAGAAATGCCTCTTTGCAAGATTGCCAGTTACTTCTTCAGTGGCTCCACCTGACCTAACAGAACTCTATTTTCATAGTCTCTCATGGGGTGTGTGTGTGTGTGTGGGGGGGGGAGGTCTGCTTCTAATTTCAGCTTGTCCTATAGGCATCCATTTCCTTGAAATATCCTCCTATTCTTTTGGCATACTAGCCATGGCCCAAGGTGACTGTTCTCCCTCTTCTCACTTTGAGGCTACTGTGATGGTGATCTTTGTTCAGATCCATGACTTGCACTACCCTGCTGCCGTACAAGAGGTGGTACTCCTGTGTGTTAATGACTATAAACTCCTAGCAGGAGGTTGTTGGTGTCACTAGGCATAACCCTAGGTAACTTGGGTGAGTGGAAGACCACAAGTGTCGATGAAGCCCTCTTGCCCTAGGCCTCAGTAAACCACAGCTCCTCCATGTTGAACTTTACTCGACCTAGAAAGCTAGCAGCTGCAAAATCAAATGTGTAATAGTAAGCTATCAGTGGCAGCACAGCCCAAACCGGTCTAAAGCAGTAGTGATAAGGCCTGCGTACCTCTAGCAGAAGGACAAGATAACTTGCAAAAGGGAAAATTACTAACGAGCTTCTGCAGCCAAGATTGCGTAATGTAACTGTGCTTGATGTAAATGCTACAGGGAGAGGAGGGGGGGAAAGGAAGGGAGGGGAGAAAAAAAATTTAAAAAGGGAAAAGCAGCTGGAGTCAGTGTGCTTGATTTGAGGTTATCAGTCTCCTTGCACCGCTTTGAGATCTCAAATAAACGTTGTTTGCTTCTGTCATAACCTATTCCCAGATTTGGACCTTAGTGTCCAAAATATGGGGGTTAGTATGAAAACTTCCAAGCTTAGTTACCAGCTTGGACCTGGTAAAGCTGCCACCACCCAAAAAATTAGAGTGTTTTGGGGCACTCTGGTCCCCCCAAAAACCTTCCCTGGGGACCCCAAGACCCAAATTCCTTGAGTCTCACAACAAAGGGGAATAAACCATTTCCCTTCCCCCCTCCAGGTGTTCCCTCCCTGGGTTCCTGGAGAGATACACAGAAGCAAGCTCTGTGAATCTAAACAGAGGGATTCCACCCTTTCTATTTCCAGTCCTGGAAAACACAAGCACTTCCCTCTTCACCCAGAGGGTATGCAAAGTCAGGCTAGTAAATCTAACACACAGAGATTTTCCCCCCTGACTCCTTCCTCCCACCAATTCCCTGGTGAGTTACAGACTCAATTCCCTGGAGTTCCGCACCAAAGAAAAACTCCAACAGGTCTTAAAAAGAAAACTTTATATAAAAAGAAAGAAAAAATACATAAAAATGATCTCTCTGTATTAAGGTGACAAATACAGGGTCAATTGCTTAAAAGAAATATCAATAAACAGCCTTATTCAAAAGAACACAATTCAAAACACTCCAGCAACTACACACATGTAAATACACAATAAAAACCATATAAATCACTATTTTATCTTTTGTACTTACAACTGGGAAACAGAAGATTAGAAAAGCAGGAGGCAAGAAAAAATCCTGTCATAGCCGAGAGTACAGACAGAAGACTAGAACAAAGAACTCAGACACAAACTTCCCTCCACCCAGATTTGAAAAAGTCTTGTTTCCTGATTGTTCCTTTGGTCAGGTGTTTCAGGTTACTCCTTTCCAGGTGTAAGAGACATTAACCCTTAGCTATCTGTTTATGACAGCTTCTCCACCCTGGTGTGTTTATTGGCACGGTGTACACAGGGCAACAGACCCCACTGTTGCTTCCCTCGGGCACTATGTGTTGGCAACAATGTCATATAGTAGAAAGTGGGGCTCATGTTTGTCTCACAGCAGTGACTGTTCCAGGGACCCTATAGTGACTGCTAATATTCTCAGCAGGAGACCTCAGTGTTCTGACAGCTGATTACAATTGGATAACTGTGCAGGTAGTGCCCTGTTAAATAAAGGAACAATGCAGTTTCAGCAAAACAGGTGGTTTAATGTAGGTTTTGAAATGAATACACTTATATTTCCTTTAAAACACTATTGAACCATCTGATACCCATTAATTTGTTTGGATTAGGATTCTGGATGCCTTCTTGGCAGTGTTTGTTGCATCCTAATGTAGCTCAGATAACCCAGATATGATGCCTTTCTCCCTTTAATCCAAATCCCTGTTAAAATGAGAAATGAGTCTGATGGGAACCACAAATCTCAACTTCCTAAATTTCAGGGTGAATGGTTGGTTTTGAACCATTGAAACTGACCAGACAACTTTGGTTACATGTTAGGCTCCTTCTGGTTTGGGATTATCTTCCCACTCCGGTTTGAATATGGCTCAAACTGGCCAAAATTTCACAAGAATTGTACCTAGTCTGTATCTAGATCCAGACTCTCACATGGTCTCCTTGCCATATATTCAGCTATAACTTTGTAGAGAATGAGCCAGTTCAGAGGACAGATGGTTGGATACCTTTTAACTGTTCATCTCTAAGTAAAGCTGGGCAAATAACTGGCTTTTTCCCCCCAGTTCCCTGGCAGTTCTGGGGGAAAAAATCTGACCTGAATGGAATCAAACTGATTTTTTTTTTTAATTTTCAACTAATTGAAAAGCTGACAAACTTTTTTTGTTTCACTTTTCATGCATACATGCACATGCATACAGACTTCCTAACTGTGCTACAGTGCTGAAGAAGAAAAGCAACAGAACTGAAAAAAACAAAACAAACAATATGACACCGGCTTAAAATCTCTGTATAGATCAGGCCGGTGTAGCAGGATTTTCACAATCAGCTAACTTTTCATAGCCTTCCTTTTCTGGAGCCATCAATATGTAAGAGACTCAGATAGGAGGATCATCACCTGTATTGCTTTTACAAACCAAGGGCCTAGTTTATCATTGCATTTCTCCAACATATGCTGATGCAACACTGCTGTGACATTGATATATTTCAGTGGTGTTACACAGGAGTAATGCAGGGTGAATCAGGCCTCTTCTGGCATTCTGACAGTACTAGTCCATATAAGACAGTGCACCTACTAAGGGAAAAGTCTCATTCTAGCTAGAATTAAAATCCTCCATGGTAAAGGAAAAATACTATGGCTGATATTTATGCTCCATAGCTGTTCTTTACAGTGGGTGATCTGATACACTAATATCTTCAGAAACAAGAGGTAAATGGGCTCTTTTATCGGGGTTTCTCTACTCTAGATAATAATGGGGACTTTTTAAAGGTAGTGTGGGGAGCACTCACAAAGTGAGGAAAAAGGCAATGCAAAGAATCCCAAAGGACAGATGGGAAAGGTATTCAGCTTATTCTTGTAATTAGAAAGAAGCAGCAATGGGGCATAATGGGATTTAGTATAGCTAGGAATTAAAGAGCTAGGAGACGAATTACCAGACAGCATGTACAAACATCAATAGAAATTCTACTTTAATCAAACAATTGCAAAAAATCAAATATATCAAAGCACTAGAAAAAGCAATTTTCATTGTATAATGAAGGCCCAATTCACTGACACTGAACTAATGTAGTTAAATGGCTGAACTCTCTCCTTCAATAGTGCACGTCTGACCCAAAGCCTGAGTCATCAGACTTAACGAGAGGCACAAAGTGGCCACTGTTTTATTTCCAGTGAAACTGATAGAATCTGATCCAAAGACCAGTGAAGTCAATAGAGTTTGTTTGCGGGGGTGGGAAGGAGAGAGATGAATATTGCAGGCACCCCTTCCACAGCTGTTCCAGTGCATTGGCTGGAACAGTTCTTCCCCACCTTATGTGGCATGTTAGCACCAGTGGATCTCCATCAATGCAGGCCAGGATGGTGTCCCTAGCCTCTGTTTGTCAGAAGCTGGGAATGGGAGATGGGATGGATCACTCAATGATTACCTGTTCTGTTCATTCCTTCTGGGGCCCGCATTGACCAGTGTTGAAGACAGTATATGGCCATTCTTATGTTCTAATGCAGATCAGGAAAGTGGTTTTTGTGTGTGCAAAATTATGCATAATGTTCTAAAAAAGCTGAATTAAATTTGCAACTGTAGACACAAACTTTTTCAGATGGACCAATCACTCTTTTGATACTGTTCTTCCCTTTCTCTTTCTCATAATTCTGATTGGTCATTGTCTCTCTGTTAACTCTCAGGAGCTCCAGAAATTCACAATTGCTATAAGCGCAAATGTATTGCACCACATTCCTTAATTATCCTGGGTGTCAATAGCCCCCAAATTGTTGTTGTTTTAGACAATTCCTGCTTGTTTTTTTTGGTCATGAACAAATCACCTGTTGTGGAAAATCGACCACACGGTTGATTTTAGATCAGACAGCCTGAGGCACCTTTATTTCATACAAGCATATATGCAGGGAGAGACAGCATAGACCTCACGCAAAAGGCAGGCTGCTCTGCTTTTTACAAATTTTACCATGCTTATAAAGGTTAAAACCACAAAACGTAGCATGTTGGTTACACATGTTGTTTGCCTTATTTGGAATATAATGTTGATAACAAGCAAGCTGACCAATTAATTCTCCATCTATAGCAAAACCCCAATTTTCCATCTATGGCTTTTCCTGTTATTGTCTTTGCCAGTCAAGTCTGTGGTTTGACCGTTCTAGCACCTTTTCTGTAGTCCTGACAGGAGGCTCAGCTGTTGTAACTTAACAGATCTCCTGGTTCCCCTTTATCCAATTCCAGTTCCTGTTTCTCGTGCCCTGACCACATTTTTCTACCCCACATGCCCTTTGTACACACAAAGCCATTGTTCTGTTTTGGGAACTTTTCACTGTGACTCCTTTTGCCTCTAGACACACGGAAGCAACTTTCCTTCATTCTTTCACCACTCTGTCCCCCTCCTCTCTTCCCCTTATACAAGAGACCAGGTGAACCAAAGTTCTACACAGCCTAAAAACAAGCTTATCCAAAGTTTAGGCCTAAAAGCCTGGCCAAGTTGTAAGCCCACCGTTATTTTCCCTCACACACCCTTTGTTATTTACTCACAAACAACTTGATTAACTAACTTGACAATAAAGTTTATTCAAAGGTTAACGTCACTTATAGCAGCAAAGAATCCTGTGGCACCTTATAGACTAACAGACGTTTTGGAGCATGAGCTTTCGTGGGTGAATACCCACTTCTTCAGATGCATGTGGTGGAAATTTCCAGGGGTAGGTATATATATGCTAGCAAGCAAGCTAGAGATAATGAGGTCAGTTCAATCAGGGAGGATGAGGCCCTGTTCTAGCAGTTGAGGTGTGAAAACCAAGAGAGGAGAAACTGGTTCTGTAGTTGCCAAGCCATTCACAGTCTTTGTTCAATCCTGAGCTGATGGTGTCAAATTTGCAGATGAACTGAAGCTCAGCAGTTTCTCTTTGAAGTCTGGTCCTGAAGTTTTTTTGCTGCAGGATGGCCACCTTAAGGTCTGCAATAGTGTGGCCAGGGAGGTTGAAGTGCTCTCCTACAGGTTTTTGTATATTGCCATTCCTAATGTCTGATTTGTGTCCATTTATCCTTTTCCGTAGAGATTGTCCAGTTTGGCCGATGTACATAGCAGAGGGGCATTGCTGGCATATGATGGCGTATATTACATTGGTGGATGTGCAGGTGAATGAACCGGTGATGGTGTGGCTGATCTGGTTAGGTTCTGTGATGGTGTCGCTGGTGTAGATATGTGGGCAGAGTTGGCATCGAGGTTTGTTGCATGGATTGGTTCCTGAGCTAGAGTTATTATGGTGCAGTGTGCAGTTACTGGTGAGAATATGTTTCAGGTTGGCAGGTTTCTGTGGGCGAGGACTGGCCTGCCACCCAAGGCCTATGAAAGTGTGGGATCATTGTCCAGGATGGGTTGTAGATCCTTGATGATGCGTTGGAGGGGTTTTAGCTGGGGGCTGTATGTGATGGCCAGTGGAGTCCTGTTGGTTTCTTTCTTGGGTTTGTCTTGCAGTAGGAGGCTTCTGGGTACACGTCTGGCTCTGTTGATCTGTTTCCTTATTTCCTCGTGCGGGTATTGTAGTTTTGAGAATGCTTGGTGGAGATTTTGTAGGTGTTGGTCTCTGTCTGAGGGGTTAGAGCAGATGCGGTTGTACCTCAGTGCTTGGCTGTAGATAATGGATCGTGTGATGTGTCCGGGATGGAAGCTGGAGGCATGAAGGTAGGCATAGCGGTCGGTAGGTTTTCGATATAGGGTGGTGTTAATGTGACCATCACTTATTTGCACCATGGTGTCAAGAAAGTGGACCTCCCGTGTAGATTGGTCCAGGCTGAGGTTGATGGTGGGGTGGAAGCTGTTGAAATCGTGGTGGAATTTTTCCAGTGTCTCCCTCCCATGGGTCCAGATGATGAAGATGTCATCAATGTAGCATAGGTAGAGAAGGGGCGTGAGTGGACGAGAGCTGATGAAGCGTTGTTCCAGGTCGGCCATAACGTTGTTCCAGGTCGGCCAAAACGTCTGTTAGTCTATAAGGTGCCACAGGATTCTTTGCTGCTTTTACAGATCCAGACTAACACGGCTACCCCTCTGATACTTGACACCATGCAAGGCACTGCATTTAGCCGTATGGAATGGAAATCCATCAACCTCATGAAGAAACTTGCACAAATACAGACAGATATCATCTTCCTTTCCAAATGCAAACAGATGGACATCATACCAAATGGACTAAAGGTAAAAAATCCACTGCTATCTACATACTACACAGACCACAGTGAGAGATTATGCTATACTCTATCAAAAAAACTGAGGAACCACCTGATCAGCATCCTATACAGCAAACAGGAAAACATCAAAAAAGAGCTCTCCAACCTGAAGACTCTCATTAATAACCAAACTTCTATACAAACGGACTTCACTAGAATAAGACAGAAGATCTACATTACTCACTTCACCTCTCTACAAAGCAAAAAGGACTGTAAGCTGTCTAAACTCCTACCTGCCACATGGGGCCACAACCGTGGTACCCCTAACCCACCCAGCAATATCGTCAATCTATCGAACTACACACTCAGCACAGAAGAAAAGTCTGTCCTATCTCGGGGACTCTCTTTCTGCCCTGCCACCCCCACCAACATGATACAGTTCTGTGGCGATCTGGAAGCCTACTTTCGCCGTCTCCGACTCAAAGAATACTTCCAGGACAACACTGAACAGTGCACTGATACACAGGTGCCCTCCCACCAACAGCACAAGAAGAAGAACTCCACATGGACTCCTCCTGAGGGTCGAAATGACAGTCTGGACCTATACATTGAATGCTTCCGCCGGCGTGCACAGGCAGAAATCGTGGAACAACAACATCGCTTGCCTCACAACCTAAGTTGTGCAGAACGCAATGCCATCCAAAGCCTCAGAAACCACCCTGACATTATCATCAAAGAGGCTGATAAAGGAGGTGCCGTTGTCATCATGAACAGGTCTGACTACCAAAAGGAGGCCGCCAGACAACTCTCCAATACCAAATTCTACAGGCCACTTCCCTCAGATCCCACTGAGGAATACACTAAGAAACTACAGCATCTACTCAGGACACTCCCTACACTAACACCAGAAGAAATCAACATACCCCCAGAGCCCCGACCAGGGTTATTCTATCTACTACCCAAGATCCACAAACCTGGAAATCCTGGACACCCCATCATCTCGGGCATTGGCACTCTCACTGAAGGACTGTCTGGATATATGGACTCTCTACTCAGACCCTATGCCACCAGCACTCCCAGCTATCTCTGTGACACCACTGATTTCCTGAGGAAACTACAATGCATTGGTCACCTCCCAGAAAACACCATCCTAGCCACCATGGATGTAGAGGCTCTCTACACAAACATCCCACACACAGATGGAATACAAGCTGTCAGGAACACTATCCCTGACGATGCCATAGCACAACTGGCTGCTGAGCTCTGTGCCTTTATACTTACACACAACTATTTCAAATTTGATGACAATATATATCTCCAGATCAGTGGCACTGCTATGGGCATCCGCATGGCCCTACAATATGCCAATATCTTTATGGCCGACCTGGAACAACGCTTCCTCAGCTCTCGTCCACTCACGCCCCTTCTCTACCTACGCTACATTGATGATATCTTCATCATCTGGACCCATGGGAAGGAGACTCTGGAAAAATTCCACCATGATTTCAACAGCTTCCACCCCACCATCAACCTCAGCCTGAACCAATCTACACGGGAGGTCCACTTTCTTGACACCACGGTGCAAATAAGTGATGGTCACATTAACACCACCCTATATCGAAAACTTACCGACCGCTATGCCTACCTTCATGCCTCCAGCTTCCATCCCGGACTCATCACACGATCCATTGTCTACAGCCAAGCACTGAGGTACAACCGCATCTGCTCTAACCCCTCAGACAGAGACCAACACCTACAAAATCTCCACCAAGCATTCTCAAAACTACAATACCCGCACGAGGAAGTAAGGAAACAGATCAACAGAGCCAGACGTGTACCCAGAAGCCTCCTACTGCAAGACAAACCCAAGAAAGAAACCAACAGGACTCCACTGGCCATCACATACAGCCCCCAGCTAAAACCCCTCCAACGCATCATCAAGGATCTACAACCCATCCTGGACAATGATCCCACACTTTCACAGGCCTTGGGTGGCAGGCCAGTCCTTGCCCACAGACAGCCTGCCAACCTGAAACATATTCTCACCAGTAACTGCACACCGCACCATAATAACTCTAGCTCAGGAACCAATCCATGCAACAAACCTCGATGCCAACTCTGCCCACATATCTACACCAGCGACACCATCACAGGACCTAACCAGATCAGCCACACCATCACCGGTTCATTCACCTGCACGTCCACCAATGTAATATACGCCATCATATGCCAGCAATGCCCCTCTGCTATGTACATCGGCCAAACTGGACAATCTCTACGGAAAAGGATAAATGGACACAAATCAGACATTAGGAATGGCAATATACAAAAACCTGTAGGAGAGCACTTCAACCTCCCTGGCCACACTATTGCAGACCTTAAGGTGGCCATCCTGCAGCAAAAAAACTTCAGGACCAGACTTCAAAGAGAAACTGCTGAGCTTCAGTTCATCTGCAAATTTGACACCATCAGCTCAGGATTGAACAAAGACTGTGAATGGCTTGGCAACTACAGAACCAGTTTCTCCTCTCTTGGTTTTCACACCTCAACTGCTAGAACAGGGCCTCATCCTCCCTGATTGAACTGACCTCGTTATCTCTAGCTTGCTTGCTAGCATATATATACCTGCCCCTGGAAATTTCCACCACATGCATCTGAAGAAGTGGGTATTCACCCACAAAAGCTCATGCTCCAAAACGTCTGTTAGTCTATAAGGTGCCACAGGATTCTTTGCTGCTTTTACAGATCCAGACTAACACGGCTACCCCTCTGATACTTAACGTCACTTATGAAATTCATCTTTGCTTTTCCTAGTACCAAAGTTGGGTAAAGCCAAGTTTATGAACAGATTCCATCCACATCTGTTTTGAGCCTGGTTGGGTGTTGCCTGGATGGTTTTACATACCCTGGTATACCACTGTCTCCTTGGTTGTCTACAGCACCTCTCTCCATGCACACTTTCATGGAGTACAATTTTAGATGGCTGAGCTGGGGTCATTCTAGCAATGTGACCATACAACAATAGTTGGTGCCTTTTGATGACTGTGATCAATGCTGTACTTTCAGTCTTCTATGGATGTGGTAATTTCTTAGTCTATCTAGCCTTGTCAGGCCCAGGATATAGCTCAGGTATCTCATTTCAAACGTTTGAATCTTTTGCTCCAGATGCTTTATCTGTATCCATGTTTCATAACCATAAAGTCAGATGGGAACAATAAGCATTGTATATAATCTGATTTTAGCTGTCATGGACACAAACTGAAGGTTCCAAACACTTTTATTCAGGGATGCAAACATTCTTTTGGCAGTAGCTACCTGCTTGTCAATGTCATCTTCATAGCTGTTGCCATATGTTAACATGGAACCAAGCGGCAGAAACTGTCTACTTGTTTGTCTATACCATTGACTAGGTTAGCCTGGTGTGTGTGTGTGTCTTTTGCTACCATTAGTTTGGTCTTTTATTTGTTTTTTAATTCTCATTCTCTGGCTGTTGTATACCGATTAGTTGCTGCTTCTTGGTTGTATTTCTGCAGGCATTCCTATCATGTATATTCCTTAGAAGCAATTTAATGCCTCTTAGTTCATTTAGATATACACCCAATGCAGAATTGTTCAGTTGTTAGGCATATAGTGTTCCTTGCACTGTCCTTATATCAGATAAATAACTATGTTGTGAGGGAGAAACCATAATGTGCCTGTTCTTCTGTTAATTTGCCCTGGTAGAAGGTATTGAAGGTTTCTGAGAAAGATTAAGTGATCCCTGCCAACTCACTGTGGAAGGGTTTCCCCCCTAACCCATCCCAAATGTTGTTACCTGTGTCATTCTCAGTCCCAAAACATGCTGGAATTATCAACAAGAGTCTTTTGTAGTAATAAAAATAATCCCAGTAATACCAGTGATGCTGAGGTGCAGTGTTAGCTTCATCATAGCGATACTGTCTCTTATCTTTAATAGCCATAACATAAGATGGACCAAGGAAGAATTTCCAAAACTCCCTGTGTCCTCTTTTTTTTTATCAGCTTCCTAGAGGCTGTAATCCCACATATGTATTTTTCTTCCCTCCTTTCCACAAATGGCATTTGTACTGGTCATTACATTCATGCAATGTACCTCCCAAGCTGTCTTAGTCTGGCAGTCATTCATCTGTTTTCGGAATTGTTGTAGTGTGGCTTATACACTCTGCTTTTTGCCTTATGGTCCAACATGTCATTTTAATTGGACTCTACATTGTTTACTGAGAATTAATTTATCATAATAGGTTTGAACTCTGTCTTCTGAAGTATTTGTCCATGATGATCTGATTACTTTCTTGAGCAAAAGTAAAGAAAATATCTTTATTCAGTACTGTATGTATTGGTATGATTTCATTTTCTTCTCTTATATGCATTTTTTGAAGTGCTATAAACAATTATTTAGCATTAAAAATGCCTGCCATTTTTTTAAATCCAGTGCAAATTCTACAGTCACTCTGGCTTGAAAAAGTCAATTATTTTACCTAGAGCAGAAGTACTGGTTTGTGGTTAAGGCACTAGATTTCGGAAATAGATTAAATTTCTAACTCCCCTACAGGCTTCCTGTGTGTCCTTGGATGGTCACACTCTGTTTCCCAGCTGCAATATAGAGATCATAATATCTCCTTTGTGTGCCTGGCCTATTCAAAGTGCAAGCTCTTTAATTTCCAGATCTGTGTAATGCGTTATTTATTCCTAATCTTCATTGATGCAGTATGACAAAAATGCACAAATGTGTAGAACGGAATGAACAGCCCTCTTAAAAAAGGAAAGAAAAGAACCAACCTGAATTTGTTTTCACTTTACAGTCTGTGGCTTACTGCCACTCTTCTGTAAATGAAAAGTATTGCGATCTCTGATTGTCTCCACCACTGAGTGAGTCAGAGACAAAGGTGCACAGATGAGAAAAGGCAGTGTGGTCCAGATTTTTCAAAGCATGTAAGCATTGTCCTCAGTGTTGCAAGGCTTAATTGATTTAAGAGCCTAAATTCCATTTTAATAAGGGATTTAGGTATTGAGGAGTCAATGGAATTGAGACTCTGAAGTGCCTAAATCCCTTCTGAAAATTAAGAAGAGTTCTGTGCAAGCTCAAAAGCTTGTCTCTCTCACCAACAGAAGTTGGTCCAATGCAAAATATTCCCTCACCCATCTTGTCCCACTTGAAAATGATATTTAGGCTCCTAAACCATTTAAGTGTTGCAAAGCTGAGTGCAGCAAAGCTTACTGATCTGGGCCTTTGTCTTTGCCATATTTGAATATTGTTGTGTCTTGTGGGAAGTAAATCCGGGTTCACGCAGAGGAATTGGTCCAACTCCATTATACCAACAGAGCTTCAGCACATATCCTTTTGCACACTGTTTAATATTTTTTGACTCTATGAGAAAGAGAGACTAGGAGCCAAACCCACTGGGCTACCATCTTCTAGTGTAGCACATAAACAGCTCCTTCTCTCAAAGGAAGACAGCAGAGTGGAATGTAATGGTATCCCCAAACATGGTGTTAGACACTGCCTCTGTCTTTCTGCTTTCATGTAAACGGATGGGGCAGCTCAGCCTCTAGAGCACTGTGGAGACAAGGGGTGTGTTAAATTGAATGCCAAGAATTTTTATCCACAAAATTACTAAAAATGTATAATATGGAGAAATAGGAAATGGCACATCAAACTAGTAATTCTCTCTCTCAATGCCAATACAGGAATGTGACTTACAAAAACCTCCATGTAATTAAGATAGTCATTCCTTAAGAGACACTGCAATTAAAAACAAGCAAAATAACTGGCTACTCTATTGTTAAAGGAAAATATTAAACAAAACAAACAATGGTTACTTCAGTTAGTGTCTCTCTGTAGAGAGCTTACATAGAGCACTCCCTGTGATTGACAGAGATTGCACCTTTAAAAGTTGGGCTACCATTGGAAGGCATCAAAGTACCTTACTCCCAAAATTAGTAGTGAATTCTGTCTCAGAATATCCTAGATAACTAAAACTTTATAGATGAAGACCTGTTTGGTTTATCATGGACAACATCAACCATTTATAAATAGGGAAAGATGAGTAATTTTAAGAGCTTTTTATTTTTAGCTCTTACAAAAGCATGAGGTCATAATGTATAACTAAACTGTTTCCTATTCCCTGTATTTCTTGTATCTCTGATTGTTTGTGCTAATGGTTCTATAATTAAACTAAATAATAACATTGATAAAGGACTCCCTTGTCTTGTTTCTCTGTATAATGGTATTGACTCAGGGCAAGTCTACACTACGACCTAAGTTACGCAACTCCAGCTACATGAATAACATAGTTGGAGCTGACGTACCTTAGGTTGACTACAGTGCACTGGGTTGATGGGAGAAACTCTCCTGTCGACTTACCTTATGCTTCTCGTTCCAGTGGAGTACTGGAGTTGACAGGACAGCAATTGGCAGTTGATTAATTGGCCTTCATTAGACCCACTAAATCGACCCCCGGTGGATCGATTGCCACAGCGTCAATCCACAGTAAGTGTAGACAAGCTCTCAGTCGTTGCAATATTTCCCTAAATATATTCTTTACGATTTTTGTACATAATGTTAATCCACTTTTAAAAGTGTGCCCCGAAACCATATTTCTCCAACAGTTTAAATAAAGAATGGTATTCTACTGAACTGAAAAACTGTTCTGCATTCATAGGTAGTATTCATTCCTCTTTATTAGTACTCCTGCAAAGCTGTATCAACACATGTCAAAGTTTTCTTAAATTGCCTCTTCCTTTTTATAAAGCCATTTGACTTTGGTGTACTAATTTAAGCATTGTCTTTAATCTGGATGCTAGTATTTTAGTTAAAATTTTATGAGTATATTTATTTATTTAATCAGCCTGTATGGTGCTGTATCTGATAAGCTCTTAGGTGTTTTTTTAGGTGTCAACCTTTGCTTGATATAAGGCATTTGATTAGCATTCTGTTGCCCAAGAAGGCTGAAATATATTAGCTAACAAGAGAATTACCTGTGGTTTTAAAACATCCTATAGAATTTAGGGATTCCCTAGTCTCTGTTTACCAAAAGCTGGGAATGAGTGACAGGGGATGGATCACTTGATGATTACCTGTTCTGTTCATTCCCTCTGGGGCACGGGGCACTAGCCACTGTCGGAAGACAGGATACTGGGCTACATGGACCCTTGGTCTGACCCAGTAGGGCCATTCTTATGGATCCATCTGGTCCAGGACTTTTCCCTGATTTTAATGATGAGATTGCCACTCTATTTCTTCCTGTGTTATTGCACCATCTGATGATACTTTTATTATATCACTCTGGGCATTTTAAGTTACCTCATTACAGTTTTAAAGGCCTCCCATCTGGTTCCTGGAGAAATACCCTGTAAGAATATTTTTTGTTAATATGGCTTTCCATTTGATTCAAAGTCTGTTTTAACAAAATATTACTAAAATTTTTTCTTCCTTTTTCTCTTATTTGTTAGACTTTATTTTCCTGAAGACAACTGCATGGTTCAAGATATGTATTACATGAAATTCTTGTTAGATTTGGACTAAAATCTTTTGATGTCAAAATGATCTATCCTAGTATATAGTCTGTCAGTTTTGGAGGGAAAATATGAAACCTTGCACCCTAATGAGAGATTATCTCCAAATTTCTCATGTCCTGTTCTCTTTGAACTTATTTTCATGGAGCTTCTTGCCTGTTTTATAGTCTATCCCACATCAGGTTAAGACATTAAAATCACCTGCCACTCTTACCTGTGAATTCTTGACTGTTGTGATACATCCCTGCACCAAAACCCATCTGCAGCTCTGTCTATTTTGATATTTTTACATTCCCATACTACTGATTAGTATATACATCCCTCTTATGGGAACTGAAACGAGTTCCATATACATGAGATGCCCATTCCCTTTTACATTTGATTACTAATTTTTTGAGACATTTCTTGAAGCATTGCCAGTGATACCATCTCCTTTTTGAAAGCGGAAAGTATATTTTTTTCATTTTATTGGGTGGTTTAGTCCCTAACATTCCAGGAGCACCAGATTGTTGCTGATTCTTTTTTACCCATTTTTCAAACTATTTGATTGTCCTTATGATGTAGCATCTTCACTCTCCTCTTCTACACACAGCTCCCAAATATCTATATCTATATAATATTTATCAGCTTACCGGCATTTGTACTTAATATATTCATTTACTAAACTTAAACCATATATTACATGTTCTATTCATGTTTTCCATATACTTTAACATTTCTGTCTTTAATATTTACAAAATTTCCTAACATTAACTTCTGTGCAGAACTTACTGAAAATTACTTAAAAATTCTAATATACTTAACTTACAAATCATTCTAAAGATTTCTACCACAAAGTAGTATTTTCCCATTGTTTGATTACATTCGAAAGTCATCACAATTCCCCTTCCTGGATATTTACAGTTTTTGATGAAGTTTCAACCTGAATCTAATTGGTTCCCACTTCCTTTTGGTCTTCTGCATTTGGTTCTGGTACTGAGTTCAGGAATTTTTGTACTTCTCTTGGCATATAAAAGATGCGAGTTTCATCTGTCTGTTATATGTTCAGGATTGCTGGGGAAATCAATGCAAATCAAAGCTATTTCCAGACTTCTGTAAATTCAGCCCCTTTCCTCTGTAAACCTATAGAACGATTCTGATAGAAGGAGATTCTGTTATTCACCACTCTTATTTCATTCAGCAGTGTCAAGAATCAAAACATGGTCTTTGAAGTTGTATAGCCATATTATGACAGGACACAGTCTAGTCAAATTTCTGTTGCTGGTACCCTGATCTGATGTGCCCTTTCCATCTTAATTTTATCTCATTTGCCCAACAGACTTAGTGCTTTTGGAATCTTTGTTTCAAACATTTGTATGCGGGGATTTGCTTTTGGTCCTCTCTGGCCGCTCTGCAATCCTCATTTTTTCCTGTGGCCCCTATTTTCCAAATCTTCGAGTTCTTCAGGCAGTGTTCTGGCTAGAGACTCCAGGACTACAAGTCTCTCCTCCTGACTCTGCCTCTTCTCTTAAGTGCTGGCAATTCGAGCATCCAAGTCTGGAACGGCAAATGCTAGTTCATTTGACTATTCATTGTTTCCGGTTTGTCACTTGATTTTCTTCAAGCTTGCTGAAACAGGTTTTCAGCACTACCATTGAATTGGCAGTAATCCATGCCACTGTTTTATTAGCCATCCCCATGGCTGCTGAGTTTTCTGCTTCCAGCTCCGTAGTTGGCATATATCCTCTTTTTCTTTTGCCCTACTCCCCCCTGCTTTGCATTTTTCTTGGTCTAGACTTGGCCACATTTCTGTGATGGACATAGTAACTGTAAGACCACCTGCTGTATCTTTCTGTCCTGCCCTGTATTCTGGCACAACCATTGCTCTCTGTGAGCCTCCATGGGGTGCAGGGGAAAGGGATGGGCCTTCTAGTGACTCCACTCTGCTCAGCAATGCTGGCAGGAGATCAGAGTTTCTGCTGCTGCTGCAGTTCTAATGTGTTCAGGAGGAAAGAGGGGGAGAGACTGTCCTCAGCCCATAATTTTGCTGCTCTTTGCAGTCCTTGTTGGGGAACAATGAAGGGCCACCTGTTAACTTTTTTGTTTGGCTTCCCAGCAAACACTGGGAGTTTGTCTCTTGCTGTTGCCTTTTCAGGGAATCAAAGGAAGGAGGGACTTGGGTGGGTGAATGAAGCTACAGTCTTTCACTATTTATATCCCAGAAGTGAGGCAGAAGATGGGCTTCTCACTCACCTCCAGCAAAGATGACAGTGTAGCTTCAGTGGGTTGGTGAGGAGAATAGGCCTCCAGCCTACTCTGATTTTCTCTGCTTTTGCCCCTTCCACTCTAGCCTCACCTAGCGCCTGCACTCCTGGACTCCTCCAGGTCTAATCGGACATGTAGGGTCTGCGTGGAGGGCTCTACTGAAAATTTTGCTGAAAATTAGAGAAGGGGTGAGTGGGAGCTCACCAAGCTTGCTTCCTCACACCAGCATGACAGTCACATTACTTCCTTTAAGTACTTCAAAGAGGACATTCAAAGAGCTGTTCTGAGACTGGCAAAATAACGCTTCTCCAGGAATACTGAACCTGCCTGCAGGTATATGGGATCTTGGGGAGCAATTACCACACAGGTGGGGTGCCAATTAATTTCTTTATTAAAGGAAAAAGGAAGTGGTGGGAATTTAACAATGAAATACGATGGGATGGGGTGTATAGGGTGTTTACAATAGACAATGATGGGGGGGTTCTTATTGAACAGTGTAGGGAGTTCTAACAGTGGGGTACAGTAAATGGGGTTCAGCACAATGGGATACAGTACAGTCAATAAGCTTATCAAAAGAAATGCAAAATAAAATGGTAGCTTCTATATAAAATGGTCAACAATCTTAGATGGAATGTATTAAGTGGTTAGTGGCCTTATACACAATGTAACACAATAGTATCAATGCAAATACAAAGTATATCAGAAAAGTGGAAACAACCAATGGGGTGTTATAATTACAAGTAAAATGTGAATATAAGTGAACTTATGCAATGTAACGGTATAAAAGAAAAGTAATGACTTAATATGTGAGGCTAGGATAGCAGATAATCTACAAGAGTGTAAAAAGGAAGTGGGTCAAGAAACCGGAGGAGGGAGGGGAGTGAATGATTGGTGGCAAACTGATGAGAGGAGAGTGCGGCTGGAAGCAGCGAGAGACTCTGAAGCCCTGCAGGGTAAGGACAATGGAGCAGTGTGATGGTGATCTTCGGTAGGGGAGGGGCAGCGGAGAAGTGTAAGAAGGGCTAGAGAGAGGTTTAAGCAACATGCGGACACCAAAAACAAAGGAAAAAAAAGCGGCAAAGGGTTTGGGAAGTTTCACAGGGGGAGAAGCAGCAAGGGGTCGGGAAGTTCGGAGAGAGTGCAGGTGCGGAGGAAAAAACAGCAAAGGGTTATAACAGGGAGACACGGAGAAGCACACAGAGGGGGAGATTGGAGCGGGGGAAAAACCAGACACAAATTCAAGCAGCAAAAACCCTATCTATAGACATGGAGAAGTACACAGAGGGGGGAAATGGAGCGGGGGAATAACAGACACGGGAAAGTTCAGGGAGAGATCAGGACAGCGGGAAGACGAATTTAAGCAGCAAAAACCTTATTTATCTTAACCAATGACTAGGCAAAACAACAAATATCACAATTCTAAACAAAACTATAACAAGCAACTATATGGAGCAACGAAACAGTAAACTATAACAAGGTAGGTGAACTTACAAGCTCTACAATCTTAACAAACTATGACTTATTAAACTAAAAAAAAGAAACCTATGGTGCACCTTATGCTATGGGGAAGTCACAGAGGGCAGAGTGGTATGTGCCCAGGATACAGCGCCCAAGGAAGCCAAGGGATGGTGGCTGAAGCCAAGGGATACAGCTGAAAGCAGGGAGCCCCGAGGCAAAGCCCACAGGAGCAGAGCTTAGCAGCGGCACAAATTTATTTTTAGCAGCACAGCCCCACGGAGTTTAAGAGAGGTTTTAAGACACAGACCAAGGTTTAGCTTGAGTCTGTGTGCTGGGGAAACAGAGCCAGCAGCTAAAATAATAAAATAAAAGTAGGGAAAGTTTCACAGAGGGATTCTTACCAGTCCCCAAGGCAGCCGCAAAGACAGAAGCAGCAGCAAGAACATCAGAAGCAGCAAGGAGGGCTCGGTACAGTCTCAATAATCAGGAGATCTCTCAGGTAGCAATTCATTCTTCGTGGGGGGGGTTTCAAAAAACAGGGGTAAGCTCAAAAAATAAAACGAGAGCGGAGAAAGGACCCCCCCAGAACCCCTGGCTGATCAGACCAGGCAGCAATGCAGGAACCTTTCTGATGTTTGTTCCAAAAATGTCTGTTTGTAAAGGCAAACTCAGGCAGTTTCCTGCCAGTAATCCTGATAGGCTCCCTCTGTCACAGAGGAGGAGGCACAGGGAAAAACTGCAGGTGAGCACAGAAACATGTCTGGGCAGAGTCCTGTGCAATAGGTGACTCAAAAGCACATGAGGCCTATGACTCATGCCCAGGATCTTAAAAACACAATAGGTCATGCAGCTCTGGACATTGCCTGCCCTACACCGAGCCAAGGTTCAACGAGGTAATAACAGGACTAACCCTTTGAGCAGGGCAGTTGTCCCATTTAGCACGCAGCACAGGTGGCCATTCCTTTGAGAAGGGCAATGGCTCTTGTTAAACAACTCAAGGGGCCCTCCCTTTGAGAAGGGCAGTGGCCCTGGTAAGCAACTTAACAGCCAGGGAAGGGCGGCCACAGGAGAACAAAAACAAAATGGAGTATGGGGACAGCTGTGAGAAACAAAATGGAATAGGGGGATAGCTGTAACAGACAAATACATTGTTTAAAATTTTTTGGTGTTTAATGGGAGAAGCTATTAGTATTTTTACAATAGCCTTTCAATATTGTCTGTAAAAGATTCAGATTTTTTGGTAATTATAACTTCTTGGCAACTTTACAGCTTCATCTCACAAAGACATATTGAAGTCTACGTGGCGATGTACCCTGAACTGGAAGAAAGCTGCTGCTCTGTGGCTGTCTTTTTTTTGTAATAAGGCTGAGCGGAGATGAGAAGCTAGGAGCAGACTATACTACTTGTTCTTTTCAGAGAGTTTTTACCACCCTCTTATTTTGTAGGAAGGAGGTAAGCACCCCTCTCAGGGCTGGCTGGATTTTAAATTAGCTGTTATCCTTTCATTGGCTCGACAGCTTCCTGGATTTTCTTGTTAGCAGTTTCAGCTCATGAATATGTAGTATGTTTAATACATATGCAGCATAATTGCCTTTGTTCCTGTGGTGGGAATTTCTCAGAATATCTTCAGAGTTAAAATTTAAACTCTCCTATTCAGCTCATTTTCTGGGTTATCCCTTTAGCTCCATCAGGATTTAACATCAGCTGCAGTTCTGCTTCAAATAAGTATAAACATCCTTAACTTTCTACATGAGTTTTTCAGCTCTCAGAATAGTAATTTAAAACGTAAGGAGTGTCTTCAAACTTAAATAGCCATTCAAGAAGGCATTGTCTATTCTTAACAGTCTTTGGGGAGGTAACATTTTGTCTTTCTGAGCTGGTAAGGAATTTGCTTAAGCATTGCCAGGTAACTAATTCCCCAAGTAATAGGAATATTATATACTCAAATGGCTTCTTGTGTTAATACCCAGTATCAAATGCTTGTGTTCTATTTGTGCATAAAGCATCTCCTATTCTAATGCCATTGTCACATGGAAGTTATGAGGCTTGCTTTCAGATATAAAATATTTGCAAATAAAGATCACAAAAGGAACTTATTTAAGGAATAAACAAGTAATCCCTAGACTGTTCCTCTTCGGTGATATAACAGCCCTGAATTTAGCAAAAAAATCAAAAACCTGTTCCTGACCTGTATGGTGCATGGATAATATTCTGCAGCACACATTGCATTATGAGAAACAATATGCCAACGTGATTAAGGACTTTGAGGAACTTTGACTAATATTTGACTTCCTTCCTCCTAAAATCTTAACAATTAACAGAGTTAACAATTAACATGCCCTCTTTGTGTTTGTAATTATTTTGTATTACACAAAATTGCCAAACTCATGGCTTTTGCAATAAGTGCTAATTATCCTTAGTGCCGACAGCCATCAACTCCACTTTACTTTTTGGTCCTGCACCTCCATTCCACTCCAGATAGGGAATGCCTCCCCTGAAGTGGACAACAGGGACTGCTCTTTATGGTTTTGATCCTGCAAGAGGCAGAAACTTCCTGTTTCTCAGTGAAGTAGTTCAGTGGAAGTTGAGGCGCTTGGTCCAATACTGGAATTCTTAGCCCTGTTAGGGTATGGTCCTTTGCAGTTGTATGTTTAAAGTGGGTTTGAGTCAGGATGAAAGTAGGAATTAAAATTGTGGACATGACTCATTGAAAGAACCAAAGAGTATTAGAGGAAAAAGCAAGAAAGAGGATAGTAAAACAAATAGTTTTGATACTTTTTTTGTTCCAATAGTGTCAAAACTAAAGAGCTGGAAAATAGAAGTCATTTTTTGAAGGAGATGAAAACACAACATTTCATCTAAGGTTAGGAACACTTTTTTAATAGACGATTTTTAAAAAGAACAAAGATTTTTCTTGAAAGGTCTCAAATATTTTTCCGAGACTGAAATATTATTTGCAAGGTTCTGCCCTGAGTTAACTGCTATAAAGTAAAAATATTGATACCAGCTTAACTCCAGCAGCAGTTCTGCAGTAAAAAACTTAATTAAGAAGCAAATTCCTTAACTTTCAGATGACTGAGGACTCTTAAACTGGTTCTGAGATTAAGAAAAGAAGCTGTCAGTTAATTAACTTTGCCTTGCAAAATTGCCACAAACACCATATCAGTCATGTAACCTAGTCACCCACCCTATACTATACTATAAAAGGAAATGGGATGATATTTTCCAGGCCTGTTTTTTAAAAATACTAAAAAACCTCTCTCTTGGAAGATGGGCAAGGAAAACGAGCATGGGCTCACACTTGTTACCATTAAAGTAAACATCAACTTCAGTGAGAGTAGGATTGGGCAATGCCCTGGGAGCAAATAATATTTAAATGTGTGTAAGAACATAAGATTCATACTGGTTCAGACATAAGAAACATATTGATTCAGATCAATGGTCCGTCTAGCCCAGTATCCTGTCTTCTGACATTGGCCAGTGCCAGATGCTTCAGAGAAATTTTGTCAATACAGTGGAACCCTGTTTATCCAATCTAACTGGGACCGGGGCCAGATCAGATAATCAACAATTTGGACATTCAGGACAATGGGCAAAGAGCTTTCTATCCTTCAATTTAAAATGGGGGAGAAGGCTCGGATGGTCAGCCCCATGGTGCTGACTGTCGGAATTCCAGCCTTGCAGGGCTGGCAACCTGAACCTGGCTGGCTGGTGGTTCAATTAATGGAAGCTTGGATAAATAGGGTTCTACTGGATTTAGTTGTCTGCCTTCATGTGATGTAATGAATAGGACTCTGTTTTCTTTTTGTTTGACTCTCTCAGTTCCTACCTGTACTTTATCAACTTCTATCCTCTCCTCTTTACTAGGATATATAGAATCCCCATTAATAAATTCTCTCCTATGAGATGTGTCTGTCTGAACCGTGCGCTCTTCTGCACCTGTTGGTTTTCCCCCAACCCTTAGCTTAAAAATTGCCCTACAACCTTTTTAATTTTACATGTCAGCAATCTGGTTCCATTGCAGTTTGGGTGGAGCCCATTCTCCCTGTATAGGCTCCTCCTTTCCCAAAAGTTTCCCATTTCCTACTAAACCTAAATCTCTCCCCCAGTATCATCGTCTCATCCACACATTGAAACCCTGCAGTTCTGCCTAACTGTGGAACTGGAAACATTTTAGAGAACTCTACCATGGAGGTCCTGGATTATAATCTCTTACTGCCAGCCTAAATTTGGCATCCAGGAGATCTCTGTACCTTTCCCTAGGTCATTACTACCTATGTGCACCACAACCACTGGCTCCTCCCCAGCACTGAACATACATACATCTAGATGTCTCTAGGGATCCACAACCTTTGCATCCAGCAGGCAGTTCATCATGTGGTTCTCTTGGTCATCACAAACCCAACTATCTTGATTACTAATTATCAAATCCCCCTTTACTTGTCCCTTCTTAATAAGAAGGGTTCCTTCCCCTTGAGAAGTATCCTCAGTGTGAGAGGATACCATAACATCATCTAGAAGGATAGTCCCTTCTATGGGATTGTCTCCCTCAGCTTCAGCTTGATGCTGTCCTTCCCCAAGACTTTCATCCTTCTCAACAGCACAGAGGCTGTGAGACTTGGGGTGGGACCTCTGTACTGTGTCCTGGAAAGTCTCCTCTGTGTACCTCTGTCTCCCTTAGCTCAGCCATTCTGGTCTAAAAGCTTGTATTCAGTCTCTGACGGTCAGAAATTGCTTGCAATGAATGCACACACATGCCACCTGCCCACAAGGTAGATAATCATACACACTACATTCAGTGTAATAGATTATATTGCCCCCACTCTGCTGCTGTGCTTCTGCTTGCATTTATTTTACTCTCGCAGGGGGGGTTGTTTGTTCGTTTGTTTTTCTCATTTTTCTATGGTTTTGACAACCAATTCTGAATCTTAGATTCAAAAACATTGTTGCAGTAAAAGTGTTCCTAACCTTAGATGAAATGTGCTTTTCCAGCTTCTTCATAAAATGACTTATTTACTAGTTCTTTAGTTTTGATACTATTGGAACAAAAAAAAGTATCAAAACTATTTGTTTCAATACTTTTGTCACAAATTTGGTTTGTGTAGACATGCTCCCACAAACTGCTTAGTTTTTGTTGAGACCTGCTTTTTCTGGTGGGGGATGGGAGGGAAATACTGAGTCAAACTTTTTAACCAGCTCTACTCTAGAATGAAGACTTCCCCTTAATTTATTGCTATGTATTTAAAAGGAAACTGTCAATTTAGAAGTTAGATATTTACAAAACATGAGTTTAAAGTTGTTTCTGGTATTGATCCTGCCCTCGAATAGCCCTGCCAATTTGTCATTTTAAAACCACATTTTCCTATTGTAAACTTTCTTTGGCTTTTCACATGATAAGAAGGAAGAAAGAACCAAAGAAATTCAGTATTTAACAGACCCAAACCAGTGGGGTACAGGAGTCTGGTCGAGGGCAAATATACTGGTCACTGGATGAGTAGCTTTCTGTTCCGAGTGACCAGAGCAGGGCCTGCTCTAGAGGAATCAGGAACCTGCTACAACTGATTAAGGCAGACAGGCTGATTAGAACACCTGTAGCCAATCAAGGCAGGCTAATCAGGGCACCTGGGTTTAAAAAGGAGCTCACTCCAGTCAGGTGAGGAGGAGCCAGAGGAGAGGAAGTGTGTGTGAGGAGTTGGGAGCCAAGAGCACAAGGAGCTGAGAGTGAGAGGTTGTGCTGCTGGAGGACTAAGGAGTACAAACATTATCAGACACCAGGAGGAAGGTCCTGTGGTGAGGATAAAGAAGGTGTTTGGAGGAGGCCATGGGGAAGTAGCCCAGGGAGTTGTAGCTGTCATGCAGCTGTTACAGGAGGCACTATAGACAGCTGCAATCCACAGGGCCCTGGGCTGGAACCCAGAGTAGAGGGTGGGCCCGGGTTCCCCCAAACCTCCCAACTCCTGATCAGACACAGGAGAAGTTGACCCAGACTGTGGGGAAGATCACTGAGGTGAGCAAATCTGCCAACAAGTGCAGGACCCACCAAGATAGAGGACGAACTTTGTCACTGTATATAATAGAGTGCTGTCAAATGCACAGCATAAACAAACTGAAAAGTAAAGAACACTTTTTAGTCTAGTCACTCTCAGTGATATTACAATAAATACCTACAAATAGTAATTAAAACAGCTTCACCAAGTGCTATTTGTAAATTGATGATCCCTTTAATTTATACATGTGTAACCCTTCTGCCCCTCTGAGTTGGCAGCAACAAGGGCCGGGTTCAGTATCCAGGGGTTCCGTTTCAATAACCCAATTCCAAACCAGCTCGAGCCCCCACCCAGTGACCTGGGAAAATCTTACACACACCCCTAGGCGCCTCAAAGAGGCAATGCTTCCCCTCTCGCAAGCACAGAGTCTTGGTGTAGCAGAAAAGATTTAATACATGAGATAAACAACAAACACTAAATTGGGAAAAACACCTCTACTAGAGTTCATAGACCAAACCGTGAGCCAAGACCCACCACAGGAAATTGAGCTGTGTCCTCTTTCCTGGGCTCTTGAGTCCAGCAACCCCCAAATCACCCACAGTCCCAAAAGTCTCTGTCCTGGGTCAGTGCAGCCCCAAAGTTCGAGAGTCTATCTGCAGAGGTCTCCCCCCCCCAGCCTGGTAGAAAGGGGCACCTTACGTGGTCCGGGGCCAACTGCCCTGCCTCTCCGTGGGTTCTGCTCCCGCCTTCTCCACGAACTGCTGCGCTTTACCAGCCGCTCCACTCTGCTCCTCCAGCCATTCTCAGAAACTGCTCTGCTCCACCAGCTGCCCTGTGAGCTGCTCCAGTTGTCCCTGCAAACTGCTCAGCTCTGCAGGCCGCTCCACCCGTCTCACAGCTACTCCGCTCTGCCAGCCGCTCCGCTGCCACCAGCTGTCCCGTGATCTGCTCCAGCCGTCCCCACAAACTGCTCCACTCCGCCAACAGCTCTGTTCCACAGTATAGCTTTGGGCTCCCCACTAGTTAGCACTGTACTCAGTGCTCTCAGCTCAGTGATTTTAGCTTTTTTAGTGATTTTCAGCTCTTAGTGATTCCAGCTCATAGTAGGGGAGCCCCAGTGCTAGTGCACTATTAGCCCAAAGTGATTTCAGCTCAGTAACCTGTATCTAGATTCTTAAGGAAATAAAAAATCAACTCTGACATTCCACAGTGGAGAGAGGAGGGGGTGCAACTGGTACTTCTAGCTCCACAGGGAGACTGCACCACCAGGCACAGATACCTGTCCCCAACCTCTCTCTCAATTCTCTGGGTTTTGGACCCCATGTCCCATGTCTAGCCAGTACCACCCAACTGAGGGTGAGCAATTTGTCACCAAGCAATCCCACAGCTTGGGAGTCTGGGATAGGGTGGGCGTAGCTATGCAAATACACTCTCTGAACTTCTTTCCACCAGATGTCAGTGTAGAGCTTATCCTGACTCTGCTTACACATGTGAAATTTAAATCTCTCTGCAGAGGAAAGTTTGGGTCCAGTTGTTCATGGGAATAGATCCTACCTTCCATGGGCTGTGATCTTGAGGCAGATAGAGGGTATCATACATAGTAGTGCAAATTCTATTCTGTTCTAAGGAGACTGTCCTGCCCTGTATACGTTAGTCTTACACGTGAATATAAAATAGGAAATACAGTATACCAGAAGTAAGATCACACTTGTTTGGTAGGCTTCATGAGACACCATGAAGCAAAAATATTTCCCAGTTTCTGTTAATTGCTAATTAAAATAAGTTGAATCACTAACTAAAACACTATAATTGGAGCTTGCTTATTGGGCTGGAGCATGAAAATTTCTTGTGGGTTTTCTTCCCTACCCCCTCCAAATGAACTTTCCAGGATAATTTTAATAAAAAAAATCAGGAAAAAAATTAACCTGACCTACAAGCAACCTATGATCTCACTAGAGAGCCCAGGTTCATCTTGTAATTCTCATACTGTAACAAATGAGACAAATTTTAACTTGATCTAGCAATTGCACATTCCAGGCTTTAGTGATGGGTTAATAATGCTGTAGAGACAGCACTCTGTGCCCCTCAGCAGTCATTCACTCAGATTGGCTCCTCCTTCCAGAGGCAGATTAATTTCATTTATTAGGGAAGGAACCTTCACCCTCATTTGATCATCTAGTTCTTCCCTCCCTCTAGCATTATTTCCTATACAATATTGCCAAAACAAAGCATTAAAATTCATATTAGCCCCCCAAAAATCATGAGCAGACTTTTAAGCCACATTTTTAAAGCTTTTTATTCTGCTTCTGGTGCCTTTTGTGTTTATTTGAAACATGAAGCAAGATTTTTTTCTGCAACTATAAGGGCTAGAAATTTGCTGTTTTGTAAACAAAAGCTGAGATTCTCATGCAATCTCTTGATTCTTCTTCTGGAGCTTTAAGAAAAATAGGAAATGTCACAAGACTTACAATAAAATCGTGAGAGTGGGCAACATTGCCAACAACACATTTTCTAGTCTACATTTTTGGTTGACTTTGCTTGAGAGACTATTCCACAGTTTAACACATCTCAGCTTTTATTCCTTGAACTCAGCCTATATTTTTCTTTTCATCCTAAGTACAAGGCCTATCTATATGGGGGTGGGATAGCTCAGTGGTTTGAGCATTGGCCTACTAAACCCAAGGTTGTGAGCTCAGTCCTTGAGAGGGCCACTTAGGGGTCTGGGGCAAAATCAGTACTTGGCCCTGTTAGTGAAGGCAGGGGGCTGGACTCAATGACCTTTCAGGGTCCCTTCCAGTCTAGGAGATAGATATATCTCCATTATTTAAAAAAAATAATTAAAAACCCTTAGTAATTCTTTCCAATCAGTAACAATTAGCATTTTATATTTTTCCCTTTTTAACGTTAGATTCTGTTCAGCTCTCTGCCTGCAGTGACTAACATATCAAAGTTCTGCATCCTGAATGGAAAATAAATTATCAATATCAGACATTAATGTGCTTTGATTCTCTGCCCTACCAGTGCCGCTGCTGCTTTGGGTTCACCCATACTGTAGAGATACTCAGTGACTAACCTAACTTAAAGGTAAGAAATGGTGGAAGAATCAAGACACCTTAGGATAATAAGCTTGGCTGTTAAGAGTAAGTTTGAGTGCATACAACCCCCACATCCATGAGTGCAGAGATTGCCCAGTTCTGTAGGATGGTCATGCTGCTTGGAGAGACAGGGCATAAGCATTCTAGCTATCTTAGGGTTTTATAATTCTGCCCATCACCATAGTATCTGAATGCCTTCCACACTAAATCAGTAGCAACAGTGAAGACTCGAGTGGGTTCCAGAAATCTCTGGCACTTATTGCCTTTTCAGGTAAAATATCTGCTTAGGATAGGCTCTTATTTTAAGAGTTAATAAATTTGCTTTTATGGTGGAGAAGCCTTTTTGAAGAGGAAGATTTTACAGTGTTTCCTAAAAACTATTAGACTCTAGGTTCATCTGATCTTCTCTGGAAGCTTGTTCCACAGCTGTTTCCCCTCAGCTGAGAATGGGTGGGTCCAGAAGATCTACAATTCTGCAGATCTACTTTGCCTGGAGCATGAAGAAACACACACAACCTCCTCCCAACTATTAGGCCTAAATGCTGCACCTATCTACCTATTGCCTACTTGGGATGTCAAGAACACTGGGCTCTGGATTTAAGCTTCTAGGAAGAGAACTATATTGTTGGCTGACCAGGTCATGCTAGAGTGTATTCAGGTCAATTCACTTGTGTAGAACAAGGTAATGGTTAGATGTATTCAGAAGTTTAAACTTCTTGAAAATGAATGAGTGGTCGCTTCTTTTGTTCTTCCTTGTCTATTCCTGTTATGTAACAACAAACATTTACATTTGTGTATACCCCATAAATAAATTACCCAGCAAAGAAATCTTGTGAAATGCTAATGAAGGACTTAAGGACTTTAACAGAAAATACTAATTCCAAAGTGAGTGGTCATTGTGTGTGATGATGGAGATCAAGCATTCTAAGTGCATTCCTCACTATCTGTCATCAAACAAAAAGCCCATGTGTGTACAGACAGTGTCCGCAAGCTCTCTGTGTGTAAAGGAGCTATAAACATGGATTGAAGAAATGATTCATCATTTCTGACAGGGAAGTATACCAGATGCAAAGTGGAGATCCCCAGGATTATTTTGGGTGCCCTGGTAAGACTTTTGGGAGACTGGCAATTTGTTACATCACTGCCACCATTTGGAGTTACAAACTGTGACTCACCTGTTTGACACAGGGCCAGAAATGTTTACAAAACTAGCAAGCTAATTGACCCAGAGTCAACCATATTAGGAGATAATGTTTGTGTTTTTGTATGTTTACATATATATTGTTAGAGGTTAACAATGTAACCAAACAGTTCCTGTCTATCACAGTATTCTGTTAATTCAGATATCAGAAGAAGGTAACATTTAAAGGAACTGTGTATGTAGTGATATCATATACATATCACTTTACTGTCTTAATTTCTCTTTGAAGTATACAGCAAATCACCTGAAAATGGTGGAAGGTAGGCAGTTGCCTTATGTTAATGCATGTAGCTAATTACTAGAGATGTTTAGGAAATAGGTTACTTCAAAGACACTATTGTTCGTCCAAGGACTGCATGCTGTCAAGAGGCTTCTCTGGGAATTGTATAAAGGTCTCCTGGGATCTGATCCTTTCATCTCAGATCTGCTAAAACTTTATTGGAAAGTTTTAGCCGAAAGACACTGGTCCCCGGTTCCATTCTGGACCGCCCTGAAATTGGATATTTGGACATTAGACTATAACCTGATGAACTGATTCTAGAACAAACTCTTTTCAATTCTAAAACTCATCATCTCTACTATGAAACAAACTTAAGAGTTTTATTCATGTACGTATGTATAATCTTTTAACCAATACTCTCTCTTTTTTTTTTATAATAAATCTTAGTTTAGTTAAGAACTGGCTGTAAACCTGTATTTGGGTAAGAACTAAAATATTCAGTGACTTGGAAGGTAATGTGTCCAATCCTTTGGGATTGGTAGAACTTTTTATATGATGAACAAGATTTTCAGTAATCTGCATCATATTTGACTTGTCTGTCTGGGAGGAAGCCCAAGGCTGGGTTTCTTTAAGGGACCTGTGTGTTTGGCTTCTGGGTAACCAGTGAGGTATTGTAGAAGCTGTTCTGTTGCTAACATGGTGAATATAAGTATTAAAATAACCACCGGTTTTGGGGATTGTCTGCCCCATTCTTTGCAGTTTGCCCTAATTGAGCAATCTCAGCATGGCCCCCTGGATCCCCAGTCACAACCTGTTATATGTTTACCTGCTTTAACCTCTCAATAACTTATTATTTTTTCTTAACTAATAAATCTATAGTTAGTTTTACTATAGAATTGGCTGCCAGCATTGTCTTTGGTGTAAGATCTGGAGTACCAATTCATCTGGGGTAAGTGACTGGTCCTTTTGGACTAGGAGCAACCTCATGTGGTATGATTTTTGGCTTATGTGACCATTTTCACTAAGTCCAGTTTGCCTGCATGGCAAGATAGGCTGGAGAGTCTAAGGAGACTGTCTGTGATTCCGTGGTAAGACTAATAGTGATCCAGGAGTTCACATTTGTTACTGGCTTGGTGAAATCTAATTATTAAATACACCACCAGTTTATGGTGTCTGTCCTGTCTTCTAACAGTCTGACCTGAGATTGGCACACACTATCTGGAGTGGCTCACAGATGTATGACAAACATTATGAAAACTTCCGCTTTTCATCCAGTGATCCTCAGTGGTGTATGTGTGGATTCCACTCTCCCTTTTTTTTCCTTTTCCTTCTACCCTAGTGCTGTCTGCTTGGGGAAGGACTGGAGTGACCATGTAACAATATATCCTCCAGGCCCACCCCTGGCCTGTCATCCCATTATCCCAGCCTCAGCTGTCCCTGTGCCACACTGTATAGGTAGAGTCCTACAAATCTGAGGACATCTGCTTTATATCCATATCCACAGATGTGGATATCCGTGGACCATTTTTGCAGATCATGGAAATGTGCATCCAAATTTTGTATCTATGCAGGGCTCTATGTACAGGGAACCCCTGTGCTAACGCAAAGGACAATTTCATCTGGTTAATGACCCCATATCTTATACCCTGCTCGCACATTATAATCATATCAGTTGTACTGCCACAAGGCCTTCCATGCCAACAGAGGAGGGGCACAGGATTGGTTCCTAAACACATAGCCCATGTGTATTGTAGCTCTAGAAACAAAGGTCAGAGCCTTGTCTGCAAAAGTGATTGTCAAATTATGTTGCATGCAGAGAGGCAACATATTGAAATTAATTTGCAAAAAGCCAAGTCATTTCTTGCTCTAGTCATCTGGCACTGAGTGCTCTGTTTCTGTACCTTTCTTCCATTTGTTGAAGCACATTCTCCACAATGCAACACTATATATGCACAGCTGTGATACACAATAGTTCACAGAGAAGAGCTGTTAATTTTCTTCCTCATTTTTTGTGATAGTAGCAAAGAAACAGTCACTTTCCTTTAATTCTGAACAAGGAACTGTACCTGAACAAGGAGAACAGCATTATCCTTAAAGCTGCTCTCTACTTTACTACAGAGATTTTGCCTAGAATCTTCCCAAGTTTCCCTCCAGCCTGGATCCCAGCTAAAGATATATAAAGAAATACTACACGCATTTTCACAGTTTGTTGTTTAAATCCCTGGCTGTTGTTAAAAAGTCTCTTAACCCTATTAGTGCTGTTTAAATTGTACTCTTTAAAACATTCTCTAATGAAATGAGAATACAAAGCACACTAAAGAAATGTTACATCTATCATGATATTGATTTTGCAGAACAAAGCAGTGCTTTAAGCAGGAATAAATAGGTCTGCTAATGCTAGAAGTTTACACAGAGATTGGCCCTTGAGGATCTATATAAAGACCAGGGCCGGTGCAACCATTTAGATGACCTAGGCTGTTGCCTAGGGTGCTAGGATTTGGGGGGTGCCATTTTCTACAGCAGCCAGATCTTTGGCCATCCCAGTCTTTGGCCTGGCTGGCAGTCACCGCCAGCATTTAGGTAGAGGGAGCTGGGGCAGGGGAGCATGGGGATGGCCGCCTGCAGCAAGTAAGTGGGGGGAGGCGGCATGCAGGGGAACTCCCTGCCCAAGCTCACCCCTGCCCCGCCTCCTCCCCAAACATGCTGTGGCTGCTTCACTTCTCCCGCCTCCCAGGCTTGCGGCGCCTAAGCTGATTGCACCGGGTGGGGATGTGTGTGGGTGGGAGGGCGCAAGGTGGAAGTTTCGCCTAGGGTGCAAAACATCCTTGCACCGGCCCTGATAAAGACAAAACATTATGAGCACCAGAAAATTTGGGGAATATGTATATATGTGCATTGAAGACATTACACAGAGTTATACAAATGTAGGGCTAGAAGGGACCTAACTGGACAGTCAATCGCCCAGTCAGCGGTGTTGACTGGAGCGGCCAGGATACCTTTTCAACTGGGTTTTCTGGTCAAAAAATGGACTCCTGGTCACCCTACCTCCAGAGGTTGTCTAATCCTCTCCTTTTTCCTTCCTCAGCACCAGGTAAACCTAGATCATCCCTGATAGGTGTTTTCCCCAACTGTTCTTTAAAGCCTCCAGTGATGGGATTCCTCAACCTGCTTTGGAAGCCTGTTCCAATACTAAACTACACTTACTTTCCCTAATGTGTAACCTAAATCTCCCTTGCTTCATATCAAGCTAATTGCTTCTTGTTTTACCTAATCAGACATGGAGAAAATTTGATCACCATCCTCTTTAGAGAACTCGGTGTATTTGAGGATGGGATCTGATAAGTCTTCAGTCATCTTTTCTCAAGACTAAACGTGCCCAGTTTTTTTACCCTTCCTCATAGGTTCTCTAAACCTTTTATCATTTTGGTTGCTCTCCTGTGGACTCTCTCCAATTGTCTACGTGTGGCTCCTACAACTGGACACAGTACTCTAGCTGAGGCCTCACCAGTGCTGAGGCCTCCTGTGGCTTAGAAATAACGCTTTTGTTAATACACCTGTGACAGATTGTACCCCTGTGTTCACATTCTACACACTATTGGAATGTTTACATAATATATGCCTTGTAAGGTATCATTTGAAAACTCTTAATTTGCTGATCAATATTGTCCTGATAAAATGTGTGATAACATTATATGAGAAGTTAGGATTCTCTTGTCTAGTGTTCTTATCACATGTTCCAAACCACACAGACCTGCCCAAACAGAAGTTGGCAAACAGATCTGTCCTAAACAAAGAAACATATGTTCTGTTAAATTTGTATTTAAGCAGTAAACAGAGTCAACAAGCAGGAAGAAAAGACTAAGGAAGTTCAAACAGGTGAGAAAACCGGGAGTGAATATCCTTCCACATAGATTCTCTGGATCCTGGTTCTCAATTGGAAATGTTTTTCAAGATGGGGAGTGAAACAAATGGACAAATGGCCCAACACACCCCTGTCTGTGTGTGTGTGTGTCTCTCTCTCTCTCTCTCCCCATCACAGTCACTGCACCTGAAGACGCAAAGGAAGCAGTCATTGGACTGGGGGAAGGGTCCTGATCTGAGAATTTGGTCAGTAATATGCTGGAACATGTGGTGAGAAAATTAGTTGCAAAGCAAAGATAGTTTAAGTAGATATCAGTAAGAATTTTATCTTTATTTTTTCTTGTAATCGTTTCTGATTTTTATGCTTCATTACTTATACATACTTAAAATCTATCTATGTAGTTAATAAACTTGTTTTGTTTTATCTAAATCAGTGGATTCAAGATGAAGTGTTGGTAACTCCACTTGGGGTAACAAGTTGAGTGCATATCATTCCCTTCAAGGAATAATGAGCTCAATATATTTGTACTGTCCAGAGGAGGGCTGGGCAGTACAAGGCATATGTTTCTAGGGGAGAATGTGAGACTGGGATGTGTGTTGTGATTGGTTTTGTATGATTTGTTCTTGACAAATCCATGTGGTCTATTACTTTATTACCTTACATGTAGCATTCAGCCTTGAAAGACTTTTTTAAGAGGAAGAGATTATTTGACAATTCACCAATCCTTCATTTTTCTCAGAGAGAAAATAAATTAAGGTAATTCCTTAATATCTTAAAACATACAGTTCCCCTGTTGGAAGGAAGTTAGCACATGGGGATTGTAGAATAAAAAGGGGTGTTTAAAACTGGGTGCCAAATAACTTCTATTCCAAGAGCTACTAAAAATCTGTAGTCTAGAAAAACAAGAAATAGCAGGCCAAATCTTCATATTCGTGTCTCATTGCCAATTCAGGGATATGATTCCAACTATTGTAGTCACAGGGTCATCTTAACATGCCTTAGGGAACACCATGATTTAAAACAAGCAAAATAATCACAATTGTTGACAACTTTTCCTTATTAAGGAAAACAAATGAAACATGAAATGAACAATAGTTACTTCAGTTACAATCTTTTGTGTATGTCCTTGTGGAGAGCTTTCAATAGAGATCACATCTGTGAGAGTGGACCTGCCCCAGTGGAGACATTCTTCTCTAGGTAAGATAAGACCAAACTGCATCATTCCCCAAATGAGTTTCGAGTCCTGGCTCAGTGTCAGAGATAGAGAAGACACTTAAACAATAAGCAAAGGAATTCCAATTAAGGTCTGGTGAATCCTGTTTCGTTTATGATGGAGCGGGCAAATTAATGAATATTAAGAATCTTATATTCAAATACAATTCCACTATTAATGTTTACCAAAGTAAGTTTTTATGTTGCTTTCTAGGAATGCAGTCTGAATAATCAGGGCTGTAACAGGAAAAACAGACAGTACCTTAAATTAAAAAAGCATTTCAATATCCAATTAAAATGCCTACAGGGCAAATGTAAATCTAATCCTTTGGCAGTGATTTTGCAAACTATATTTTACCAATGACATTGAAATATCTATGATGTCACCATGTTTCAGAGGCTCTCCTGGGCTGTAAGCTTTTTGATGCTGTGTTGTGGCTTCTTTGTTCTTAGCTGTCTGGCTTTCTTAATTCAGAAAGATTTATATTCCTCCTTTCTATAATCTCGCTGAAGGTGGAATTACAGGTCTTTCAGGGGTTGGTTGGATTCAGATATCAGCCACTGTCACCTTTAATTCCCTTAATACCTTTGTAGGATAGTCTTCTTAGTTTATTCAGTTGATGAATATGTAATTCTCCTAATGCATATGCAGCAGGGTAGTAATTGCTTTTGTACTTCTGGCTAGAAACATTCAGTACATCTTTAGCTGGATTTAACTTTCTCTTATTCAGTCCATTTTCTGAGATTCCTTTAGTTAGGAATTGAGTATGCCTACTTTCTTCAGCTCTCAAACAGTCCTTTTAAACTTTAAGAATTCTTCATCTTTAATCTTAAATAGTCAAAGGTACTGTCTTTCCTTCTTACCAGTCCTTGCAGAGGAGCTTCCTGTCTTTTGGAGTTTGGTAAGGAGATGCTTGAGCATTTCCAGATAACTAATTTCCCAATTAATATCAATATTTTACGTTCAAGTGGCTTCTGACATTAGTAACCAATTATAGCATCAAGGGACCTTGTTATATTTCTACATAAGACATCTAATTGTTCATTTAACAATGGTATCAGGAAGTTATTATATACAAAATATTTGCCTTTTTTTTTTAAAGCTTATACAATTGAAGCATTTTAGCGATGTTTTTCACCTTTCAGTGCAAACATGAATTAGAATAGATAAACAAATATCTTCCATAAAACATTTCCAAACCATAAATGTTCTTTTAGAAGTGTAAAGGACAAAGATGTGAATGTTTAAAAAAATCAGTTTCAATAGCTATATTTCGAGAATCCTTGATGTGGATTGAAACTAAATGCTTTCTGCATTGCAAAGAGGAGGGATAAAGCATGCATCCCTAAGCATTATTACTTTTTGATCCTGAGTAGAGAGCCTCCTTGCTTTCTTTTACATGATATTTTACAAAGTCTGTTTTCTTGAGATACAAATTTTCTTGACACTAGAATTCTGATTTAGATAAAGGAACGTGGCCTGTTCTTTGAGTAGATTTTCTGTAGTGGGGTGATTACCCTGCTCCTGTCCTGAAGGGCTTAAAACAGCCCAGGAGAGGGCTGTGGCTGGGGCAAGAAGCCTGGGCTGACTGGGGAAAGTAGGCTCAGTCTTGGCCATGCCCCAATCAGGCCCAGCTGGCCCCTCTAAGAGGCTGGGAGCCAGAAGCCCACACAGTCTCTCTCTGTGTTCAGCGAGAGAAGGGCCTGGCTGAAGGGAGGTTAACCAGGTATCTGGAGTGGAGCAGGACTGGGGAAAGGCCAAAGGAGCTGGGGAGCTCTGGCCTAGGAAAGCCCCAGGCTGCAGGCACAGTAAGGCCTATTAGGTACTGGTTTGCAGGGGGCAGCCCATGGGTAGCCAGAGGCAGCAGGTCCAAACCCCTTTGCCTGTGATGAGTGGCTTATACTGCAGTCTGCCCCAGTGAATGGGGGCTAGATGGAGACTGGGCAGTAGCCAAGACTGAGGTGAAGTGGGGATAGAGGGTTAGGGGTTCCCCTGGGAGGGGGAGACCCAGAACTGTGGGGGAACTGCCAGGAGGCAGCACACAGTTAAAGGGGCACCAGGGTCCTGGGAGGGACATGGTGGCCAGCAGTGGTAGTGGAACACCGGCAGACAGAGTGCGCTTCTGGGTTGAAGAGCTAATTCCTAGAGATGACCAGCAACAGGTGCTGCTGGGTGAGTCCGCACCTGATTACACCTTCTTATGGTGGTTTACCTTTTTGACCAAATGGTTCCTAGATGTACATCCTACCATTTGCAGTATATCTACAGTTTGCAGCTTAAGTCATCTATCAACAATTCTATTAAAACAACAACTTACAGTAACGTTTTATATACATATTCCAAAAAATAGTGTAAAAAATAAAATGCATTCCAGATTCTATGTAAACACACATGGATGTAATAAATATGGTTTTATTATCAAGGCGGTATAACCTTCCTTGAGTAGGGGGCCTATTGTGATGACAAAGTGGAAATTTCCTAGGAATTTCCTTAGTTTGAATATTCTGAGCTACTGAAAGAAACATATAAGGTATCATTCTCCAAGCTCCATATGTATTAAAATAATTTTCTCAAATTCAGTAAAGGCAAGTCTGTAACAATTTAACATTATATGAACAAATTTACCTCTTTTTTGCGTAAATTTTGAGGACTACCCTCTACAGGAAACAGGTGCTCAGAGATGGAAAATGAGACAAGAGTGTTTTCATCTATGGATACATGAATAATACATGGCAGAGCAGGAACCAGAACCCAGAAGTCCTGAAACCAAATCCTGTGCTATCAGCACAGGACTATCTTCCTCTTAGGTCTCAGCTTAGTGAATCTTGGTAGGGGATCTAAAATTGGAATCGTAAAATAGTGCACATACACGTTCTTTGTTAGTCCCAATCTCTCACTCTTGAATTGACTTGAAAAATTTCTTCTGATCAAAATCAAACTCAAATGCAGTAATTTGAAACTGTTTGTTGCCAAATAACTTATTACTTCTACATGGAGATCAGTGTATTGCTGCAAAACAAAGTAAGTTAAAGTCTAAGGTACATTATAAAAATGAAAAAAACTTGTAACAGAGTAGACTGAGTTTAATTTTAAATGAAAGCTGGAATTTTTATCCAATATACATAATGGACTGTGCATTTGTTCCTAAATAGATTCCTTCACCATAATCAATAGAATTACACATGTATTTTAAATGAAAAGCTGTGTCCTCTAGAGAATATTTTTTCTATTCTTCTACTTTTATCAAGGATCTCCAGGATCTGTTTGCTGTGTGTGAATCTCATCCATATCCTATTGAAGCTGATGAAAATGTTCCCTTTGACTTCATTGGAATTTGGATTAGGGCCTATGAGAAAGAAGGGTTTAAAAGCCAGAAGTTAGCTATAATCCTTTACCAGTCATTGATGTGGTCTCTTGAGGGGTCTCTACTGTCCCTGATCTGGCTTTCTTTGGTTAGTCCTTTGTCAGGACAGTTCTTGGCCCCTGGCCTCTAATTAGCCCTAGTGGCCTGTTTCATCTCTTTGGCTGTGTTTCTGAAGGAAGTCTGCTACAGGGGTGTTACCCCTTCTCTGTCCCAGGCCTTTCTGCCTCCCCTTTCTTCTCTGTGCTCTCTCGTTTTATAGCAGGTCTTGTTTCCCCTATTGCTTGCAGCTGTGGGTGCCTGCTTCATGGTTGGCCCTTGTGGCAGCTGCATGGGGGTGTGGTCAAGCTGCTTGCCTGAAGGTAGGAGAGGCTTACCTCTCCCTTCTGCCTCTGCTCAGTATGGGGTTTGTAGACCCCATTATATCCCTAAAATATGTAGAATGAAAAGATTAAAAATACAGCATATACCCTTCTCTACAGCTTATTCTAAAAGTGCAGCAATGTTTCTGAATCACGTGTTCCAGCACCTTTTCGGCTGCTATCTTATTTTGCAAATAGGATTTATGCTTGTTTCAGAAAGATATAGATACATATTTCTATATCTGTATTTGGCATATACATAGTATAGCTTTGGGATGAAATGTTCAGCTTTGATTATCTGAACAAATAACATGAGGACTAATGAAGTTAAAGATAGCTTCATCTGCAGCTTGTTTATGGTAGTTTAGACTTTTATCAAAGTTCTAGGTAATAGACAGTATGCTTTCGATAGTTTAACACTTCCATTTGCATTGGATAATTTCTCCCAGTATGTTGATGTTCTAATATCACTCTGGTTAATGGTATGTAAACAGTGATAATGTAAAAGATGTGACCTCCTATTTATTTAGGGATACTAAGTATATTTTTTACCCGTGAACAAGGGACCTATTAGAAAAGCATAGCAGTAATATCTCCAACATTCTCATTCACTGCAGATTTTTCACAGCCCCCTCTTTTCTGGATTCCTGCCATATATAATATTTGTTAAAAATCTCCAATTTTTCCCATTCACCCACTTTTTTCCTCTACACAAATGATTTCACAAGAACAACAAATTAAGGACCCTAAAGTCTCTGGCTTCAGCAGTCTTCCCAATCTAGTGATCTTCTGTCTTTGAAGAGGGCTTTCCCTAGCTGTTTCACATAGACTTTAGAACATTCTTCTTGAATTATCTCCCTTCTCTAAGGTTGCAATGCAAGTAATAGGGTACTATGATGATTCATCTAGGTTTAGAATGCTGCTTATTTCTTCTGTACTGAGAATTGATTTTTTTTGGATTATTGGAGCACCTGAGTACAAATATACAACTGTCAATCCCTACTCCAAAGAATTTACACTGTAGGTATAAAATGAGACAACAGCCTGAAACAGGCAGAGGGAACACAAGGCAACAATGAGATGATCCTTGTGATAAATAGTGACCACCGAGCACCACCTGCTGTCTAACCATAGGTACCTTGATTGGTCTCAACCATGAACAATGTCAGTTACAGTTGATATTGTCCAATATTTTTTCTGATCCAGATTTATCAAGACTGAAACTTCAGATTTCAAATAAGGGAGAAGCTTTTCACTTCATTCTGACTATTAAATTAGAAAGCCTAAGACCAACTGGATTTGGCATCTCTTAACATCACATCCTTAAGGAGGATAACTTAGAATAAAGATATACTACTAAGGTAGGCCGTGTTGTGATCTGTTGACCAAGAAGCAGCTGTGGTAGGTTTACGTGAGTAACTGATATGAAGGTTGCCATTTGGCTCTTTTGTTGTAGAATTCTCTGAGAAAATCAGGTTGGTCTCTTGGTCAGTCTATGCCCCAATGGTCTTGCAGTTTGAGCACTTAGAGTGCTATTAACTCATACTTTATCCTCCACAACCAAATATAGCATTGGCAAACTGACCTACTGCTACTGACTTTTCTCATCATGGCATTCTGGAAGAAAGGTTCTTTTTAATTTTCCTGACTTGATATTCAGGTCTTAGTGAGGAGAAGATTTTCTACAAATCTAGAGAGAATGTCAGTGGCTACAATAACATATTCCTTTTTTCACACATCTAGTGTTCTTTTCCAAGATCTATTTGGGAATAATAAAGGGATGAGAAGTTCTTTGACTTGTGGGACAGTAGGGCCACAATAAAATTGCCATAGGTAATCAGACATGTAGCCCTGGAGAGTTCCCCTCTTACACTGTATAGAAGTCATGGGCTGGATGTGAGACCTTTGATAAGTGACTGGCTAATTTATATCATATAAACTTGGATATGGCTAGCAGTTACATGTCACTAGTGGCTATTTTAATCAGTTCTCATTTATCATAGGAGGCTGGCAGGCCACTCAAAACAGCTCCACCCTTCTGGAAAATGTGGGTGATCAATAGTGTCAATCCACCCCTATGAACTCCCCAGATCATATTCTGCAATAGGTCAACAAATACAAGGGCAATATCAAGCAAAATTTTGCCTAGGCCCTTACTATTTATTTTGGCACAAGTGGCTTGTGGTCTTTTATGAGCATGCAGCACTGATTTACCCCAGCTAAGGACCTTGTCCATAAATATTTTTGTTCATTTCTAACTCTGGGCAGGGTTTTCAGCTGGTTCCTATTGTCAAACAAAAGTTATGATGAACAGGAGGGCTGGTAAGAGAGAACTTTATTTTGTGGCCAGAGTCACCTGACATGCGTCAGTTACAAAAGTCAAGTCTTGTCACCTGGCAACTGTCAGTATGATGCTAGTATCTACTGTTACGCCTATTTTTTTTCTAAACTAGTTCATCCATTTGTTTGTTACCATGGAATTCAGAGCAATGTATATACAGTGAGATCTAGCTGATGTGCTATCTTGTTGGTATTATGTAGAATTGTTCATGCATCAAATTCAGTATTATCTTTCACCTGTTATTAGTAATTTCCTTTGGCTGATTTACTTTGATCTTGAATAGGGTGCTAGTATAGCAAATTGTGCTACTTGCTGTTTTTGCAAGGTGTTAGCCTTCCTTAATGATTTCAGCTGATACTTAGCTTGCATGTTTTTTATAGAAGGTGATACAAATAATATTATAGGGAATTTACCAATAGGTGGTGCTGCTGTAACTAAATTCTGATGGGACTCGTATGCAAATTTAACTAAGGACTTCTGGGACTCCCCATTTATATATACTTCTAAAAATAATTGTTGCTTTCATTAACATTAATATGTTTTTATGATTTAGGATGCTGGGAGGGAGTTTCAGAAAATGAGCTGGTTAAGAAGATCACTAACTATAACCAAACAGCCTAATCTTAGGGGGATTGAGTACGGAAGTAATAACTTCAAGGTGCAGTGGATTTTAACATTCTACAATGCACAATCTTTGAAAAAGGTTACAATAAATTAAAAGGACATTTGATTTTAAAATTGTACTTTTGGCTGAAAATATTGTATGTTAACTGTTAAAAACAATGTAATTGAAATAATACAGATTTTTTCCCCCAGGTTTGTTTACACTGTGCATAATTTGTCGATTCAGTTTCCTTTCTTACAGCATCTGAAGACAGGAACACTTTTCTTTTAAATTAGAAAACGGAATTGTAGAAGTATAAAAATGGGCAGGCTGACTCATACAGGTAAATACTGGAAAAGTACTTTTTAACATCCTTTGATATTCTTTAAATATCAGCTGATGGTATTATCTTCTTATTTTCTCATTAAGAGTGCGATTACTTTGTAACCGTAACCAAGAAAAAAAATTCCTGAATTGGTCCCTTATGGAAAACATGCCATAGGATTGAATAGTGATATTCCTTCCCCCCCCATAATCTTTAAACAATATATAGCATTTCACCATGGATATAATTCTCTATTATCCTTGATGATGGTATATGGGTGCTGTAGAATGGACAGTTGTCTCCTTAAATTTTGTAGAGTTTTGACAGTTTTGTAGGCACAGCCTATGGTAAGTGGCAGCATGGAACCAAACAGTCCAGGGGAACATTGGGAAGAATCCAGCCTCTTGTCTGCCCATACTACACTTCTTGAGATGCAGCTCATAGAACCAATGCAACTTGCCAACTAGTGCATAGGAAGGGCAGAATCATGGCCTTGCCTCCTCTTAGCCCTTTTGAGAGCATCATGTGGCTTTGGGGGAAGACAGGAGGGAGCAGTCCATTTATTGGCTGAAAAACAGGGACTGCAATTCTGCCTCAGACCTAAATGGATGGTGCAAGGAGTGATGTCTATAGAAGCCTGTTACATTTCTATAAAGAGTTGTTTGGTCCATTGGTTTAAGCTTACTTAGCTTCCATAGGATTTTTCTAGGAGTGTAGTTATTAGGGAAAAACCCTTTTTGCATTGTGCCTTGATGTATATGGGGATGCTATACTTCACTTTCTAATAGTTACTGTTGCTGCCTACAGCCTCAATAAAGGTGACTTAAGACAGACTGTGGAAAAATAACTTTATTGTAATGAAAACTGTGACACAGCCCACTTTTCAAAAGGAAACCAGAGAAAATATGAATATTCCTTTGTTCAAAATATTTTTGCACCAACAAGCAGCAAAAGTTTGGATGTATAGTTTGAAAAATTTGAGCAAAGAAGCCAGAGAGATTTGCTTCAGTGCATTGCAAATGCAATTGTATAATGATTCACTATCAGCCAATAAGAATATAGTAACTTGCATAATATTACAATGAAAGAGTGGCTATTCCAATCCTATACAGAACCAGACAGTGAGCATGAAGACATAACTGACAAAAACCTGCACAATTATGGGTAGTTGTTGGACAACATCCCTGCCCTTTGGTCTAGGGGAAGTTTAGGTTGGATATTAGAAAAAACTTTTTTTTTTCACTCAGTGGTGAAACATTGGAATGGGTTACCTATGAAGGTGGTGGAATCTCCTTCCTTAGAGGTTTTTAAGGTCAGGTTTGACAAAGCCCTGGCTGGGATGATTTAGTTGGTGTTGATCCTGCTTTGAGCTGGGCGTTGGGCTAGATGACCTCCTGAGGTTCCTTCCAACCCTGATATTCTATGATTCTAAGCCAATTTCACTTCAGTATAAGTTTTGATTTTTATACCTATAGGGGAACAGAGCCACTTTTGGTAGGTCAACATAACCATAAGGTAAGCAGAGATGAGCTGGGGGAAAAGACTTCAGGAGCAGACTGTGTTGCATAGATATGCCTACTCTGCCTAGGTGCACAGCAGATGGAGTTGCTTTCCCAAAATGATCAATTTTGGCTGGTTTTGGGTTACAAATCTCTCTAGTATTTGAATGTTGGGGTAATGAAATGTTATATTTATTGTACAAGTAAGTGGCAGCAGAACTGTGCTTAGTATGCCCTGCTTGAGGGGGTCACCCTAAACTGGACCTCCCTTGCTCAGCAGGGGGAGGGATGCCAAATCCCAGTGAAAAGAGTGTGCAGGGACAGCTGTTCTTCCCTGGAGATGTGGACTCTGCCTAAAAAGTCCTAGACCCCATTTCACTTGCCCCTCTCTAGCATTTAGTGACAGAAGAGATTAGACTCAATTGAGTCTTTGTTTTTTGTTGGCAATTCCTAGAGCTGACAAAGCTGCTGAGCAGGTCTAGAGGGCTAAGCCTTAGACCTTGTCTGGGGACAGAGAGAGACAACATAGAGATTGCACTGACTGTGAGGTTCTCCAGCGCCTGCTGAAATCACTAAGTGCTTGGTTAAGTGGTAACACCTCAAAACATGACATCGCTGGGGCAGTAAGCAGCAGTGGCAGAGAAATACTGATTTCAGAGAAACAGCAGCTGGAAGCCAGTTGCAGAGGTAGCAGCAGAAGCAATACTCAGCCCCCCCCCCCAACCCTGCAGTGGGAGGTGAACCCCTGTGAATGCAGCTCTAAACTCTAGGTCTTCACTAATCAAGGACAGTCAACTGTGAGTGTTGGTGCAGCGGAGGGAGAGGGGGATGATGTGTTAAAGGGGCATATATTTGTTGGATTTTCCCACTGCAAGGTGGGAAACCGAGGCAAAGGACACTGTCCAATGCACTGTGAGGTTGGGTCTACTTATGGCAGAGGTGGGCAAACTACAGCCCGCAGGCCAGATCTGGCCCATGGGACCCTCCTGTCCAGCCCCTGAGCTCCTGGCCCAGGAGGCTAGCCTCTGGCCCCTCCCCCACTGTTCCTTCTTCCCTGCAGCTTCAGTGCACTGCGCTGCCGGCACAATGCTCTGGGTGGCCGGGCAGCACAGCCTGGCCTGACCCCGTGCTCTGCAGCAGCGCTGGGGTGTGGCCAGGTGCTGCAGCTGTAGCGCCGCCAGCCACCCATGCTCCAGGCAGTGCAGTAAGGGGACAGGGAGCAGGAGGTTGGACAGAGGGTAGGGGAGTTCGGGGGGGTGGATAGGGGTCAGGACAGTCAGAGGGCAGGGGATAGGGAGGTTGAATGAGGGGAGGGGTTCTGAGGGGCAGTCAGAAAGGAGGGGTGGTTAGATGTGGTGGCAGGAGGCGGTCAGAGGACCAGGAGATGGGGGGGGGGGCTGGATAGAGGGCAGGGGAGTTTGGGGGTGGGGGTGGCTGGGGACAGGGGGTGTGGCTAGGGGTCAGGGCGGTCAGAGGGCAGGGAACAGGGGGTTGAATGGGGCAGGATTCCTGGGTGGGGGCATCAGGGGGCAAGAAGAAGGGAGGGGGAGATAGGGGGTAGGGGCCACACCATGACTGGCTCATAGACCAGAAGGGACCAATATGATCATCTAGTCTGACCTCCTGCACAAGGCAGGCCACAGAACCCAACCCATCCACAGCCTCCTCTAACCGGCCCTCCATACAATTTCTGAAACCCAATGCAGCCCTCAGGCCAAAAAGTTTGCCTGCCCCTGGCTTATGGTCACATGCTTTTGAATGTGGTTGTGGTGTTTTCCCAAATTAATGCTGGGTTCCCTTTCAATAAAAAGTTCTCTTTTGTTATACATACTCTGCGCTTGCTAGTGAGGAAGTATTGCCTCTTAGAGGCACCTGGGATGGTGGTAAGTTTGCCCTGATTACTGAGTGGGGAGTCAAGCCATTTCTATTTTGTGTTGTGAAGAGGAACATCTAGATCTTGAATATGACCATTGCTCCTGCCAACTCCACCTGGCACAAGGATTACAATAATAAGATTCCTTTGGATAGTCATTGAAATAAATGATTTACTGCCTTCTTGCTACTCCTCTTGATCTTTGATTTAAGTTACCTGTGCCCTCCATTTATAGTTAATTGTAACACTTAAGTTTATTTTAACAACAGCTGCCACAGATGTAATGTAGGAAGAGACATGACAGGACATCAAAAGATCAGGATAATACACTTCTGGTTTTGTCACACTGTTTGTTCCCTTACTCACAATAAACTGTTATCTGACAGAAATCTCCATGATCCTAACCCTCTAAAAATATCTAAAGAAACATTGAGTCTGATAGCTCTTAGATAAAACCAGCTAAAATGGACACACTGATGCACATGAAATACAGCAGCCTTCTCTGTTTTTGGAAGGTATGCCAGACAGCTGTTGATCCAATAGAATAGTACAGAAAGATGATGGTCTGGCCATTGTTTGTTAAGGTTCTGATTCTGACTTGCCCATCTACTTGTTTCTGAGTACATTTCAGAGCAGTGAGGATGTGTCATCATTGATAATTAGAATATCTTGCAATTTGCAGCAACATGTCATCCTTATTGGAGAGCTGGGACAGCTGATTTTAAGAAGTATCTTTTGAGTATTTTAATCACCCGCAGAATGCTTGTTTATTGAAGGCAGGCAGAATTGAAGTCTTTGCACCTTGAGGAGCTTGGGAACTTCTCCCACTCTATTTGTATGGCATCCCAGAAAGAGTGGGACAGGGAAGCAAAGAGACAGGTCCATGTCTTCACTTCCCCCTGGGATGCATGGACAATCGGAGAACAGCACAGGGGAAGTAAGGTTTATTCTATAAAGATGCAGCATTTTGTTCATTGCCTCTATACACCCAGGTGTTCAGGGAGCATTTGTGTCTCAGCTGCTCTGTCTCCTAGCATTGGGACAGTGGGCTATACTTAAAAGGAAAAAAATCAAGCCCTTTACTATTATTACCATTTATATAGCTATATACAGGGCTGGCGCTTCCATTTAGGCGACCTAGGCAATCGCCTAGGGCGCCAGGATTATTGGGGGGCTGCATTTTGCTGGGAGGGTGGCAGATGGCTCCGGTTGACCTGCCGCAGGCGTGCCTACGGAGGATCCGCTGGTCCAGCGGCTCCGGTGGACCTCCCTCAGGCACGCCTCAGGCAGCTCCACCAGAGCTGTGGGACCAGCGGACCCTCCGCAGGAACGCCTGAGGCAGGTCCACCAGAGCTGGGGGAGCATCGCATGGGGTGGCGAAATGGCCGTGTGCCTAGGGCGCAAAAAACTCTGGTGCCGGTCCTGGCTATATAGAATGCTCAAGGAACTTTACAATATAAGATAACAAGGAATTTCCTTCCCCAAAGAATTTACAACCTGTAGATTTGAACATTAATCACTTTTAAATCAAACTATTGACAACCTGCCCTCTTTTACTTCCTTTCATTTGTTTTTAAAGTGCTTTGTAGACAAAGATCAGTACACAAATGCTAAATATTAAATAGTATTACTAATAATTAGGTCATTACATCAGTAAATCTGAATTTAGGATTCTTTGCTTCCCCTGCTAAAATTCTGATGACCATCGTTAACATTGTAAGATAGGAAAATAAAGGGGATGGATGAGAAAGAAGATGCCTGGGTCACTCTTCTATGGAGGATTTGTAAAAAGAAGCAGTAAGGAAGAAATGGGTAGCTCCATAATGCAGAGTTTGAAATCAAGAAATAGCAATTACTTTGAATTTATACTGGTAGCATTTGACTCTAACTTCATTTTGTACTTACCATCCAAGTCTCAATGGGTTTCACTTGATGGTCCAGTGCGCACATTTTTATAAAAAGAGTTAGTACTTCATTTTCTAACAAAGATGTAGCAGCTTTTATATAAATCCATTATAGCCTGGGCAGAATCTAATGAGGTTTTGATTCATCTAATACTTGTCTCTAGGCCACTGATGGTCATGACTCCAAGGGGAACGGAGGAATCAGGGTTGCTGAATGGATACTGAGATCCTGGGCTTCAGAAAGCCATTTGCTTCATTTTTAATGTTGGTTCCAAGGCAACTTTCTTTAAGCTGACAGCAGCATCGCTTAATGCCTGGTAGTGGGGGGGGGAAGGTGCAGTCTTTTTAAGGAGGTCAATGTTTAAAGGGATGATTTACAGTCCAAAGCAGGAGCTCTGAGATTGTCAGGATATGGCTGATTAGCTCTGCTGCCCAAGTTTATTTTTAGGGTGTGACTTTTTAAAAAAAGATCTCAGTGCTGGGCTAGCTTTGCTCCCACTGAAGTCAACAAGAGTTGAATCAAGCTGAGGACTTTTGAAAATCCTCCCTTAATATATTCAGATCCAGAAGCAAATGTTTCTATTATTATAGTTTAATTATTTACAGCTTAAGGATAAAATTAAATTAGCTCCCAAATGAGGGGTGCTCTTCCTATTTTCTTAAACGCTTGAACATAAATAGCAGCATACATTTTGAAATGTAATTGAGGTAAGAAATTAATTGTAAAGGATATTCATAATGCTTGCAGGTTTGACTCAGTATGTTATACATTGTACAGACTGATGGATGTTGGATTGTTGCAATCTCCATGGGCACAGATCATGACTTCACCTCAGTACCAAAAGGTTCTGAGCACCTGTTATAAGGTGCTGAGTGCACTCAGCTCCCAGTAACTTCAATGGGACTTGAGCTCTTATGTTAGCTGTTTTCATTAGCAAATGGGACCACCTCCTTCCTCCCATGGAAAATTGAGGTTTGGATGGCTAGCTCCCACCCTACATATTTCTATTCTGAAATGCTGCTGTTGTGCTGCACATGAGTTGTAATTGAGTTGCCTCATACTTCTGTTTTGCTCAATAGGGTGCATTTCCTGCTTGGATTAAATATCTCATGGTCCCTCCTTCACTTGGAGAGGCATTGTATCTTGGAAATTGCCTGGCCATAATGCAACATGGGAGATAAAGTCTGACTGGGAAGTCAATCACATAGATGAAAAGAGAGGCATCATGGCAACATTTTGGAGTTGAAATATTTCAGATTTCAGTCAAATTGTGGTGTGTTCAGTTCTTCTAAAGATTCCAAGGAAAACAGATATTTTTTAAAAGATTGATGGAAAAATTTCAGCCAGCTCTTATCGGTATCTCACAGAATTAAACCCTAGGTGCTTGAAGGAGATCTTTAGACTTTTTAAGTAGCCAGGTATTCAATGTTAATTAATTAGTGTCAACATCTGCAATCTGGGCAAGATGGGGCTCTGCTCAGAAAAATTTGAAAGATGACATGATGATACATTGAGAAGACTTTTTGTATGGCATTTTGCAAACATATTGCCAGGTGTTGTACAGAGTTAGACAAGTTCCAGAATGAAAATAAAAAATAAGGAACATGAGGGAAAGAAATAAAGACGAGAGTAAAGATATATTGTCATGAGAGATTTGACTCTCTCTCTCTCTCCCCAATGTGGCTGAAAAATACAGGAAGGTTTGTTCCAAATATCAGGAGCTGCAGTGGGGAAAGACTTTGAAGAGAGAACAGTGTTGCTGTTTGAATGATATATTATACTCTCTATAAAGTTCTGTACTCCAAGGTATTTAACAATATGCTAATACAATGAAGATTCCAGAAACATACACTGGCTAAGTGAAAAGATCTAATTTAGATATTATCAATCTGACTTTTTTTGCATGTGATAGACATTCTATAGAAAATGCACAGCTAACATGTATAATACGTTACAAGGTTAATATCAGTCTCTGATTATCTTAAAGTGATAAGAGTATTTGTTTAAACACTAATATGATACAGAGCAGAAAACACTTAGTTAATGGTGCTGGATGCAAGCTTCTGTTATGAAAATTCTGTATGTGAATCACCTCTTCTGAATTATACAAGAAAGTCCATGGTAAACAATTTAGGATGGGAGACTAGTTTCTCAAAATGCAAATGTTTGGTTGTGGAAAATCTAAAATGATGCAATCATGGTATAATTCCCCACTCTGAACCTTAGCGTCCGAAAGATGGGGTACCAGCATGAATTCCTCTAAGCTCAATTACCAGCTTAGAACCTGTAGCGCTGCCACCAACCAGGAATTCCAGTGCCTGGTACACTCTGCTTCCCCCAAAACCTTGCCCAGGGACCCCCAAGACCCAGACCCTCTGGATCTTAACACAAGGAAAGTAAACCCTTTCCCTCACCATTGCCTCTCCCAGGCTTCCCCTCCCTGGGTTACCCTGGAAGATCACTGTGATTCAAACTCCTTGAATCTTAAAACAGAGAGGAAAATTCACCTTTCCCCCTCCTTTTCTCTCCTCCTCCCAGACTCTCCCTGAGAGAGAGAGTAATCCTAACACAGAGAGAAAATAACCTCTCTCTCCCCCTTCCCTCCAATCTCCCCCACCTCGGTGACAGTTTTGGGCTTCCCATCTAGGATGTACCTTTCTATTTCCTCTGGAACACCCTCTAAGAACTGCTCCAATTGTATTAGGAGGTGCATGTCGTCCAGAGATTTAACATTGGCTCCTGATATCCAGGCATTATAATTCTTTCCAATGTGGTAGGTGTGTCGGGTGAATGACACATCTGGTTTCCACCTTAGGGCTCTGAACCTCCGATGGGCATGCTCAGGTGTTAGCCCCATTCTGATTCTGGCCTTGGTTTGAAAAAGTTTATAATTGTTCACATTCTCCTTAGGCATTTCAGCTGCCACCTCTGCTAGGGGTCCACTGAGCAGTGGCCTCAGCTCTATCATGTACTGGTATTCAGAGATGCTGTACCCATGGCAGGTCCTTTCAAAATTTTCTAGGAAGGCCTCAGTGTCATCACCTGCCTTGTAGGTGGGAAATTTCCTGGGATGTGGAACAACAACTGGCAAAGGGTTGTTAGGGTTGGCTGTGTTATTCTGCTTAGCCTGCGCTAATTCCAGTTCATGTTTTCTCTCTCTTTCCCTCTCTTCCCTCCTTCTCTTTTTCCCTTATCTCCAGCTCTCTCCTGTGGGCAGCCTCTTTTTCTCTCTCTCAGCTCCATCTCTTTTTCTCTTAGTTCTATCTCTTTTTGTTTTATTTCTAGTTCTTTTTGTTTCTTTTCCATGTCTCGCTTGTGGTCTGCATCTTTGATTTCTTCCTCTGCATCCCGTTTTGCCCGTTTCTTGGAACTCATACTTCCGGCTTCCTTGTGTTGGGGTGCCCTCTGCTGTTTACTGCTTGAGTTGCTGCTTTTCTGTTGCCTTCTTCCTGTTGCTTAGCAACAGAGGCTATTTTTTAAACTCCTTCTACCTAGCTATTCCCGACAGAGTTAGAAAGAAAAAAAACATTCATTTGCAAATGTGTTTTGCTGGTGTATGGTGACTCACAACTGGAGTCCCATTGTTTAACAAAGATCCTTGTTAAACCTTAATGGCTTTGCCTTCAGAGTACTCAGAAGGGAGAGACCAAAAAAACTTGTAGACCTTTGCTTTTAAAAACAATCTCCTCTAGCCTGCTTTACACACAGCTAGCAGGGAAAGAGAAAGAAAAAATCCTACTGGCTTTTGCTTCTAAACCCAAACCTCAGTCTGCCTGCAGATAGCTAGCAGGGAGAGAAATAGAAACCTCACTGGCTTTTGGATTCTATCTTATCTCATTGCTGCACACCATGTCATGGTATAATTCCCCACTCTGAACCTTAGCGTCCAAAAAATGGGGTACCAGCATGAATTCCTCTAAGCTCAATTACCAGCTTAGAACCTGTAGCGCTGCCACCAACCAGGAATTCCAGTGCCTGGTACACTCTGGTCCCCCCAAAACCTTGCCCGGGGACTCCCAAGACCCAGACCCTCTGGATCTTAACACAAGAAAAGTAAACCATTTCCTTCACCATTGCCTCTCCCAGGCTTCCCCTCCCTAGGTTACCCTGGAAGATCACTGTGATTCAAACTCCTTGAATCTTAAAACAGAGAGGAAAATTCACCTTTCCCCCTCCTTTTCTCTCTCCCTCCCAAACTCTCCCTGAGAGAGAAAGTAATTCTAACACATAGAGAAAATAACCTCTCTCTCCCCCTTCCCTCCTTTCTCCCCACCAATTCCCTGGTGGATCCAGACCCAGTCCCCTGAGGTCTCACTAGAATAAAAAAAACAATCAGGTTCTTAAACAAGAAAAGCTTTTAATTAAAGAGAGAAAAAACAGTGAAAATTATCTTTGTAAATTTAAAAAATGGAATAGGTACAGGGTCTTTCAGCTATAGACCCTGGGAATACCCTCCCAGCCTAAGTATACAAGTACAAATTAAAATCTTTTCAGCAAAATACCAATTTGAACTCCTTCCAACGAAATACACATTTGCAAATAAAGAAAACAACCATAAGCCTAACTCGCTTTATCACCTAGTACTCACTATTCTGAACTTATAAGAGCCTGTATCAGAGAGATTGGAGAGAAACCTGGTTGCACGTCTGATCCCTCTGAGCCCGCAGAGTGAACAACCAAAATCTAACAGCACACACAAAAACTTCCCTCCCTCAAGATTTGAAAGTATCCTGTCCCCTGATTGGTCCTCTGGTCAGGTAACAGCCAGGCTCACTGAACTTAACCCTTTACAGGCAAAAGAAAGATGAAGTACTTCTGTTCTATTAACCCTTGATTATCTGTTTGTGACAGATGCACTTACTGAGATTCTGGTGGATACACTTATGTATCCTGTTTCAACTTTCTATAGTTCCAGGAAAGTCCATGAACATAACTTAATCCAAATGCTGGCTCTTGAATTTGTGTATGCACAATACATCCTCACTAAAGATCTGTACATATATCCTATCCTACTGCAGTTTGCTTTGCGGTCATAATCTTTCTCATGGAGTTGACATTCACAGATATTTATCATTCATAAGTCCAGAATAAAGTACTTCAGAACTGAGAGACAGCATGAGTTCCTGTTATACCAACTACAGAAGGTTCAGGGGCTACCTCATAAAGCACATTCCTACTCTTTCAAATCGCTTTACTCAAATCACTTTACTTTTGAAAGAACAACCAACTAATATTCCACATAGGTGAAGGAGAAAACCTTCACTAATGTAGCGTTCAAGGACTAACCTAGATCAACATAAATGAGGAAATAAAAAAGTTTCTTGGTTGAAGGCTAACTCATCCACATAACACTTACTGGGCCAGATGCAAATTAGATAGGTGTGAATCTGATATGACTTCACTGCAGTCAATAGACTAGTGACTATAATTTTCACAGAAGTTAGGAGTGTTAGCCCCAGCCTTCTGGTCAAATGCTAGGTTACCGGTTGTTCTTATGCCTAACTAGTGGTGGCTTCTAGAACCCTTACCTTGAAACTGAGCAGGTTCTGCAAATTACTTTTACACAGCTTCCACCAGACTGGTAGTGAAATCTCTGAAATAAACAAACCTTGAAGCAAAAAGCCCTCACAGTGGAGCATAGTTTGGATGCAGAGTCAAAACAGTTCAGTGTCATTCTCCCTGGCCTGAGACAGGTTAGGAAGCAAATAATCCTCTTTTTACTGCTGTCACTCTTGCTATCAGCAGAAAGGCAGATTATATAATGACCTCCTTCCCAGAACTTGTGCTGATTGGCTGAAACAGATGAACGCTGCACTCCCCTATGCTACGCAGTATGAGTCTTGGTCCCAGGTCCTAAAAAACCCAGTGGCCAAGGAATTTTCCATGCACCAGTTGTTACCAGGGACCACTTCCTCTCTGTTAGAATCTGCTTCTGTTATTCCCCAGGATTCTGGCTGCAGCAGAACTCCTGGGGTAGGTTACTCTTGCCTCAGAGAGTTCCCCCTCTGGCCTTCAAGGGACAGTATACCCCATAAAAAGTACTCCAAATGCAGATTTACTGGTACTACTTGCAGAGTAAGGCACTGCTCCATGTGAGCAGGGAGGCAGATTCAGGCCTCAGAATTATGCTTATCATTTAAATTGGATGTAACATTCTTCACTTCTTATCCTATACTCTTAAACAGCTGCTACCAGCTGCTTCACTGGCATGATGGATTTCCTGCATATTAGAAGCCAGAATCTACCATCCTCTCTCACACTGAGATTATGTCTACATGATGAACTAAGGTTATGAGTCCCGTATTCATTTACACGTACTTGCCCTGGTTTGGGGAGACCTAGCACAAGTGTAAATAGCAGCGAAGCAGCAGAGGAAAATTAGCTGAGCCCTGCAAAGTACAAACCCTCCTGAAAATGGTGTGTATGTGCTCAGCACGGCTCAGCCAAACTTCTGCTGCTGCTGCCCACGCTACAGTGGCTATGCTGCTATTTAAACTCGCGCTAACGCTCGCCAAGCTAGCATGAGAATATGCCCACAACAAAGGGAATCACACCTCTCAGTCATACTTAGACATAGTCACACCGAGTAGTACCTTACCCCAGCCCCACTGATCAAAGAGAGACTAGTTCATTAAGGTCTAGATTGTGGCTTTAGGTACAGCCCTAAAAAAGAACATGTTGAACTAATTGCACCATCCCAGAAGTAGTCCTGGGAAGTATTATGATTCAGACATTCCTTGGAAATGCAATTTCTCTTTAGCTTCCTCCTTGCTTTGGAGAGGTAATAATATGCTGCCAGCCTGTAACAGCAAAAAATGATACCCTCACTCTGGGGGCAAGTAGGTGCACTTATTCCTATACATCTTCACCAGAGGTTCAGATAGTCCATTCAGAGGTGTAAGTGGGGTTGTTACTCCTCCTCTCTCTCATGTGGGCGTGCAGTCCTAGCGTAAGCAAGATAGAATTTGGTATGAAGTTTGCATATGTGTTTTGGATTCCATGAGTGCGAAAAGAATATAAATTAAATGGTGCCATTTGGAGCTCCAGCAAAAATTCAGAGTGCTCCAAAAAGTTATAAAAAACAAAGTACAAATATTGTTTTTTGTTTCCTTATACTAATAAAAAAAAACAAAAAACCTTACTTGAAAATCCTGTTTCCAGAGTTGCTGACCCTTCATCACTTTTCTCTTTTTTTTCCCCTGCTCCAGTCTCTGCTCAAGCTTCCCTTACTTAAAACAAAGCATATTTAGAACAAGATTGTGGAACAGTGATATGTCATATTCAGGTTGACCTCTTCTTTCATTGGCTTCTGTGCTCATGGCTACTCTTTACATCTAACTGAGTCAGTGACCTTCATTTGTAATGCTTAATTGTGGCCTATTCCTGATCAGAACACTTAATTGCCATATCTGGGCGTCATGCATCTGACGAAGTGGGTATTCACCCACGAAAGCTCATGCTCCAAAACGTCTGTTAGTCTATAAGGTGCCACAGGACTCTTTGCTGCTTTTACAGATCCAGACTAACATGGCTACCCCTCTGATACATGTCTGGGCTTGTGATAAAGAGCAAGTTATAGACAGAACAGCAGATTCCTGCTGTAGTTTCAGGGTACCCCTCCAATCTGGTCAGTGGATCTGAGAGTTTGTTGTCATCTTCTTCTGCTGCTTTGCTATTAAAGTTTGTCAGTGGGCAAGGATTAAAATTAAGACAGTGAGTGTACCAGAAATTCCATCATGATGTTTGTGGTGACGTTTCTTTAAATATGTAGTGACAGACATGCTGCAGAAAGGTTGTGGGCAAAAGCACAGCAGTGAAAAAGAGAACCTTTTAGGATAATTTTGTTCTTTTCATTTTAAAAGTTCTTTCATCAGTTTTAGAATAAAATGACTGATTCTTGGCCACTGTTACATGACAGTGTCAGATGTTGACTCACTTTGAACCAACATAATTAAGAGGAGGAAGACACCACGAAAGTTCAACCCTTCACCAGACTTTAAGGCAATAGAATGGACTATCTGTCCAGAACACATCACCAAATCCCAAACCACCAGGAAGTTTGACACAGTGGCAAAGTGAAAGTCAGCCTGTTCATTCATGCAATTAGGAACAATTTTGAAATCTATATGGTAAAATTCCAGGATTGTGACCTGTCTGTGTGGCACTCTGAAATCTAGTTCCAAGTAAGTGTGAAGCAATAGAAACAACTACAAGCATCCAATTTTTTAAGTTCACAGCCATTTTGACTTCACAAAATTACATCTGTGGTGTACAGGTACAGTAAGGCATGTATCTATGCCAGACCAACAGTCCTGGACCATTGCGTTATCAGAGGTAACTCAATCAATTGCCACCCTTCCTCTGCAGGTAACTTGCATTCAGTGGTTTCATTGGTTGTATGAGGGAGATTGCACAGAGCTTGGAGAAGCTGGTCTACCTGCCATAGTTCTTCAAAACCATCTACACAATAACCTCAAACAAACACAGCCCCTCATCACAGACACTCCTCATTTTCTTCTAAACCGCCTCTGCCTCTCCCCCATCCCACTTGCCTGAGTCATCACTTTACATGTTCCTATAGCCAATTGCCCAGGGCAGCTCAGAGAGTTTCCTGCCTACGTTGTTGACTGCCTCACATCCCAACACAACCACCACACACTATAACTTCAAATATATACAGCCATAAAACCAACACACACATTACCCAAACACTTACATAAAACCATAAGCTTGAGCACCAAAGCTGCTGGTCAGCACTATTTATAGATCATTTGTCTTCACCTAGAGAGAACATCAGAATAAGTATATCATTCTTAAAAAGTCAGAGCATTTCATTTCAGAAAGGAATCTAATACACGAATGGGCATGCTTTTATCAGAAGATGCAGAGTCTCAGAGAAAATGTGTGGAATCCTTTATAAGGGGCCCTATATGAACAAGAAAAGCATTGTAACTCAGCAGGCATAATGAAGAACACATCACATACGCAATCAACTAGTAGCTAGGATTTTAAACAAGAAACCTTCATAATCGCCACAGAGAATGTCTGAGCTAACTGGAACAGGCTTTGCACCTGGCATGACATTCTGAGTTATGGAAAATGCAAGCCATTCAGCAAGGAAATATTGGAAATATATTAGCACAGTGCTTGAAGTAGCAAAGATAAAATTCCCGTGATAAAAAGTTAAGCACGATTAAAAATGACTCGATAGAACATACAGCTCTCTAGGCAGAAATGTGGCAGATGTGAGAAGAGAAAACACAGGACAAATGACATCTGCCCAGCCATTAGAAGCACATACAGGGTAGACATTTGGAGGTGAATGTGTCAAATCAAAGGAATCAGGGAAACCCCAGGAATAGCAGGTGATATCTGTTTCCTGAAATCTGTGCTTACAAACAGTATTAATTAACAGCCTTGTGTTGTTAACCTTGACATTTGCAAAGTTGTTAAATTTACAATTCAGATAAAGAGGTGACTGATTTGTAAAGAAAGTTTTAAGACAATGACAGTTCAGCAAGACTGGAACCCAAGTGACCCTAGCAGCCATGGTATTCACTAGTCACTGCTGAGAAGCCCTAGACCTATGGAAAAAAAGCTTACACCTTTTTGCGATTTAATCATCCAGGTAAATCAGCTGGGCAAAACTCCCTCTTAGCCGGCAGTTGACCAGATCTGGGTGAATAGTATAGTTGGTGACTCCTATGGATATATTGGCCTGAATTCTCATTTACACCCAAGATCTGCTAGAGTGGTGTAAAGAGACCGTCAGCGTATATAAGAACTTGGCTACTGTTTGCTATTAATAAAAAAAGGGGTAAAAAAACAAGAGTGATGTCATGCTAGGAGTCTACTACAAGACATCTAACTAGGTGGAAGGGGTGGATGAGGCTTTTTTTAAACAACTAACAAAATCATCCAAAGTCCAAGATTTGGTGGTGACGGGGGACTTCAACTATCCAGATATATGTTGGGAAAATAACACCACGGGGCACAGATTATCCAATAAATTCTTGGACTGCATTGCAGACAACTTTTTATTTCAGAAGGTTGAAAAAGCTACTGGGGGGAAGCTGTTCTTGATTTGATTTTAACCAATAGGGAGGAACTCGCTGAAAATTTGAAAGTTGAAGGCAGCTTGGGTGAAAGTGATCATGAAATCAGAGTTCACAATTCTAAGGAAGGGTAGAAGGGAGTACAGCAAAATGGAGACAATGGATTTCAGGAAGGCAGATTTTGGTAAGCTCAGAGAGCTGATAGGTAAGGTCCCATGGGAATCAAGACTGAGGGGGAAAAACAACTGAAGGGAGTTGGCAGTTTTTCAAAGGGACACTATTAAGGGCCCAAAAGCAAGCTATTCTGCTAGGTAGGAAAGATAGAAAATGTAGCAAAAGACCACCTTGGCTTAACCACAAGATCTTGCATGATCTAAAAAATAAAAGGGAGTCATATAAAAATGGAAACTAGGACAGATTACAAAGGATGAATATAGGCAAACAACACAGGAATGCAGGGACAAGATTAGAAAGGCAAAGGCACAAAATAAGCTCAAACTAGCTACAGGAATAAAGGGAAACAAGAAGACTTTTTATCAACACATTAGAAGCAAGAGAAAGACCAAGGACAAGGCAGGCCCACTGCTCAGTGAGGAGGGAGAAACAGTAACAGGAAACTTGGAAATGGCAGAGATGCAAGTCACCAGGGCCTGATGAAATGCATTTTAGAATACTCAAGGAGCTAATAGAGGAGATATCTGAGCCTCTAGCTATTATCTTTGGAAAATCATGGGAGACAGAGATTCCAGAAGACGGGAAAAGAGCAAATATAGTGCCTATCTATAAAAAGGGAAATAAAAACAACCCAGGAAACCACAGACTAGTTAGTTTAACTTCTGTGCCAAGGAACATAATGGAGCAAGTAATTAAGGAAATCATCTGCAAACACTTGGAAGGTGGTAAGGTGATGGGGAATAGCCAGCATGGATTTGTAAAGAACAAATCATGTCAAACCAATCTGATAGCTTTCTTTGATAGGACAACAAGCCTTGTGGATAAGGGAGAAGTGGTAGATGTGGTATACATAGACTTTAGTAAGGCATTTGATATGGTCTCACGTGATATTCTTATCAATAAACTAGGCAAATACAACTTAGATGGGTCTACTATAAGGTAGGTGCATAACTGGCTGGATAACCGTAGTGAGAGAGTTATTAATGATTCCCAATCCTACCAGAAAGGTATAACAAGTGGGGTTACGCAGGGGTCTCTTTTGGGACGGGTTCTGTTCAATATCTTCATCAATGACTTAGATATTGGCATAGAAACTTATTCAGTTTGCAGATGATACCAAACTGGGAGGGATTGCAACTGTTTTGGATGATAGGGTCATAATTCAAAATGATCTGGACAAATTGGAGAAATGGCCTGAGGTAAACAGGATGAAGTTTAATAAAGACAAATGCAAAGTGCTCCACTTAGGAAGGAAAAATCAGTTTCACATATACAGAATGGGAAGAGACTGTCTAGGAAGGAGTACAGCAGAAAGAGATCTAGGGATTATAGTGGACCACAAGTTAAATATGAGTCAACAATGTGATGCTGTTGCAAAAAAAGCAAACATGATTCTGGGATGCATGAACAGGTTTTTTGTGAGCAAGACACAAGAAGTCATTTTTCTGCTCTACTCTGCACTGGTTAGGCCTTAACTGGAGTATTGTGTCCAGTTCTGGGCACCGCATTTCAAGAAAGATGAGGGGAAACTGGAGAGGGTCCAGAGAAGAGCAACAAGAATGATTAAAGATCTAGAGAACATGATCTATAAAGGAAAGCTGAAAGAATTGGGTTTGTTTAGTTTGGAAAAGAGATGACTGAGAGAGGACATGATAGTAGTTTTCAGGTATCTAAGGGTGTCATAAGAAGGAGGAAGAAAACTTGTTCGTCTTAGCCTCTAAGGATAGAACAAGAAGCAATGGACTTAAACTCCAGCTAGGAAGGTTTAGGTTGGACATTAGGAAAAAGTTCCTAACTGTCAGGGTGGTTAAACACTGGAATAAATTGCCTAGGGAGGCTGTGGAATCTCCATCTCTGGAAATATTTAAGAGTAGGTTAGATAAATGTCTATCAGGAATGGTCTAGACAGTATTTAGTCTTGCCATGAGGGCAGGAGACTGGATTCAATGACCTCTCGAGGTCCCTTCCAGTCCTAGAATCTATAAATATTCATATTTAAAGCTTGTTTGTAAGGGAAAGTGTGTGGCTGGGTGGAGGGGAAAGTATCAGGAGAGGTGATGGGAAATGTGGTGACATGTCCTATTTCTTTAATTGTGAAGAAGGAAACCAGTTGAAAGAAGAACTGTAGAAGGTTCTTGGTCCAAAGATCTATAGTGAAGCAGTGGGAGAGACAGACTAGGTATTTCCAATCTTCTAGTATAGTTCTTTGTCCAGTGTTACAAGAAATCAACTTTTTTTTCCACGTTTTTCACATGAGGGAGATATGGTTATGATAGAAGCATAAGATTGGAATAATATAGTCACCTAAATTAGTATCTGAGATCATTTATCTCTGATAAGGAAACTCTTGTGTGTCAAGCTTGTAATTATATCCAAAGCTTAACAGAAATTGTACCTCATCTCTTTGGCACTGTCTTTTGATAGTGAAAAAAGCAGAATTGCTGCTGTAGTTCCTGGATTAGTTGACTATAATGGGATTCTTTCCATTTTTATAAACAGATGAGTTGCATGTTTTCTGATTTGTTCCTTTTGGATGCAATGCAGTCAGGCAGAAAACATTACCCAGTGACCCAATGTCCTATCACCTATACAAAGGTAATTATTTGACCACTGATCCACAAAATATTGGTTATGTCAATCAAGTGCCCATCTGTTTGCTCCAGATTCACGGTGACACTGGAATCTACAGTTTTATTAAGCTGTTCTTTCTTAAAAGTCCTCTGCAAAACAGCGTCAAAGCAATAATGTGCAGGATCACAAGTTCAAATATCTTCCTCTGTGCCAGAAAAAACACACTGGGGACCATGGAAAGGGTAATATTGAAAAAGACACCAAGCCAATAACAGGGAATTAAGTGAGGGAAAAAATGGCCCCTTTAATAGATCTTTGGCTTCCAAACAGCCTTAAAGGGCCTTAGACTTTTATCCACAGGGAAAACTTTTTATTGCTCTGTCTTATATATTTTTACATGAGTTCTCTCCTGGCAACCACCCAATGCTTTCATATTCTGCTCTTTTTGGACACAAGTAGTCTGGGAGCAAGGCCAGATTAAGACAATCTAGGACACTAAATACACCATGGCATTAGGACCCCTGTGGTCCTATCCCCACACCATGGTTCTGTCCCTCACATGGAGTGGTGGTGGCAGGGGGTAACCCTCAGGAGCAACAGGGATGGTAGCATAGGTCTCCTTTCTCTCCCCGCTGGAGAGGAAGGAGTGGCTATAGGTGGGCTCCTCATACGTACACTCCAGCAGCTGGAGTACCTACCTGGAGTGGGTGGACTGGGCCAACAGCACTCTTCTGCCACATGCAGTATCATCTGTTGGGGTGGTGTAGGCAGGGACACCTAGATAACACCCCACTGAGATGCATGCTGCAGTTCACATCTCTTAGAGCTTTTGTTTGAAGTATATGAAGACACAGGCGGACACCACTGCAGCTCTTATACTCTGTTCATGTTTTCAAGCTTCTCTTCACAGCCATAAGGATTCAAAAAAGAAAATTCAGATTCTGACATCACCTGTCTCCAGGAACTGGGGCCTTCTGCTTTAATCCTACTCTGGCTAGGCATCTAGGGTCTGATTTCACTAATACATTGCTACAACCTTTACTTTGCATTGCTTTCCTGAACCCCCAGTGACAAAACTGCACTTCTGCTTTTTACTGCTGTTGGTACTTGCAGATGCCTACACTGGAGCTACTGCTAGAATTTCCAGCTCAGATAGGCATACCCAGAATAGCTGTGATTGAGCTATCCTGCTAAAGGAAGCCGTGTAGCGGCAGCAATGCAAATAGCAGAATGGGTTAGTTGCCAGGAGTAAGCTACTGTCTGAAACCTTAAGTACCTGCTTGAGGTGGTTAGCACCATTTTTAGTACACTATCTTGATCAGAGCTAGCACAAGTATGTTTCCTTGAGTGGAAAAGACACTTGCAGCTTCACTAGGACATGTCCGTTTAGCATATTCTGCGGAGGGAGAGTGAGCTGCATTCTATTCCTTCTTGTGCATCCTCAGGAGATCTGTTTATTAAGGCCTCAGTTCAGCAAGATACTTAGGCATGTGCCTACCATGAAGCTTGTGAAGGATCCATATTTCTGTACAACTCCACTGAAGATAAATGCAATTGCATAGGCATGACTGAGAGATTAATATGACTTGCAGAACAGAACTTTGATTATTAATATGGTGCACCAAAAATAAAAAAAAATGTGGACTCTCAAAGCACAGGTTGAGTTTGCAGGATTGGCAGTTTGTAAAAACAAAACAAAACCTACTTGTAAGCTGTGCACACTTGATATGGAAATAATTGAGAAACGATAAACATGGAATCCCACATGTCCCATATCCTTTTGGGGTCATTCTCAGAGGAGGAGAGGATAGAAGATGACAAAATAGGGGTAGGATCTGATGAGAAACAGTCAAATGAAAAAAAAATCCCATTCAATTACATCATGTAATGGCAGACAACTAAAAAGGGACAATCTTTTTAAAGTGCTTACATACAAGTGCTAGAAGTCTAAATAATAAGATGGGTGAACTTGAGTGCCTCACACTAAATGAGGATATTGATATAATAGGCATCACAGAAACTTGATTGTATGAAGATAATGAATGGAACACAATAGTACCAGGGTACAGAATATATCAGAAGGGCAGAACAGGTTGTACTTGTGGAGGAGTGGCACTATATATGAAAGAAATCTTAGAGTCAAATGATAAATATCTTAAATGAACCAAAGGGTACTGTAAAATCTCTATGGATAGTAATTCCATGCTTGAATAATAAGAACATAGCAGTAGGGATATGCTACTGACCACCTGCCCAGGATGGTGATAGAAACTGTGAAATGCTCCAGGAGATTAGAGAGGCTATAAAAATTAAAAACTCAATACAGGGAGTCCTTGGACTTATGACACAATGCAATTCTGAGGAACAAATTGTAAGTTGAAATGTTGTAAGTCAAAACTGCTTTTCCCATAGGAATAAATGATATGAAGGGGGGATTGGTTCCTGAACCAAGGCTCGATACACTATTTTCACCACAATAACCCAGATTTTTGTACTAAATTAATTATAGATGACTAATGTTGCAACATCAATGTATTTACTGTACACTGTATTTTGCAAACAGAATTCAAATAAACATATAAACTCACATATGCTGCTCAGAATGCCGGCAACACAGGCTCAGAAAGCCAGGGAGAACAGCACACATGCTGAACCTCAGCCAATCACTGTTCAAGCTTTCTGATTGGCTGAGCCAATCAAAAACAAGTGGCAACCCGACCCAGCAACAAACTACCCTGCTGCCTTGAAGCCAATAAGAAGCAACCCCTTCTAGCTCCATACCAGTATAATGCAACCAGGAAGTGATTTCAAGAGAACTTTATGAAAATTGAGCATTGTAAGCATGAAACAAGCATCGTAGGGGTGAAACGAGCAGTCAATTGAAAAGTGTCGTAAGTGGCATCCAATGTAAGTCAGGCGTCATAAGTCCAAGGACTCCCTGTAATAATGGGGGATTTCAACTACCCTCATATTGACTGGGTACATGTTACCTCAGGACAGGATGCAGAGATAAAGTTCAATTTAAATTTATACCCCAAATTAAAAAACATAGTAAGAGGACCAAAAAAGGGCCACCGTGGCTAAACAACAAAGTAAAGGAAGCAGTTAGAGGCACAAAGGCATCCTTTAAAAAGTAAAATCCTATGGAGGAAAATCGAAACAAGCATAAACTCTGGAAAATGAAGGGTAAAAATATAATTAGGAAGGCCAAAAAAGGAATTTGAAGAACAGCTAAGACTCAAAAAGGAATAGCAAAAACTTTTTAAAGTACATCAGAAACAGGAAGCCTGCTATAGAACCAGTGAGGCCACTGGATGACCGAATTGCTAAAGGAGCACTCAAGGATAATAAGGCCATTGCAGAGAAACTAAATGAATTATTTGCATCAGTCTTCACAGCTGAGGATGTGAGGAAGATTCCCAAACCTGAGTTGTTCTTTTTGGTTGACGACAGATGTGAGAAACTGTTCCAGATTGAGGTGTCACTAGAGGAGTGACAAATTGATAAATTAAACAGTAATAAGTCACTGTTTAATACCAAGACCAGATAGTATTCACACGAGTTCTTCAGGAACTCAAAAGTAAAATTGCAGACCTACTAACTGTGGTTTGTAACCAATCATTTAAATTAGCCTTTGTACAAAATGACTGGAGGATAGCTAATGTGATGCCAATTTTTAAAAAGGGCTCCAGAGGTGATTCTGGAAATTACAGGCCAGTAAGCCTAACTTCAGAACCAGGCAAACTGGTTGAAACTATAGTAAAGAACAGAATTATCAGACATGTCATCAGAGGTGTGTTGTCAGAAGCTACCAGTGTGGTGCTTTGCTCTCTCCTTGTTGGTATCACTCGGCTGCGTGCGTGTGTTCCCTCTGTGTGCTGCCCCAGCTCTGCGCAGATAGCTGACACAGCAGACCCGAAGAGAACCCCCAATGACCACAGAGTCTAGTAAGGTACAAAGACACGTCGGCCAGGTTTATTGCCGTATTGGATACAGTAGTAGTTCTCTGCAGATTACTTAGCCTACCGAGCATACTACAAATATGTACCCACGATCAATGGACTCGGCTCAGTTAGTGGCGGGACTTTCCACTGCCTCCTAGGCCAGACAAAGACATCGCCCCAAGGATGCATTCTTATACACAGGTACAAACAAGTTACACATCACTCCTGACGTATTGAGGTACAACCCTTCTACGTAGCAAGGTACAACCCCTCTACGCAGTAAGGTGCCGCCTCTCACCTTGCACATGTTGGTTTGAACAAAACAACTCTATCCATTATATTACCCTTTTGCCCCTGTCATTGGGATGGGTCAGTCTGTTCCTTGTTACCTGTGTGGAATGTGCAAGTATGTGAATATTCTGATCTCTAGTGTTCAGTACCTTTTCGGTACGTATCTTCTTGCAGCATCAGCCCTTTCCTTGCCAGCTTCTGTGAGCAGGGCCTGCCTCTGGCTCACAGCTTCACTTTGCTTTATGTTAGCAAAGTCTTGGCCATTATTTTAGTTCAGGCCTCAGGCCTCATACTGGGCCTTTATCAGGGCCTTCACTTACTACAAGACACATAGATCAACATAATTTGTTTGGGAAGCGTCAGCGTGGTTTTTGTAAAGGGAAATCATGCCTCACCAATCTATTAGAATTTTTGAGGGAGTCAACAAGTATGTGGATAAGGGGGATCCAGTGGATATAGTGTACTTAGATTTTCAGAAAGCCTTTGACAAGGTCCCTTGCCAAAGGTCTAAAGGCAAAGTAAGCAGTCATGGGATAATAGGAAAGGTCCTCTCATGGATTGGTAACTGGTTAAAAGATAGGAAACAAAGAGTAGAAATAAATGGTCAGTTTTCAGAATGGAGAGAGGTAAATAGTGGCATCCCCCAGGGATCTATGCTGCAACCAGTCATATTCAACATATTCATAAATGATCTGGAAAAAGAGGTAAACAGTGAGGTGGCAAAATTTGCAGATGATACAAAACTACTCAAGATAGTTAAGTCTCAAGCAGACTGTGAAGAGTTACAAAGGGAGCTCACAAAACAGGATAACTGGGCAACAAAGTGGCAGATGAAATTCAATGTTGATAATTGCAAAGTAATGCACATAGGAAGACATAATCCTAAATATACATATAAAATGATGGGGTCTAAATTAGCCATTTCCACTCAAGAAAGACATCTTGGAGTCATTTTGGATAGTCCTCTGAAAACATTCACTCAATGTGCAGTGGCAATCAAAAAAGCTAACAGAATGTTCGGAATCATTAAGAAAGGGATAGATAATAAGTGAGAAAATATCACAGCACCTTTATTTAAGTCCATGGTATGCCCACATCTTGAATACTGTGTGCAGATGTATTCACCCCAGCTCAAAGAAGATATATTGGATTTGGAAAATGTACAGAAAAGGGCAACAAAAATTATTAGGGGGATGGAATGGCTGCCATATGAGGAAAGATTCATGAGACTGTGACTTTTTAGCTTGGAAATGAGATGACTAAGGGGGAACAAGATAGAGGTCTATAAAACCATGACTGGTGTGGAGAAAGTAAATAAGGAAGTATTATTTACTCCTTCTCACAACACAAGAACTAGGGGTCAACAAATGAAATTAATAGGCAGCAGGTTTAAAACAAAGGAAGTATTTCTTCACACAACACACAGTGAACCTGTGGAACTCTTTGCCAGGGGATGTTGTGAAGGCCAAGACTACAACAAAGTTCAAAAAAGAACTAGATAAATTCATGGAGGATAGGTCCATCAATCGCTGTTAGCCAGGATAGGCAGGGATGGTGTCCCTAGCTCTGTTTTCCAGAAGATGGGGATGGGTCACTTGATGATTACCTGCTCTGTTCATTCCCTCTGAATCACCTGGCACTGACCACTGAAGGATGACAGGATACTGGGCTAGATGCAGGGCCGGTGCTTCCATTTAGGCAACCTAGATGGTCACCTAGGGCACTAGGATTTGGGAGGGCGGCATTTTGCCACCCTCGGCGGCAATTCGGCGGCGGGGGGTCCTTCTGCTCTCCGGGTCTTCGGCGGCAATTCTGCTGCGGGTCCTTCATTCGTTCTGAGACCCGCCACCAAAGTGCCCCGAAGACTGGGAGCTGCAGGAGGACCCCCCCGCCGCAGAATTGCCGCCAACAACCTGGAGTGCGGAAGGACCCCCGCCTAGGGTGCCAAAAACCCTGGCGCCGCTCCTGTGTAGATAGACCTTTGATTTGACCTAGTATGTCTATTTTTATGTTTTAGGAGTAGGTTTTTGTATATTGTTAGTGTAACATGTTTTCTTAGCAAAATACACTAGATGCACATTCAGTGCAGAACCCAAAAGGTGCCATTATGCTGGACCTATTTTTCAGCCTGACTATGCTCTCACTTACACCAGTGTGAATCTGAAGTCAGTTGAATTACTCCAGACTTACTGCTGTAACTGAAAGGAAAATCTGGCCATATGGTAGATTAAACTGTAGGAACAAAGGACTAAAGGATTAATTACACAGGATCACACCAGTGGTCCATCTAGTCCATCAGCCTGTTCAATTCCAGAAGCTTCAGAATATGGTACAAGAAACCTCATAGTGGACAAAAACCTGCCCATAGGGGAAATTTCTCCCTAGTCCCAGGCAGTTAGTGTTTGGTGTTTGCATGCTATGAGCTTTGAAATCAGCAGGCAGTGGGGTGATTTGGATATACAGTGCCGGTAACTGACATGTTTTATGGTGTTGGATTGCCAGTGTAGCACCAGTCAGCTTTTTCCTTTGCATTGCAGCATAAATACCTAAAGATGCATCCAGCTGCATAATTTAGATCAGGACCCAGATGCTTTCTCCAGGCACCAAAAATTCATGGGAATTTAGATCTGTGGTTTTAGTTTTAATCTATGCATGTTGTTTGGTCAGCACTGAAACATCCCAAGGTGCTTCACAAGAAAGCATAATATCATAAGTGTAACATAGTAAAATACAATTCATTGTATTTACTAAAAACATAAAGAAAATAAGAAAGATTTCAGTTTGATTTACAAAATGAGAGGAAGCGGATGGATTCCTCAGGTTAATGTGATTAAAATATGAAAAATACCATTCATGAAATTGATTTTTTTTCATATGATTGCATTTAAAAGCAAAAACACTCAGGAGGCCAGCAATATTGAGCCCTCGGGGAATTTTTGGGAGCAAAAACTTGAGGATGAATCCATAAGATAAGCAAGAATGAAGTTGGTGAATAATAGTCTTAGAAATGTGGCTTTTTGCACTGGCTAAAGTAGAATAGGAAACAAAACACCACACTCAGCCTGCAGCCATTGGTCATTATAAATCCCGATAAGGGCATTTTCTGTGTTTTGTTCAAATGTGCCAAGACAGAATTTATCCAGGAAGTGGAATGGGATGAGGAGAACAGAACTACATTGGGACTATCTATTTTTATGCTCAAGAGAAAAGACAAATCCAAAAACTCTACCTCAAACCACAAAAAGAGAGAAGTGCCAGACTCCGTGAAATTCAGAAGGGACTTCACTATTGCTATTTACTGTATGTAGAAGGGGCTTAGATACTTTGGTGATGGACGGCAGTATAAAACCCTAAAATAGATAGACTTAATAATATTCTGATGTGAGTGGAAGAATGTTTTGTGTAAGGAGAGGAGAGTGTGTTGTTAAGATGATGATGATGATGATGTAATCCTAAAGGCTAAAGAAGCATTAATAGGAACTACAATACTAGGGCATCAAATGCAGTTTGAAAGAAACAATGTGGGCTAGACATCTACTGTTGTTCAGCATTATCTATTCCAGTGTTTCTCAAACTGGGGTCACTGCTTGTGTAGGGAAAGCCCATGGCGGGCCAGGCCAGTTTGTTTACCTGCCCCGTCCACAGGTCCAGCTGATTGCAGCTCCCACTGGCCGTGGTTCACTGTTCCAGGCCAATGGGAGCTGCTGGAAGCGACGTGAGCCGAGGGATGTACTGGCCACTGCTTCCAGCAGCTCCAATTGCCCTGCAGCAGTGAACCGCGGCCAGTGGGAGCCATGATCGTCCAGATCTGTGGATGGGGCAGGTAAACAAACCGGCCTGGCCCGCCAGGGGCTTTCCCCACACAAGCGGCGACCCCAGTTTGAGAAACACTGATATACAATGATCATGGATTTTACATATAACATGCACAATTTTTGTCTTCTGCATCATAATGCATGAGTGGCTGATTTTATACACAGTAACAATGGATGTTATATAAATAGTAACAGACAAGCTTTCATACTTTCAGATTTTTGATCCATTGAAAAGATATTTCCTATGCTATTCAAGAAGAAACTTATAGCAAGTGTCATATTCAGAGTGAGGAGATCTAGTAAAAAATATCTGTTGTAGCAAGGCTTATGATAGCAAATTTTACATGTGGGCTTAAGTTTTCAAAACTGCGCAGGTTTGATCAGTGGATAAAATACTGAGTGTGCACAAACTGGGAGTGCAAGTGTACGTAGCTTTACACGTGTGCAAATCCCTAACTTGAATGCATTGGGAATTGTGTATTGGACACAGTTAAAAATAAAATCATGCTAAAACCCTATGGAACTTTAATGCTGTAAACTTGACTTTTGTATCTTCTTCAATACTGAAAACACTAAGGAAAGTCATATTAATTTAAGTGACCATGGACTCACTTATGAGACAACTAATTCCTATAATTTTAAAAATGTTCAAATCTTCCTAGAACTAAAATGGACTTTTTCTAAGGTCTTAAATGTTCTTATACATTATTTTATTGATTGGAAATACTGAAGGACTGCAAGAAAGACCATTCTTACATCTGGGACAAGAAGTATGTGTTCTTGAAATATCTTGCAAACATCAATTTTTGTGAGACTTTGAGAATTCCATAGTCTTCAGAGATTCGGGTTTGGTCTGGATGAGTAGACAGAGAGAAAGATGAAATAATTAGAACTAAGCTGATATTGTACTGGCTGAGGAATTGCTCCCCCAAACATTTAGGTGCTTATCTAAACTAGAATTGGATGCTAATCCCTTTGAAGTTTGTCCTTACTAAATTCAAATTTATAAAAATGGTGGTCCAAATTCTTCCTTCAGTGACAATGACGTAAATCTGGAGTAACTGCAGTGATATATGTGACACAGAAGAATAAGTACACAGGCAAAGGAGGATAAGCAGGCCTTACACAACCCAAGAGAGAATTTTATGTATAATCTGCAATACAGTACAATTTTATATGTAATATAAATCTTATTAGGCAGCTAGTACCCAATCTCAAATATGGACAGGATACATTTTAAGAACTTTCCATGGCCACTACTAGTTGATTTATTTGTATTAGAGTCTAGATAATTTGTTCAGAGAGAGGAAGTCACATGGTTTGAGGCTCTCTTCATCCACACAAAAAGGTGGTCCATGCCCAAAGAGCTTGCGATCTAAGTTTTCATTGAAAAAAAGGAGTCTAGAAACAGAATGAATCAATTGAACTATGAAAATACAGAATAACATGACTGACTCCAGAAGTATGTAACTGTGATGGTCTTCACTCATGGAGTGTGTTGCCTAGTAGTCAGGGCTTAGGCCCTTTGACATGCCGGGTGTGGGAGAGGAGGTTGGTAGGGGAGCCTGGACCCTCCCATTCCACCAGCCTCTAGCCCAGGGCCACATGAGGTCAACCCAAGGGTCTGACACCCAGGAATGCCTTAAGGCTGCCTTCTCTGTGTCATAAACAGATAGCTAAGGGTTAACGTCTCTTTCACCTGGAAAGAAGTATTTGAAGCACCTGACCAGAGGACCAATCAGGAAACAGGATTTTTTTCAACTCTGGGTGAAGGGAAGTTTGTGTGTGAGTCCTTTGTTCTTTGGTTTTCTGCTTGTATGCTCTCTCGGCTATGAGGAGTGATTTCTATTTCCTGCTTTCTAATTTTCTGTTTCCAAGTTGTGAGTACAAAGATCAGATAGTAATTTATATATTTTCTGTTGTATTTACATAGGTATAGTTGCTGGAGTGCTTTAAATTGTATTCTTTTTAAATAAGGCTGTTTATTTATATATTTTTTAAGCAATTGACCCTGTATGTGTTACCTTAATACAGAGAGACCATTTTTATGTATTTTTCTTTCTTTTTATATAAAGCTTTTTTTTTAAGACCTGTTGGAGTTTTTTTTTGGTGGGGAATTCCAGGGAAATTGAGTCTGTGCTCACCAGGGAATTGGTGGGAGGAAGAAGTCAGGGGGAAATCTGTGTGTGTTGGATTTACTGGCCTGACTTTGCATGCCCCCTGGTTGAAGAGGGAAGTAATTATGTTTTCCAGGACTGGGAACGGGGAGGGTGGAGTCCCTCTGTTTAGACTCACGGAGTTTGCTTCTGTGTATCTCTCCAGGAACACCTGGAGGGGGGAAGGGAAAAGGTTTATTTCCCTTTGTTGTGAGACTCAAGGGATTTGGGTCTTGGGGTCCCCAGGGAAGGTTTTTGTGGGGATCAGAGTGCCCCAAAACACTCTAATATTTTGGGTGGTGGCAGCTTTACCAGGTCCAAGCTGGTAACTAAGCTTGGAGGTTTTCATGCTAACCCCCATATTTTGGACGCTAAGGTCCAAATCTGGGACCAGGTTTTTGACACTCTGGGCCACTTCCTAGCACCCTACTATTGTTGAAAGTTCACTGTCTATTGCAGGAAACTATGAAGGGGGTCAGCTCATCTCTTAGCACCTCTTCACAGCTGGATGTGGTAGCTCTCTCCCACTTGGGGCAGCGGCTGCCTCCTCTTGTGCCTTGGCCCTCCAGCCAGGTCAGTTCCAAATCTTTCCCTTTCCAGGGTAGTTTATAAACAAAGCAGGGCGAGTCAACACTAATAAACTGGGTTAGTGGGTGAGAGGAGGAAATGCCTTCCTCTCTGAGTATAACAGAAGCAGGTCCCCCCAGTCCCCTCAGGGAGGGGCCTTCAGGAGGTTGTTGAGGAAGAGATCCTGCCTTCCCCATCAGGCTTTTTCTCAGGAGCCACAAGATAAAGGTCCTTTCTTTTTTCCAGTCTGCCCACAAGTGGGCTGTTCTGCTCCCTCCTTTGTTCCAGTCTCTGCATATCTTGCATGTGTGGTGGGGCAGGGATGGATGAGTCCAGGGCAGCTTCTTAACCCCTTGTTGCCCAGCGTGGGCTTTGTATACCCCATCAGGGTAACTAAGAGTAGTTGGCCCAATGTATAACGAGACAGGATTAAAGTTTCCATTGCTCAGCATACTTCTCTGCAGATTTTCTTGCTGAGAACTGATTTATTGCTTTTTATCAATGTCCTGAAGAATAATTCCATTTCATGGGTGTGAAACATCTGATATGATTTTGACAATACCTTTGGAAATGTTAAATGCACAATCTATTCCTAGGACTAATTTGTATTTCATGGGTTGTACAGACCATATGACACATGAGGTTGCCTGTCATGTTGCCACTGCTTTTCCATGAAATTTCTATTTCTTTGATGTAGAAGTAATAGCTGCTGTATATCTGCAGCTAGATTATTAGACAGAGCAGAACCTTCATGTTGAGTCTTTCCAAGATCAAACACAAGAAGATGATTTATGGCCATGTATTTCTCAGCAAAATTGCTTGGTTTGTTGCTAATAATAAAAGAGCTATTGGAATATGAGCAATAAATGTATTTCCTCACTACATCTTTCATCGACTAGGGCTTTTGTGATTTATGATCAGTCTACAGTGAATTTTTCTCTACCTAGTTTTATATACTTTATTTCTCACTGCAAGGGGTGGAGCAGTACTAATGGACATATTTGATTCAACGATAGTGTTTATTAACAACTATCAGTATTCACTTAAGTAATTCAAGTAAAGCTCATGATTAGGCATAATAAATATAGTGTGAAAGTGAGGAAATCATTCACATCTGAGACTACAGAAAACTCTGCAGGCTACCTTGTTGCAGTTAGTCAACTTAAAGGCATAATGTTATTTCTTAGGGCTCTTTTACTTTGGCCATGATAGAATGTTGCCGGATGCTGTGGTGTTTAGTTTCTGTAAGAAATTAAAAAGTTTAAGGTTCAATGGTTCTTCCTTTTTCACATCTTTGGAAGATAACGCAATTTACATATAGATGAATTTCAACAGAAAGTTTTTCATATTGTGGAGACACAAATTAAAGAGTAATCTCAAAATTAGATAGGAAGCATGCAAATTGAGTCCAGCAGTGATTTATTATGCATATTTCAAATGGAAATATGAAGGCCTGTTTGTAAACTGAGGTAGGAAATTTTCTAAACACTAAATGGTATGTATGTAAAATTGTCACTGAAGATGTATTTATTGGTACTTTCCTTAAAGCTGCTTCATGGCAAAAAGTCTGTCTAATCAAAGTGAATTAAAGGCATAAGATGACACTATTTTGAAATGTATATTGTAAAACATATCAGAGTTAACTCTTCTCAAAGGTTGCTTAACCTTGCTTCAGAGTGATGCTGATGAGCAGAATTTTCACTTCAGTAGGTTTCTAGATGGGATATCATTACATTATCTTAATATTTCAGCCAAAAGACCAACCAAATTACTAATATAATCCACTTGACTAAATGGGCAAGAAAGCCAGAACAACACAGGAGTTCAGCAAGACACAGTCTAATATACCCCAATGAACAATTCATAAAACAGTTTATTTAAAGTAACAAGATCTATATTCTAGGTTTAAAGCTTGCCTGGATTTTCCAGTTTGCAATAATTGTAAAACCAGGGTAATAATCTTATCCTCATAACCTTCGTCAACTTGAAAAATAGCATATGTTAAACCTTTTGCGATACCATCCTATGACTAGCCTATATTGTGAGTTCATTACTTCTATTGTAATGACTTTTATTGTAAGAGACTTCCTCTGTCATTAAAATAACTAATGTTTGTCACCTTGTTGTGGGATGATTAGCTTGGCAACATCTGCCAAATACAATTATGACTCTGAAATGTGTTGCATACTATTAGAAACTCATATCAATATGAGCAGCAAAGAATCCTGTGGCACCTTATAGACTAACAGACGTTTTGGAGCATGAGCTTTCGTGGGTGAATACCCACTTCCTCAGATGCATGTAATGGAAATATCCAGGGGCAGGTATATATATGTGTGCTAGCAAGCAAGCTAGAGATAACGAGGTCAGTTCAATCAGGGAGGATGAGGCCCTGTTCTAGCAGTTGAGGTGTGAAAACCAAGAGAGGAGAAACTAGTTCTGTAATTGGCAAGCCATTCACAGTCTTTGTTCAATCCCGAGCTGATGGTGTCAAATTTGCAGATGAACTGAAGCTCAGCAGTTTCTCTTTGAAGTCTGGTCCTGAAGTTTTTTTGCTGCAGGATGGCCACCTTAAGGTCTTCTATAGTGTGGCCAGGGAGGTTGAAGTGCTCTCCTACAGGTTTTTGTATATTGCCATTCCTAATGTCTGATTTGTGTCCATTTATCCTTTTCCGTAGAGACTGTCCAGTTTGGCCGATGTACATAGCAGAGGGGCATTGCTGGCATATGATGGCGTATATTACATTGGTGGATGTGCAGGTGAATGAACCAGTGATGGTGTGGCTGATCTGGAGGTCCTGTGATGGTGTCGCTGGTGTAGATATGTGGGCAGAGTTGGCATCGAGTTTTGTTGCATGGATTGGTTCCTGAGCTAGAGTTATTATGGTGTGGTGTGCAGTTACTAGTGAGAATATGTTTCAGGTTGGCAGGTTGTCTGTGGGCAAGGATTGGCCTGCCACCCAAGGCCTGTGAAAGTGTGGGATCATTGTCCAGGATGGGTTGTAGATCCTTGATGATGCGTTGGAGGGGTTTTAGCTGGGGGCTGTATGTGATGGCCAGTGGAGTCCTGTTGGTTTCTCTCTTGGGTTTGTCTTGCAGTAGGAGGCTTCTGGGTACACGTCTGGCTCTGTTGATCTGTTTCCTTATTTCCTCATGCGGGTATTGTAGTTTTGAGAATGCTTGGTGGAGATTTTGTAGGTGTTGGTCTCTGTCTGAGGGGTTAGAGCAGATGCGGTTGTACCTCAGTGCTTGGCTGTAGACAATGGATCGTGTGATGTGCCCGGGATGGAAGCTGGAGGCATGAAGGTAGGTATGTCATAACTTTATTCCCAGATCTGGACCTTAGCGTCCAAAATATGGGGGTTAGCATGAAAACCTCCAAGCTTAGTTACCAGCTTGGACCTGGTAAAGCTGCCACCACCCAAAAAATTAGAGTGTTTTGGGGCACTCTGGTCCCCCTGAAAACCTTCCCTGGGGACCCCAAGACCCAAATCCCTTGAGTCTCACAACAAAGGGAAATAATCCTTTTTCCCTTCCCCCCTCCAGGTGTTCCTGGAGAGATACACAGACACAAGCTCTGTGAATCCAAACAGAGTGACTCCCCCTCTCTGTTCCCAGTCCTGGAACAAAAAGTACTTTCCTCTTCACCCAGAGGGTATATCAATATGAGTCTATGAATAATCAGGTTGAAGGAGAACTAGAACACATTGTATGGTATTGCCACCCTTACTTCCGCACTGCTGCTGGTGCGGTGCTGCCAGCAGAGCTGGGCGCCTGCCCAACAGCCACTGCAGGGTCTTTTCACTATCTGCAGGGCCGTCCCTA